>NW_027272224.1:0-437454 GCF_040938485.1 Diadema antillarum
ATGTCAAAATTTTCAAGCTCGCTCTCTTCGCTCGCTCTCATTAATTGCTATGCCGTTCTCCTGATGTTGCTGCCAGTAATTGCCAGCAGTTGCGCCCGGTGCGCTCCCCCCCCCCCTTAAATTCTAAAGCGAAGAAATATAGCTACAAACGGCAGTTTGTTAGTTTTTTACTGTAAAATGTCAAATTTTTCAAGCTCGCTCGCTCGCTCGCTCGCATTCAATTGTTACGCAATTCTCCTGATGTTGCTGCCAGTAATTACCGGCAGTTGCGCCCGGTGCGCCCCCCCCCCCCCCCCCCTCCTTTACTTCCAAAGCGAAAAAATATGGCTCCAAATGGCAGTTTTTGGACTGTAAAATGTCAAAATTTTCAAGCTCGCTCTCTTCGCTCGCTTGCATTTAATTGCTATGCCATTCTCCTGATGTTGCTGCTAGTAATTGCCAGCAGTTGCGCCCGGTGCGCCCCCCCCCCCTTAATTTACAAAGCAAAAAAAGAAATAAAATAAGGCTACAAACGGCAGTTTTTTGGACTGTAAAATGTCAAAATTTTCAAGCTCGCTCGCTCCTCTCGCTCGCATGTAGTCGTTATGCCATTCTCCTGATATCGCTGCCAGTAATTTGTCGTTTCACACCGTCATTCCATAATCCATTTATAGGGGGTACAACCCCTTGCGGCACTTCCACACCCTCCCCCCCACCCTTGCTCGCTCCCTCGCATACTAACCCCCCCCCCCCCCCCCCCAAGATAAAATCCTAGCTACGCCGGTGCCCTTTCCCCGCTTGGTTTCCCTCAAAAAAACAGTAAAAGTCTAGGGATTGAGAGCTTCCTATATTCCAAATGTCTGTCCAAAAAATCTCGTAAACATTTAGTGTCAAAACGCACCCCCTTTGAAAAAAAGCTGGTGACGCCCCTGGTATAAGAGGTAGATAAGTGTATGCGTCTGACTAAACATAACGCGCATGCATCTTCACTTTTATGAAAGACAAAGGCGATTTCACTCAAAAAGAAGAAGAAGAGAAAGAGAGAGAGAGAGAGAGAAAGAGAGAAGACAAAGCAAGGGAGACAGAGAAAAGAGAGCAAACTGATAAACTGATTAAATGATTTATGTCAAACTCTCGATGGACATAATATATCTACGACAATAGTAATCACAATACTGATTATCATGAAGTGATATGAAATACTAATAATTGTTCTAATGATAATAATAACAAAATTTGATGATAACAGTGATAGTAATAGTAATAGTGATAATTATGATAATACTGTAGTAGTAGTTAAATGATAAGACATTGATACATACATAACAGATAATGAATAATCAACAACAATGTTACATAAAATGCAATATTCTCGAAGTATAATACGTACTTAGTGTACAAAACCTATTCTGCGAAAGCGCAATGCAGTGTTCAGACACAATCATATTATTTAGATACTGAGTACTTTCCATGTATCACTTTATGTTTAATTTGTGAGTGTAATTTGCTATTTTTACAAATTTTGACGTAATTGATGGAGAAAGAAGTGGAAGGCCCGCGGTACATGGTATGGTAAGTATTAGGGTTCCTTTTTTGCCACCGGCAGCACCACTGTGTTACAATCTACATTCTTTCCACTTCAGTTTTGTTTCTGGCAATTATATATTGGTAGTATGTATGTTGAATCAAAATTACTTGAACTAAATGCGCAAAAAACGCCCGAAATTAAAGAAAAGAAAAGTAGTGATGATGATGTACACCAATATACCATTCCATTTAATTAATGAGCAATAAGCAATGAGCAATAATTAATGGCAATAGTGAATTAAAGACGTTCACAACAACAGAACGACAGCGGACGTAAAATTAGAGCTATGTGATTTGGACGTTTCACATGATCTAGCGACTTCAAGAGATCACTCCCGAGCAAATACATAAAAGATGAGCCAGTGTCACCACTTCACAACTTTCCCCCTGGTTTTCACAGAAAGATAGTAGAACATAATATTCTTCGTCAATATAAGAGGCAAGAACAACTTCTTTCCTGTAAATGTCAAGCAGGAAATCTTACAAGGATATAATTGCTGATTATTTTCAAACTTGTGTAGTGAAAACATAAGCGTCTTTATGGATAAACTTTTGCCAATTAACTTAAAGGGGAAGGCTAGTAATTGATCAGTGGGAATCAGTGGAAATGCTGGGAGATGATTGTTCCAATCCTTATGTGATTCATTCAAGAGTTCATTGTATATCTATTGTTGTGTGAAAATGATTTGCTTCAGAATGGTCTCATATTCAAGTAATGTGCAGTTTAATGCTTCCAGGTTAGCGTCCCTGGTCAGTGACACCCCATTCACCGCCAGCGCCACGTTTTTAAAAGTGGATGGGGTGGGGGGGGGGGTACGCACTTCCGGGTTTCCTGAACAAGCAACAAAAAGGGAAAAAAAGAAAAAGGCCTTCGGCGCAATTCCTGGTGCCACTTCTATCTTTTTTCCTACTGCCACTTCACTTCAGGCGTAAAAAAAAGTGGTGACACCCTAGTCCTTTTTATGTGCTGGAAGAAAAAAGTCCCCCCCCCCCCCCTCCCGCCGGTTCCACCACTTATTTCATCATAGAGCATTTTCATGTGATTCTTACAGAGGCAGACGTGAAATTCTGAGGTGTACTACCTTGTCCCCCAAAGAACTTAATGAGGAAGGGGAGGCTTTCTGCATTCTGTTTATGTGTAAAGTAAGCAACCTTGCTCATGCGGCTGCAGTCTGGATCCTCCTCAGGCGATTGAGGAGGAGGAGGAGGGAGAAGGAAGCAACGAGGAGGCAGATGAGACACTGGGTACGTCCATGGCTCGTTTTCTGAGAGATCTTCGGATATTACAGGAACCTCATGCAGGAGTTCGCCGAGGAAGGTGTCAATGGTTTTATAGCATTCTATAAGGTTTGTCTGGATATCTTCCAGGAACTCCTGGCTAAGGTTAAGCAGCGTATCATCAAATAGATTACGCACTTGCTCGCATCGATTCTACTGAGTAATGTGTGTCTTCCATTAACCCTATGGGTTCCCTTGTAAGTTGTAACTGGTACATTAGTGTGGTATCTTTCTTTTTAGCATTAACATTCCCTGCACATAATTTTCGAGCCCTTAAACTTTTGCTGAGCGGGACAATGTTTTCCAGTACAGTGTATAGTCCTACAGGCACACCAACAGACACATATGCAATCCAGCCCCACATGCGATTGAGGCCGATCTTGGCGTGCTCACTACGAGATTCTGTTTGCTAGTGTCCCCAAACGAAGCTGGAGGTCGACAAAGTTTTGAACATGTCGAAAACGCGGCGACCGCTTGCAACACCACCCTTGCGGCCATCAGGCCACAACGCGACTTTTCCGCGGATCGCAGGGAATCACTCCCACACCAGCAGAATCTCGATAGATCGCTAGATCCAAATCACACAGTATCAGAGCTACCAAGTCTCACGCATTCTGCGTGAGACTCAAGCATTTAGGGCCTGTCTCACGATCTCACGCAGGGCACCCATTTTTCTCACGCATCGGGTGAAGTCTGCAATTTGTGCCAAAAATAAGAAGTATAGCTCAAAGGATTCAAGTGATAGTTGCAATTGAAGGTATATTTCCCTTTTGTCTTTCAAAATTAGTAAAAAATAGTCACTTAAGTATGCACCAGATCGCATCATTAAGATCTCATAATTAAAAAAAGCTCCCTACCGTGGGAGGGGTGACACCCTCCTCGTTCGCGCGCATGCGCGCGAGCGCCGAAACGCCGAGTCATGAAAATCTCACTTATAAAAGTTTTTTGAACTTGGCATCTCTGCAGTATAGGCAAGGAGAAACGTAAAATCACACGGTCTCTTTCTGCTGTTGGGGAATCATTGTTCTCTGCTACAAGATGTATTTGCTTTTTCCTTTTTGATATGACAGGTGAAGGGCATTTCAAAACGTTACATATCAAAGTCTAGTTAAAGGGATCGTATAGTTTCGGTTGAGACCTAATTTCAGGTTTCTAACATTTTTGCTGAGATAATGAGAAACCTCTTATGAAATATGAAAGAGCATGTAATTCCATGAGGAATTCAATATTTATTTGATGGAAATTGGTTTTGAAATGGCTAAGATATGCAAAACAGAGCGATTCTAATAAAGTGTGGGACCCACATTTTATTCTGATCGCTTTGTTTTACTTTGTTTTTGGGATGTTTCAGTCATTCCAAACCCAATTACATGTATTTGAATTCCTCTTAAAATGGTGTGCTCTGTACTATTTTATTAGTGTTTTCTTGGTATCTCGCAAAAAGTTAAAAGCCCAACTCTCATCTCCACCAATACTGTACCATCCCTTTAAAACTCACTGGCTGAATGAATATGACCGACTTCTACAAACAACAGCTACAGTGCAAGGCAGCTGTTCAGTCTTCAAGAGATTGGTATGTGAGCAAACATTGACCGGAGAGAGCCCTTGTTTAATTACCGGGGGTGAGAGAGAGAAATGAGGGTCAGGGATCGAGGCAAGGGTAACAAAAAGAAGTGAAGTTGACAGTTATGCGATTCAGACCTGAATCTCAGTGAGTCTAGTGATACGAAAAAAGAAAATCCCTGCCTCTATTATATTCCCTCCTCCGATGATTATTTATCAAGTTATTGATTTATATCACATGAGATGTAAATATTTTCCATTTGTGAAATGTACGACGCCCTTTACAAGGACTGTAGTCAATCGTATGTATATATGTTCAGTCTGATTAATATCTAATATGCATATCTTGCTCTTACTATCGATTTTTTCATCTTTTTTTAAACGGTTCAAACTGGTGAGGTTTGCCGGTTCACTTATTTTGGTAGCAGGGCATGAAAGTATACACACAATCTCTATCCACACCACACCAATCCGTAAGCTGGTTCCCACTGCCAATCATTTCATGCCCGACCAACCTTTTGGCCCACTGATCTCTATGGAAGTTCCATGGAGCTCCTACTATCAGATACATATCTTTATTTAGGTTGAGAAAAATTCGTATTATTTTCATCGAGTTGCTGTATTGCATGCACTTACGCTGTAGTCCGCCAAGTTTCCAATCACGGGAAATGGGCGAGGACCAGGGATTCCCATCCGCCAAAAGTACGTGTGTGTCCAAAGGTCGTAGCTGTACATGCAAAACAGATTGAATTTTTTAAACTGACAAGAAATCTTAAAGGACCTGTACAATGCAAATGTTTGGTAGCTAATAATGATTTATAATGCCCTGATCACCACATAAGTGACCAAATTTGTCATGTTATTATGTTCATAATATTTTTCAGTACATGTTTTGTGTTCTTGAGATTACTGAGATCCGCACACAACACAGTCACAATAATTTAATTCAAGTTTTTGTCCATACCATCATTAGTGCAGCACAGCTATTGGAAATGCATGTTATAGCAAAACCAGATCGTCCTCAACGGATTTAAAATTGTAGGTTAAGATTATATGCATTGGTTAATCACATCTGCCATACGAAAACATTATTCAATTTCTCAAATCTGATGATCACGGCATTACAAACCAAGACATGTCAACATGACTTGTGTTGCATTACATAGGACTTTTGATATTATCTTGCAACTACAGCTGCATCAACACCCAACATCGAAAACATGTAGACCCCCAATAAATAACTATGGCCACATTGGCGAAATGAAGCATACGTCCCCTTATTCAAAACATTTGATATCTTCATTTTTGCTCACTTTGTTTTCCTTAGATTTGTTTCATTCGAGTATGTGAACGTTACAAACATTCCATAGGTTATTGTTGTGCCTAAACTGCTGGATTATTTTGTTGTTTAGTCACATATTTTCATGTATCAAATTAAGCCAATCATACTTGGTTGCAACAAAAGGGATTGAAAGGAAAGAGATAAAAATTACAATGAAAAACACTCAAAACAAATAAATAAAGGGTCAACAATTATATCATTTTCCTGCCGTTTAATTCCACACCACAAATTTTCCATAAGATATTAAATTATATAAACCACCTTATCTTTAAGAAAGAAATCTAATTCACGAATTCCCGGGAGGAAGCAGATTACATGGATTGACTATGTTGAGTAACAGAGTATCCTTTATATCAAGAGCTTAAATATACAAACATATACGTCTGTAGCCTATGTGAACAATTCTTATACCAATTTAAACAATGGTCATTAAAAGAAACTACACAACGAACAAACATCAGACTAAACGTATACACCCATTAGTTAATAATTGTATTTCAGTATACATCAATAATAATTGTACTTCAGTTTACAGTGTTTTCCCCCTGACAATGTTGTATTGCTTTTGTGTCATTACATGTATTCAAACGTCTTCTTTGACGTTGCATTTTTTAATGAAATAAATGAAATGAGAAGAATAATGAATCCAGTCGAAAACTGCGTGAACGCATCATTGCAAACCCATAATAAATAATTCATTCTTACAAACTACAGATGCTGTGACAGAATAGGTCATCCAGTGACCCTAATTTTTGCAATGTTATTGCTACTAATGAGGTCGACGTAAATATTTGAAAAAAGAAAGAAGAAGAAAAAGGAAAAAAAAACACTACCTGCTGGCTTGAAAAGCACTTCGTTGTGATTTATGACGATGAAGTCCTCTTCAAAGTTCACAAGTTTGGGCTTTCATTTACTAATGGTTTACAAATCATGAGTAACGTTTGACTAGCGAGCCAACAATCTTCTTCAGAGAACCTGGGAGAGTGAAACGAGCATGACGAGGTCGATTTTGAATAGGGCTTACCAAACGCACACACATACGTATACACAAACTATCAAAAAAATGGGGGGGGGGGGGGGGGGGGGGGGACACGTTGTTGTGACATACATACTCACTTGTTTTGTTTAAAATTTGTTTAACACGTATCATTATTCGGAGACTATCACTATATACATGTGTGAGACCTCAAACATGATCATCTTTGCTTGACGTGAGACTAGACGATAATGTGCCAAAGCAAGCAACGAGCAAAAACAAGGGAGAGAGTGTGGACGGCTTCCTAAATACAATCGAACTGTAATACAAACTTACAAACTGAAGTTGAAAATATCTTAAAACATCATCAAATGATACGTCAATACATTAAAAAAAGTAAACATCATAATGGAGACTATGGCGTAACACTTCGAATGTCCCTTTCCTTTTTCATTTGACAAGTAACGTGTACGTATTTGGATAATTCCAATCTGAATGACCATGCCAAAGTGATGTTACAGTACCTTCTTATTTTCAAGCAAAATGAACTTATTTCTTTTAAAGTAACATAATAAATTTGTACCATCTACTTGCATTTGACATTCAAAGTAACGCCTATCTTTCCCTAATTCGTATCTTTTTATACGTGTATATAATTCAGCAACCCAATGAATTATATCAAAGGAATCCTGCTGACAAATTATTTGAACTACTGTACGTGTATTTGCGCACACACAGTCAATGCCAGTTCAAATCTTTTTGGGACCCATCCAGTGGCAGATCCCGGATTTCATGGCCGGGTGGGGGGCACACCAACCGGACAATCATTAGCTTGGATATCGCATTGCTGGTGTTGTGAGCATTGTGGTTTTCAGAAAATCCTTTTTGGCAATTTTGGCAATTTTGGCAATTGATAATTCACCACCAATCGAGTCGAACCAAGAAGGAATGAGCGCAACAACCATTGTCAACCACATTAGTCCACGGGCCAAGACCCGAAAAATGGGTTATTGGTACCACTTGAGGTGGCAAGTTCTAGTTGTGCATTTTGAAATGGCATATATCTAAGGATCATATTTTGCTATGATAGCATTTCCAGAGTAGTAGCTTAGTCATAGATTTCAGCCATTAACCCGACCAACACCAAATAGTTTTCGACGCTCTGTGACCAAAGACAGGCAGAGTGTGACCTTTGATAATTTCAAAATTTTTCAACCAATTCCTCTGAAATTTGGCACATATATTCAGCATATGATGCTCTAAAAATGACACCATCAAAATTTCACCAAAACGCCGATTGGGGTGCACTTAGTCAAAATACGCTAGAAACAAAGAAAAAATGCAAAATAATATTCAACTACTTTGTTCTAAATCATGAATTGGGCATGCGAGGTAAAACAGAATCAAGCTGTACTGTTATTTCAAATCTGTAAAGACAAAAGAACATATTTGAGCCTTGTTTTGACAAATTTAGTGCATTTTAAGGGGCCAAATCTTGCAAGAAAGTAGTTTTACCATATCAGAAATAAAGACAAAATTAAAGAGGGCGCTATAACCGTTTTAATAATTAATTAATATTTCCTTAAAATAGCCTTTGCTGTGGTTCTGACTGTACATGCATTGCTTTGATTTTGAAGTAGATTAGCAGACGCAATCACAATTGTTATGGAGACGCTGCTATAAAATAGTATCATTAAGGACGAAAATATTACCTCGGAAAATGTAAAAACAAAATGCATAGAAAAACAAAACTTATCTAATCATATTTAATATTTCATGTGAAGAAATTATATCGACCCATGCTGGAGACTTTTCCCAATCATACATCTTTGGGAAAGCACTAAAAATTATTCACAACTTGATTTTGTGCGCTGGTTGCAGTGATAACCAGAATGAGTCAACACAAATCAATCATATTTTGTTTGAAATTTGGAGATCATCGGATAAGAACCTCAGCAACGAACGTGCAGTATAAAAATGGAGATGTTCGTCTCACCTTCCTAGGGAGCCCCTCACTTTTTGGCTTTTCAAGACATAATATCAACGTACTTTAAGTGACATAATCCGACCCTAATAGCGGCAGTCACATATAAATATAAATCTTAGCACACAAATCCATACGACATGCTGGCCCAGATATTTCGAATAAACTTCCACTTGAGTTACGTGACACCAAGTCTATTTATTTATTTGAAAAAGCAGTAAAAGAAATGACGACCTCACAGTACCATTGATACGTTATGTAGAAATCCCTAACAACTCATTCTTTATTCATTGTTGTATCTATCATGTTTATTTCTGAGTCTTTGCGGATGCACCTGCAGTGCTCCTCTGATCTTAGTGGGATTCATTCCTTCTCTGTTGTGCATTGTTCATTTTATATTTGGCAAATCATGATTTTCTATAACGTCATGCCCTGAAAGGGCACATAGAATGTTATGCTTCGTAGATGATTGTTTTTGTTTTCTTTCTCTTCTCTCTCTCTCATTCAATATGACTTTAATGTAACTTTTACATGACAAAAGCAACACTTATATGAATACATCACTGTAACTTCAAGTATAAGCAATCATGCTGCATGCAAACTAGAAATGTCCATTACCGCGATTGTATCCCCCGGCACTATATAGCAGCAACTTTTGCTTCATCTTGGGGACAAAGATCCCCTCCCCTTCTTCAAACATAAAGGTGAATATAGTGAAGACTAGACGCAGCTTCACAAGCCTTTTCTTTGTTTTAAGCAGATCTATCTTTTAAAGTCACTATGTTCATTTACAATATATATATTTTTTATAATTCATTGTAGTGTACCAGTACATTGTAATTACATTATTTCATTTTCATTTTACACATGCATGTTCACATGCATGTTTTTTTTTTTCATTTCCAATCAAACACAGGTAATACACTTTGACATGATTACATACCTTGGAACATTATAATACATATTGGTTCTTAAAAGAACTTCATGGAAATGAAAATTGAGGGGCTGCTAAAAAGCGAACTTGTAGATAGCAGTCCCCTCACTTACGTTACATTACTACGATACATTAATCATATATGACTTTATAACACAGTACAACAATACATGTACCGTACAAGCTAATCATTATCTTTCGTTGTTGGATTGAAATAAAGCGACATTGGCGTGGCATTCACGTTTTCACGTTGATAGGCGTAAATATTCATAAATGAATGATACACGCCAAAAAAAATCAAAATAACAACAACAACAACAACAACAACAAGAATAGAACACCTGTGGACATCACAACCTTTGGATATTCCCTTCGCAGCCTTGAATAAAGACTAAGCGCACCGCGTTTACAAGTCTGATATTTTTCATATGGAAAATGGTTTCCCGCAGGGCAGTATTTTGAGCCCAATATTGTTTAATCTAATGATTTCCGATGTACCTGTAAGCAGAACGAATAATGTTCATAATTTGTTATGTGCAGATTATTGCGTTATCTGGACATCAGGAAATGATATTAGAGAAATGACTGTCCAAATTCAAATATACTTAGACGTTTTGAATGAATGGTTCACTTCACGGGGACTGAAAATATCACCGTTGAAGACCACTTCTGTTCTTTTCTCTCGTGGAAACAAAGAAGAGCGCGTTTGTCTATTGTTGGAGAAAAATGAGCTGAAATTTGCTCCTCAGTATAGTATATTTAGGAGTGATATTTGATAGGAGGATGACTTGGAGACCACATTTGCAAGACGTAGTTCTGTGATGTAAGAAAAGGTTGAATGTACTGAAAATATTTGTCAAAGCATACAAGAATTGTTAGGCGTATACAGATCTTCGATATATACGCTCCATAATAGATTATGCTTGTGAGGCTTATGATTCTGCTACAATGAGTGTCAAGAATGTTTTAAACTCCATACAATATCAGGCTTTAATCATTTGTGCAAACAGCCCTAAGGACCCTTCAAGTGGAATTCGGAGAAATGCCCCTAAAGTTACGTCGAGAGATGCTCTCGGCTAGACTGAAAGCACGTATTGAGAATACTCCCAATCATCCTATGAAAAAAGGGCTTAAAAATTGTTGGCAATTTGAATTTTGTAAAAACACTGCTCAAAAGAACCTTTCGGACAAAGAGATCTAAACTCATTTGAATACTTAGCTCCACAGGTTGAATTGTGTGTAAAACCTCCTAACATGCCTTTCTGGATGTGGAAACCTCCGTGTGTATCGACACAATTAAAAAAGTGTGTGTCAAAGACTGAAAACACAGCCCTCCAAAAACAGGCCTCCTTAGAAGTGATGTATACCAAATGGCAAAATTATTTACATATATATATAGATGGCTCCAAATCACTCGAAGGCAAGGTAGCCTCTTCATTTCATGTGCCAGTGTATAAATATGTTCAGAGTAAAAGAATGCAGAACCAAACATATGTTTATAGAGCCGAATTGGCGGCTATCACGCTAGCTTCGTATTGGATTGATCAATTACCAGCACTTCAAACAGGAGTAGTTATTTTCAGTGACTCACTCAGTGCCCTTCAAGCCATTCGATCTCAAAGAGAAGAAAGTTTTGTTACAGAAATATTAAGTTTCTGCACTAATTTATATTCTAAGGGAATATTAGTAAGTTTGGTATGGATTCCTGGACACTGCGGAATAACAGGAAATAAATTGGCAGATAAAGCAGCAAAAAAGGCTTTACAAAATGTTTCCATACAAGTGAATAACAAGTTGAATAAATATGAATTTAATAAAAACTGAAAAGGTGTTATGTGACAAAATGGCAAATTAAATGGGAGGAGACAAACTCCCCCCTGAAATATGTTCAACGAAAGGTTTCTCAGACCTATTTATGCACTTTGAACGACAGAAGAGCTGAGACAATTGTACATCGCCTCAGGATGGGGAACTTAGGTTTAAATGACAATTTGTTTCAAATAAACCAACGTGTGTCGGGTATGTTTGAATATTGTAACGTCCCAGAAACAGTTGATCATTTTCTTATGTTCTGCCCCAGATATATTATACCAAGAGCTATGATGTTAGCTGAAACAAAAATTCATGAGAACAGCATTCAAAGCTTACTAATTTCAACTAACCCAGTATACCAAAGAGCTCTTGTGTTACATGTTAAAAGATCACAACGATTTTAGATAAACTTTCATGCATGTTATGAGTGTACATAGTTTGCACTAACTCTGCCTCGAGGTATTCTGAAGAGGCAATTCATGCGCACCACAGCCCAGAGATTGCTTACTTTACACAAAAATGTATATGTGATTACTACATATATTTGCATCTTATTAATATTGCCTGTCTGTTTTGTTTGGCTTTGAATCGGACCAATTGAGGTTCCTGTGCTGGTAAGCATCGGACTCTACTGCCTGCATATCGGAGGGGCCTAGGCCGTTAATAAGGGCTGAGAAGTCTGCTCGAGACAATGAGCCGGATTGGCCAGAAGATATGATACTTCAAGCAGGCAAATAGACGTACCGACAGCTGACCAAGGATACTCATTACGATATTTTTTTTTGAAAAAAAAAACTGAAAAAAATTGAAAAGCGTCAACATCTGTTCAATGACATTTAATTTGGCTATAGCGTGTGGCATCTCAAAAAGTCGTCATAAGAAATGAATATTCTGATATAAAACACAATTATACAAAGACTGTCCCTTTACTATAGTTCTGTACGACCTTGTGTATCGTATTTGCTGAGTGTCAGTACTCAGTGTTGACTGTTGATGGTAACTTTGATAATAATTATGCTGGCATTACTTAAGGTGTTCTCGCAGACAACGTTTGGCAGCCCAACGTTTTTAATAATCACCATGCGAAACCTCGTTTTAGACATGGATATTTCTGACGCGGTGGAAGTTATATTGATCACGGCTGCCGTACTTCCAGAGTTGCCCTAGTGTATATTGTTTATACTCACGAAATACATTATTCTATCAAACTAGATAAACAATGTTGTTGGTGAAGAATTCATGGAGTGAAGTCCCTATTGCAGAATTCATTGGACATTGCACTTTGTTACTTACACCAAGAAAAGTACGGTCATTCCAAGAAGCAGGTACACTGTGCTCATCGAGAGCGCTCCACGAGTGAAGTCAAGAATACCCATCTTATCAAGCTTCATCCGTCGATTTTCCTAGGAATGCAGTTGTACGCCACGGCGCTGTAAGCGATCGGGACTGTAATGTTCTCTCTTAGATCGAATTTGTCTTCGAATGGGCAAAACAAACACTGTTTAGGTCAGATCAAGGGGTCATTTACAAAAACGTGTATGCACAGTCTATGTACGAGCGTGCACGCGCTGTTGTATACATGTATGTGATTCTGTCCGTAAACCGTGTGTGTCGCACTGATGCCTTCTGCAGAGATAGCATTATCAGTGAAACGTCAAGGAGAAGAATAGAAAAGGAACCGTCAGTGATCTTTACTCGTGCGAAATGGGACAAAGGGTACCTTGTTGGTTTGTCTCCTCCGTACAACGCACATAAAGATTTCCCAACCGGTGTACGCCTCGTGAGAGCGTCTCACCTTCGACCGAATGCGAAATCTTTCCACTGCACGAGTGAAGACCACTGTTGACCACATACACACACTACTTGTTTTAAACACCAACCTCTGACATCAAAGACATCCCTGGTCCACCCGATTCCCGAACATAGTAGACCAACATGTAAAGTAATGGCAATAATATGTAACTTATTAAGACGAATGGTTTGAATGCCAGTGAAGTGAAGTCGTATCCGGAAGCGATTAGTTATCATTCACCGCAATTTACTGTATCCTCGATTCTGTGATGGGAGTTATGTTATAGAAAAGGAATGGCTTCAGAACGTAATATCCAAAACTACTCGACAAATTATGCATGATCAACAGCAACAACGTATAACGGTATACGTTGGCAAGAATTATCCACCCGATAGTAACTTTGGAACCGGCCGAAACATAAGAGGCGAAGCCGCGTGACGTGTCTTTCCAACTTTTTAGAGAATGTTGATAAAGTGATGAACCATCGACCAATTAGAGACAGAGAGTACTAGTAATGAGACTTTAAGGTGTTTAATGACCAGGGTTGTCAGCGCATATGATCATATTCTTTCTACACACACACACACACACACACACACACACACACACACACACACACACACACACACACACACACACACACACACACACAAACCATGTGTACAGCACAATGCTAGAGCTACAACTCACTGACCTCTCTAGCGACTATACAAACATTGCTGAAGACATCAAGCATTTTGTAAGACATTATTTTGTAAAAATAGAGCTTAACAGCTTGGTGTACCCAACACTGTGCATGGCAACAACAACAATATATGATGATACGTCTGTGGTGCATGGAGATGTGATCTGCGTGAGTGTGTCTTTGAATGGCAGCTGTGTGTGTTCAATAGATCAATACTATCCTCTAAACCTTGATGTTTCATCTTTATACGCCTACCCGAGGGCCGAGTGACTGTTTGAAGAGATCGAATATTGATGGAATATTGATGGATTGTGTTGCGCTGAAAACTTGACACATTCTTCACAAGTCGCCCTCTCTTTTTTTTTTCTTTTTTGGAGTCAAATTTATAGGTTTTTGGTTAGAGTTCTGCGTAAGAACATTTTTTAAATCGACATAAGGGTCTGAGGGTTCTGAGCGTCTTCACTTTTTTTCATTTTATCTTTTTAAGGGGTGTCTTCCAGGTTCCTGTTGGTACAACCAGTACTTTGAATAGTTTGTCATCACAGGTAAATGCGTCAAAGGAAACTTGTCGTACGATTACAAATATCAAGCGTACTAAAGCAAGAGGTAGTCCTGACAGAAGACGAATCATCAGATGTTAAAACAAATCGGAGGTAATCATGCCAAAATATTGATTTCATGCTATATCAACTTGATTAAAGTGCAATAAAATTGTACACATCATCCTCGAGCCGACTTTGATAATCTGAATGAAATCAGATGAACAAACCAGTAGAAATCAGAAAAAAATTAAAAGCTACACGTGTTCTCAAACTCAATGAGTATCAGTTTCGGTCGCAAAAACATCATGCTGTGGCCGAGGTGTCGCTGTCATCAGTCTAAACCTGTCCTTTCCTTGTGCGTAAAGATGTCATGAAAAGTACGCTTTTCCCGATAATCTAACAATTAAAAGTCTTTATCCATAAAAGTCAACATTGCAATCATTACGTCATAACAAAGTTTGATGAGGAAAGTGAAAATTCGGCAAACGTTTATGTGAAGAACAATGCTAGGTTTGAGAGCTCATGCATCAACTCCATTCCATGATTATTGCTAATGATAGTGTAAAAATGTTTGAAACATAGATATTACGAAACTTTTATTCTTGGTCCAGGTCTGATGAAGCCATAAAGTCTGTCTGTATTCATAGCAGTAGGTAAACGGTATAGCAAAATTTGAATACACCACTTTTATTGATGATGTTTACAAGTGCATGGATTGCTTACTTAAAGTTGTGAAAATATCGAGCTCAAATATTGGGCTTGACCAAAACACTCTCGATGAGATGTTCGATCTGCAGACAACGCTCGATGGAGAGGGGCAATTAGGCTTGGGTTGAACACTTGGCTTGGGACCTGGCAAAAGCCTAACAACAACAATAACAAACAATCCTTCCATGAAACTTTCCCTTTTTGCCGTTTTGACCATTATGACTTTTTTTCGATAATACACGAATTCAATAGATACAGTATTTGAGAAGGAACTAAATGGAAACTTGTGACGCAAAAAATAATTTGTATTGATTATGTGAATTAGGTTCTCATCATTACCTGTATGGAAACTACAATTCAAAACATTTGTGTTTGCCAATTGATATATGCACTTCAAAATTTTAACTTCCTTTTTAAGACTTGATATCGTGAAATGCAACAGCCGGCTTCTCATTTTATTTGCGGCAATATGGGTTCAAATATTTACATAAGCATACTACTGTGAAAAGAATCCGTAAACATTAACATTCTGCTTCCACTTAATGATCATCAGACTTATCCATCGAAAGCAGGCAGATGTAACTGCCTGATCACTTCTTTTGATAGTGTTTTCAGAAGTCCGTCATTGTACTAAACTACGACATAATTTAATTAGTTCAAGCAGTTACAAAAGGCGTCGAGAGAAACGGAATGGAGCACAATACGTGTTTCCCAAGGTCTAAATCCTCTATCCAGGATGCTGAATATTGTGTTTCGTATCTACAACTTTATGTTCACAATTACGTTGGTTTTCTTTATTTGTTCAGTTGTTTTGTTTGTTCTAGCATGACTGCAGGATCTATGGCTTTTTTTTTTAAATCTGACTGAAATACGAGAAAAACACAAAATTTCACTGTTTTCATGCTTGCACGAAGAGATATCAGTCGATCCACGCAATCACGCAGATCCTCGTCCACACCTGTACCAATTTTCACAAGACAATTTTACACACTCTAAAAACAAGCAATCATGTAGCCTGTCTGTAAACAACTACACTCCTTCTCTTAAACTCTAAAACCATTCAATTGCGATGGATATATTTTAGTTCATTTAGAAGCAACACATCCTTTCAAAATTGTTTGTTATTCAAGAGTGTTACAAAAAATCAAAACTGAAAGCCAATGAATCAGGTGCATCTCTACGTTTAATGAAACTGCAACTGTTGTTGATCTTGCGTCATATATCAATGTGAATATAAGTTTGTATTTTGTAGTTTGCATGTAAAACACCATCAAATGACTACATATCTCTGTGGCCTCCCTGACGTCAATGACACAAATTCATGTTTGTCAGATCACCAGGGAAAGCCTGATATCTTGTATCCATGTAGTTTGTTTGTTTTGTTTGTTTATCTGTTATCACTTGTATTGTCTTGCAGATGCCGAATAAACAATAATAATAATGATAATAATAATGATAATAATATTGATGATGATGATGATGATAATGATGATGATGATGGACCAGGTCAGATGCCGGCGGGACACAACAAACACACAAAACAAACCCACAGCGCACATCTGCATGGAGATCTGGAGAAGCCGCAATGCGATATCAGAGTAACACAGAAGGGCATTTCAATTTTTGCACGCAAAGCTATTCTAAAGTAGCAATTTATTAGAACGGTAAACCCAGACGTCGTTTGTATATCTTGCTCACAATGTATTCAAATTAGACATCTACAACATTCCCCAAAAATAAAAAGGTGAAGATCAAAAGTGGTTCAAATTAGCACATTCATTGTTTTGAGAGACAAGTTCATATCTATAGTTTGTACTCATTAATGGAAAGACAAATGTGCGTAAGATATCAATATTTATTTCTTGTTGACCACTGTTGACGTTGTAGAATACTGAAGTCAGAAATTTATTCTTTGGCTTCCCTGTAATTACATTCATTGAAAAACAAATGTTGACCTCCAAAATACATTTTCAATATAATATCACACTGGGTGAATCATTTTAGTCAAGCAAACATGCAGCACCACAAATATCCCGTTTCTCATCGAAAATATTTAAATTGCAGCTGACTCGCCATTATTCTTGAATAAGAAATCACAAAGTTTGTTCATGGCCATAGAAGGTCGTGTCATTCGAATTCATGCTATTTAACAAGATTCCGATGACATATACTTTTTTCATGAACTGCTTTAGAAAATAAGTTTTTGGTGTTATGTACGATAGTATTACATATACAATATAAGCCCTTGATATGCTAGGGTTGATATCTACATCAAAAGACCTGGAAACATCCTATATTTCTATGTCTTTAAGATGTTCACATTATAAACTAGAAAAGCACTCTGAGAGCGCAGACCTCCGCCAAGCATGCAGCTCATTTCCATCACTGATCTTGTTCTTCCAAAGTGATATCAGTGATTTCCACCCATACGTGTTTATAGCATTGTATGCTGAAAGTCGCATGATTTCCCAATGTAGAAAATCTTTGTTACGTCATAGACCCCTCAGCTGCACGGCGCGCCTCGCCCTAGCAGAAACCTTGGCAGAAACTAGAGCACGCACTATAGTGCGCGCATGCAAACCTCAAATACTCGCAGCCTGAACTCCCAAGATCATTGACCCTACCTGCCAAAATATAAAAAAATCCTTCATAAATTGCCCAAAAATTCTTGGATCACTACCAAAAGTTAATCGTTTGTTACTTGTATCATTCTAAACCTTTCCTGCAAGTTTCATCCAAAGCCGTTCACTATTTTTTGAGTTATTTTGCACACGGACAAACGAACGAACTAACGAACAAACCAATGGTAATGAAAACATAACCTCCTTTGGCGGAGGTAAATATCATACTACGCCTACAGCACGGCAAAATATGCAACCGTATTGTGTATTCACAAATCTCTATAGAATTGATTAGATTGCTTAATTCGACAGTTATACATGTACTACTGAGGGAATCAGATTTCATATTCCTAATTGGGACACTGGATGGAATAAAGATCACCTCTTTACAGTCCCTGTGTATTTCTATGAGGTATAAACCTGAAAAAAAAAGTATAGGTTTCATTGTGTACCTGCGAATAGATGCGTTTAAAATATCCTTTCACGTCCGATAACGTATTGAGCATATTACGATAGATAAATGCTAGCGATGTGATTAAATCACCGAGTATCCTGTATAGCATGCGAATCTACTGTATCCTGAAAGCAAATGACAGTCGGGCCTAAAACATTTTTTTTTTTAAACATCCATAACGTAGAAGTCTGAAATTTACCTTAAAAAAAAATACATACATTGTATGTTGGTGCCAAATACTAGTTCAATTTACCTTTGAGAGCATGGGTATGGGGAGAATATCGTTAATGATACAATTTAAATTGGATCATGATTGACTGACTCACAATCAACTACATGTGCGTGATACTTGCAGGAAAAGCAGAAACACGTAACTGTGAATTATCAATTCATATTTGACACTGCACTTGCAAATCCGAGCGAAGAACGTTCATAAGATGTCTTTAACATGGTTTGAAGGTGGTGCCGAAAATTCGTTTTTAATTTTTACATGTGAAGCTAGCGTAGGTGTGAAATATTGATTTACCAACAGCCACGATGGCTTGGCAAGAAAAGATTTTACTTTCTATCAATTTGTCTCAATGATGTACGTGATGAAATCAAGGTAGCTGGTCACACGAGTGTAACCGTTCGGGATGTACGCCTCGCCACATGCTTCTCCCCAGCTGTTGACGCCATACACAGTCCACTGTCCGTTTGTCTCCTGCACCACGGGGCCACCGCTATCTCCCTGAAAGATATAGATGGGATGGTGTTGTTGTAAAGCCTTAAAATCTTTCGCCTTTCTTCATTACGTACGTTAAATTGAATCTTAAGTTTTCCATTTTCCTGTAAAAAAGTGTAAGTACAAAAGATTCTTATCCGCTTTGAATTCTTAGCGCTGAAGCAAGTAGGCCATTATCTTGCGTGAGTGTCCATTGTTGTTTTGAATGCATATAATTTGCATATGAGACAAGATTACTATTTTTGACTAATTCTCTTAACATTAACATCTTGTGATGCTATTCTTTCAATCGATAACTGAACCTAACAAAACGATATTTTGAAATGTATTACTGCCCACTCGTGATGTTTAAGAGGTGCAGATAATGACCCATCGCTTGTAGTTCATACACCCTATCCTTAAACTATATCCAGACCGCACGAGATGCAAGATAAAATAGTAAAAGTTACTGCAATGAATGATAGATTTTGCTAGTCATACTGCGTGTGTCCTATGAGCATCAAAACAAAGTGTTTTAAATGATGATCAAGGACATTAATTGTAAAAGGCAAGTGCAAAGTTTGCCCGCCGAGCACTAATTAATGAGGCATAATGAATCATTATTGCGACTAGTATCACTATTTACGATTGATGCTTCTGCCGCAACCTGTTAGTTGCAATGATAATGATAAAAGTCACAATTACTACTCGGGGTAATGGACCCTCTTACATCGTACAACGTTTGCGTCGTTTTTGGCCTGTGTAGCATGCAGTAATACTAAACAAGGGAACATTTCAAACAGTTTTACATTGTCCTGATTTGCATGACAAATTAATTTGTTAGAGAGTTACAGTCGGGTCATAAATCGTGGAACTTAAACTTAAAACTCACTGTGCAAATGCCTTGGTAGCCATTATGATACATGGAACAAAACATTGAAGAAGGTATTTCTACAGAGTCGACGTAACCGAAAGGCGAATACTTGGAGCATACTTCATTTGGGATCACAGGCATGCGGACTTCTTGGAGGAAGAGGGGGGAGGCACCTGCATGACAAAAAAAAAAAAAATACACAGGATTTAACACGAGATCGTACTGAAGTCATGGATCACAGCCGTTCTCTATTACATAATCATCACCAAATAGACGCAGACATGAATTTAACATTCGTTTCTCAAATCCCTCTGAATACATCAACACACGGCCATCTTTCCTTAACGAACATTTCAGTGACAAGGGCAAATGCTGATATGCATTGCTAATATCTATTATCTTTTCAGGATTCACCAGAACGAATAATATCATAATCACATGGTATGGGAATTTTAGAGTACAGCATGACAGCTCATGTTGGAAATTCCGTCTTTAAGGAAATTGCCACGTACTGTAACGTCTGATCAAACTTCCCCATCCAGTCATGGTGATGTAGGATCCGACTTTCACAGAGTCGTTGACTGTCGGCAGGCAGACGGGCTGGACATCATCGTTGAATACGAGAGGTGATTCAAGCTTTAGGACGGCGATATCGTTGAGCAGCAGAGTGGTGTCGTACCCAGGATGCATAAAGACGCCCGTCACACGACGTGTTTGTCCCGGAGAATCGGCTGCATAAAAAAGTGTGCCCGCCTTGATGGCGAAGTCCAGGTCTAAATATTCTCTGTATGCGACAATTGCAAATAGTTTAAACCTTTTAAAACTTAGATAAAATGTCTGAAACTGCAATACATTTGTGCTAATAAATGGTCAATACTTCATATAGCCCTAAAACTAGCTCTCAAACGAAGCCTTGGCTACCAGAAGAGACGTCCTTAAAGGTAGGGAATCCCATTTGCATGCCTTAAATGAAGAGTTGTATAAATACAGTGGTATGTTGAAGAGAGTATCATTTATAGAAACTCCCATAAAGTATTGAAAGAGGAAGGTAACATTTAGTACATTTTTATTGACCGTTAGATTTTGAATTGAATTTTTTTCGGGGCTCACCGTAAATTCCAATACATTACTAGGCTACCTTTGCAGACCCATGCACTGCATGTGTGTCCATCATGTAATTTTGTGAAGAAAGTTCATCAAAACTTACAAACATTTCTATATACATTCTTGCCACACACTCTATATGTTATTACATCAGCTCTTATACTTTTAGATTTGTGTTTATAGATTTAAAAAAATACAGAAGACTGCAACAAAAAGGCTTAAGTGTGGCTGACACACAGAACTACTGAGTAGTCGAGTTTTGTGCATTATTCAAATTGTAGATAACTGTTGACTTCCAAATTTCTCAGCAGTGGCCTAAACAAGTCCCCTGAGGTTCATATCTAATGTTTTGCTGCATTTTGGGAGGTCTGTAAAAGGTATCCCCTACCTTTAAACGGCATGAGACTTAAGAAGCTTGAGTTAATACAAATCGTACCATTTTGACACTAAAATCTACGTCCACACCCATTTGAATCAATATAACCTCAGTTGTCGTTTTCTTCGGTGTCTTTACTTGTTAGAAGTAATATACTTGTTGCATCATATGCCTTCTCTGTATTTTCTTTAATAATATTTATTTACACGAGGATTGTTTTTCTTTTGTTTTAATCATATCCCCTCAATCATAATATGGTCTATTCCATTTTTCCTTATACTGTATCTTATTAGCCCGGGACCTACAACTGAACAAGATTGTTTTTACGTAGACCCCACCATTATTTCTCGTACTTTAGTATAGAAATAGTCAACCACTAGTGTAAATATAGACCTTTGTGTTTATATTGAGACAGACTGTTGTACATTCAGGTGAAGTTTCACCTAATTCATGCTTTGTAATTTTGGTATTGTATAATTGTATTTGTGTGTGCCATTTTTATGAGAAATACTAAAATAGATTGAAATTGAAATCGAAATCGAAATTGTCTCCTTTTTCGGGAAATAACGATGTGCCAAAAAATGAACCCACAAAACTGTCATTATGATTAATCTGGACGACTCAATAACATTGCCATTTTGGATCGAAGTACAAAGTGTATATGTTAAAGGTTATGATATTCCCCCTGCTATATGAAAGAGGTAAGATAAGTGCTCTTTCAGTATGCTATAGAAAAGTTTAAATATGTTGAATTTCTGTCTATATTTTATATGTTTTCCATACATTATGTCACAATGTGTGTAGTCTTCTCATCCAGCAATGACAGCACCAAAACTTTATAACTCATAACTTTTTAGCGGATAGTCCGATTTTCCTCAGAGGAATATTGCTGCATTCCATCAATATGCACAGGGGGTTTTACTCTCCTTTAATGACAAAAATCTCAGAAAACCATACAATGGAACCATGATGTGCCCATGTACAATATGTATTTGGTAACATTCGCTGTCTATGATAGACGAGTTTTAGCGATGGCTCTCTAGGCTATGCCAATGCCCAGTTTAAATGTACATTGATTGTTTGATTGTGTGTGTGATGTCTGTAGTGTTTCTGTGTTTGGATTTAAAAAAATACGGATGACAAAAGGAACTTACACACAATGTGCTGCCGTTAATATCCATTCCGGAGATATAATGGCGCCGCCGCAGCCAAAGTTCAGTTGACCTTGGTATTCGACATACAACACAATCTGCCAGGGGTAGTCCCCAAGGCTCGTCACGTCTTTGCCATGGGTTACGCGATGGACTTCATGGGCTGGGCGTCGTCCACATCCTTCCCAGGTAACTGCGGTTGAAGAAAAAATGGGAAATCATACACCCCAATAGCTAGCTAATATGATAATGAATTCAAATATGTAATTCAAACATTCCACAGTTATGTTCCTTGAACTACCTATGATAAAGCCAGTAGCTAAATGATTATGCCCATCTGTGATTTATCATTTTTCCATTATTTAATTTCGTTTCATTTTATCTATGTCCATATCCTAATAGTACAAAATTATGATTATTGCAAAGTAACATGGACGACTTGTTCAAGAAGGTGAAATTTCATGAAGCAAATTCAAATACAAATAATAGTATAACAATAGTATAATGATAACACCTGCATAATATACATGCATAAGAGATAGGCCTACATAAAATATACAAATATCTTGATCTTCACGAAATCATTTTGAGTTGAAATAGCACTAGGCAGTAAGGAATATGGAGGGAACTTACAAGTAAACACAAACAAACAAACAAAGCTTGTACAATTAGCAAGTTCCTTGAGTTTAAAAAAAAAAGTCTTCGTATACGTCCATATAATATTACACTAAAATAAAACGAAAGGGCATTCCGATTCGGAAGAGATAAGAGGAAGAGGTACAAGTAAAGCAATGGGACCAGATGACTCACATTTATAGCAAATACACACAGACACGGATACAGACAAGGACACGGACACGGACACGGACAGAGAAACATCCCTGCAAACCCGGGAAAATGGGTCATGAGACGGGAAAGCTTTCAGTATGTCGGGACAGTTATCTATCAAAATGTGATTCGCAATCATATTATAAGATGACATTTTGTAAGGGGCATTAAGATGACATTTTGTAAGGGGCATTAAGATGACATTTTGTAAGGGGCAATCATAAACGTGAAGGAATGGTGACCGTTGTATTCAGTGTTTCAATAACGAATGAATAAAAACATTTCAATTTGAATTTGAATGCACCAAAACTAAATTTCTGTTTTATTCTCGACAAGAAGGGAGTTCCACATTTTGGGTCCTCTTTAAACAAACATGACAAAAGTACTTTGGGCAAAAATGTTCGTTTAAGGGTATATTATGGATGTAGCTAGACTTTTTTGTATGAGGTATTATGTACTGAATCAAGATGGAAGATTATTGTCGTAAATGCTGTATATAAATTGAAAGACTTACGTCTGGCATTGATCTGTCAATTAATTTAAAGATTTTATTCTTCTTAAGCAAATTGTGAGTATATGCATATAAATAGTCATATGATTGGTTATTCTAAGAACCTTTTTCTTCTAATTATAAAATCCTCTTGAAGAATGATGATGAAGTATCTCCCCAAGCTAGAATACCATAGTTTAAATATGGGGGAATATATGGCCTGGTTCGAGGGCCCATTGCTGGGATGCGGCTATTGAGCTAAATTCTCTTTGTGTGTCTTGTCTACGTCTATGATAAATTTCTTACTATGCAAATAATATATTCAGGACATCCTGACACGCCTAACAATTTACGTTCACACCCATTTGAATCAACACAATCTCAGTCTTTGCTTCCTAAATGTCCTCACTTGCTAATAATGTTTTACTGATATTGTTGCATCATGTGGCTTTTCTGTTCTTTATTTAGTAACACTTAGTCGAGTGTTTTAATGGGTTCCCCTCAGTTATACTGTGGTCTATATAGATATCTGTCTTTCATATTTCCCCTTATCTGATTTATCCTGGGACCTACGACTGAACGAGCTTGCTTTTTACGTAGGCCCCATCATATTTCTCGTATACTATGAGTATAGTCCAACACCATTGTAAGCAGACCTCTGTGTTTATATTGAATCAGACTGTCGTACACTCCAGTGAAGTTTCACCTAATTTATGCTTTGGAATTTTGGTATAGTTGTTTTGTATAGTTGTTATATTTTTCGTGACAAATATGAAAATAAAATGAAGTTGAAATTGAATTTGAAACTTTAAGTAGAATAAAGCATTGATATATAAATGTGCTGTTGACAAAACACATTTGAGTTTAGCAATTATTCCTATATCAGGATAAATCACTTAACAAATGGTATCTATATGAACATAAGAGAGATTGCTATCTTTAAAACAACAAGAAATATAGTAGAAGTAAAATGTATTTATTAATAAGCTTTAAAGAATATTGTATATATGCTGTACATGCTTCAGTCACTTTTACATAATCAAGTTACTTGCAATTGCCGACATGTAAAGGACCACTAGAAGCGCTCAAGGAAATAGGCCGAACAAGACAATTCCTTTTTATCATACCCATATTGGCATCAAGCCAGCGATATATTATCAATCACGCGGGGAGCTGAAATCCCTTCGTGACGGACTATTTCAATTTGGCTAAGAATTTCGGGCCTTTGACAGGTGATTTGTGAATAGCGGATGGTCAGCGCTACTTTTGTGATGATGTGCTAAATAAGAATACAATTTTTCAAAATATTGTGGTATGTTTTGAGAACTATGAATTGCAAATATCTGTACTTGAATATAAAGAATTATCAAAGAAGAATTACGACTTCATGTGAATCAGTCAAATGTTAAGATCATACATGCTGATATGGCTAATCAATGAACTATTATTGGAATTTCTCAATATTTATATCATTCGGCTACAAAACACATAAAAACCACGACTCAGGAAGAGCAACAGTGAAGTTGCGACAGCTGAGAAGAAATCTGTGATGGTAACTGTTTTCCATATCACGGAAAAGTAAACTGCAACAACTGTGGTAGCAAACAAAGGAAAAATCCAGTAAAAAAAAATCAATGCGCGCTATTATAGGTATTGCAATGGAAAGGTATAATACTCGCATAAAAGAAAAAAAATGCAATACTCATACCATATGAGAAATGCTTTAGGTATGAGTGGGTAGTGAATGTGTGTACATTACGGGGGAGGGGGATGATCACCTCACCAACAAAATAATGTTACTGCAAGTATTTGTGGAATGTATAGTGTAGGTTGTTGACGCGTCTTTCCAACCACACTGCAAACTCCTGTACTCCCTTTTGTATCTGTAGAAGAGCTTACATTTTTTTTCTTCTTCTTCTTTCGACAATGAGTTGAGTAGCCCTGAGTGTTTCTTCCTTTTCTTTTTCTTTTTTTTTTTTCCTGTGGAAAAAAAAAAAATTAGGAGTGTACCGCTACTGTTTATAAAATGTCCATTCATTTTTTTTCTTTTTGTATTTATATAACAATCTGTAGCGTTAAAAATGTATTAGTTGTGTATACAGAATGTTTGAATGTAATATATTTTTTATGTATTATGATTATGTTATTATTTCATCTGTTTTGCTGTATAATCTCTGTATATCTGTGTAATTCGACTTTTAGTCGCCGACTCAGATTTTATTTGAAATATATCTACACATGCACACATCCAACTCCCATACTTTAAACACCCATAAAACCTAAAGCGAACTTTGAAAGAAGAGAAGTTGGGATTTTGGTAGATACATTTCACTGATGCAAGGCTTTATATCTTGAAGAGTAGGACTGTAATGTCGCCTGCTGTCTTTAAAAATCGAGTCATTTTACTTTGTAATAATGTTAAAGCCATGTCTTGTTTTCATGGCCTGCTTAGATTTGATAGTGAGCAACTTACAAGTGTGATTGAAGACTGTATAATTAGTTTGTATCTGTGTCCTGTTGAAAATGGAAAAATCGATGGGCGGGTTGTATGTATCATTCCCACAATTCCATTCGTCACTTCCATCTTTGCATGAAAAAGACCCATCACAGAGCGCGAAGCGTGGTAGGCATGCCGACTGGTCCTTGCACAAGAAGTAGTTCCCGGGGCACTCTAGAAGACAGAACATGCATGTACGCAATGAGAAAAGAACGTAATGCCGTATAGGCAATTGATAAAGAGTGCGTGCACTCTTATACGTGGCGGTTTAGCAGCTTGGCATATATTTTCTGGTGTGGAATTATTGGTATCAACCTTTACATTTCTTGATAATAATTAGCTGACGTCATTAACAGCCGTTTTTCGTTAGTGATTCATCATTCAGATTTCTCCATAATGCATGATTTGGACCCCTTTTTAAATAAGAAAAGCATTGAGATTCGTGCTTGAATGTGCCTGTGTAAGCAAACCTTTTTCCAAAAAAATGAATAAATAAATAAATAAATAAAAATGAAAGTAAAATTCAACGCACGATCTGGATGTGGTATGACGGATAAATGTGCATACTACCGGCGGGTACGTCGCATGGTGCAAGTTCTTTAACTCTTTTGTTTCAAGTCCAGGCTATAGTTTGATTATAACCCCCTTTACCTCTGCAGTTCTGGGATAGTTCATCAGCGTCGTCCGGACACTCGGCAGTTCCATTACACAAACTCCAAAACGGTATGCACTCCCCATTGGAGCATTGGAACTCGAAACTCTGACAAGCTGCAATATGATAGGAATACAAACAGGTGCCAAGTTTGAGAAAATTAGCGATGAATGATGTAATTTCTATTTCCCCTGCCAACAACAGGTATCCCCTGCCCACGAACAGATCATTTGAATATATAGTGGGTATGACAACAGACAGCCTTTACTGTTGTGTGAAACAGTTTCCGCAGTATTTTCTCTTATATTATAAAACTGATTTTGGCTTATTACGAATGGCGTACATCTATAAAACATACTTTATTTACAGCAAATCAATTTACTATTTTTCTTTCTTTTACTTTCTAGATACACTTTTTAGTAAAAGAAATTGCTATAACTGATGACTTGATTTATCAGCATTTTCAGAGAAATCACTTTTCACATCTAAACACTGGGAATGTCGATTTTTGTGTCGTAATATTTGGAAAGGTGTAGACTGTCAGTCAGACCACATGCGTTCTGTTGTAAGCTACAACGATTTTCTTTGTTTAATAGAAAAGTGATTTAATAAGAAAAAAAGTGATTTAAGTATTTAATAGAAAAAGATTGATGCTCCATATAACGATAAATTAATATATACCACAGTTTTCCTCGTCAACACCACTAGCGCAGTCTGGATGTCCATTACACACGTCGTTTAAGGGGATGCATCTCTCACCGCAGTCGAACTGATGGGACTGGCATTCTGTGAAGAGAATATCACAATCACTATAAGCGTTTTCACATCAGCCCGATGTTTCGAAATAGCGCGCTATTTTCTGACTTGGGAAATTGACCCAATCACGAAATAGCGCACTATTTGACGACGTCAACACTAATTAGCGCGCTAATTGTATCGCTCTGATCGAGAAAATTTCTCGAGTCCAACTCGGGAAATTTCTGAAATAGCGGGATAGTAGCGCGCTATTTCAGCTGTCGAATTAGCTCGAAAAAAAAAATGCGGGCTAATTCTCTTCGGGCTGATGTGAATAAGAAATGGAATAGCGCTCTAATTCGCAATCGCGAAAAATATCTCGAGCTTGGATTTTTATCGGGCTGATGTGAAAACGCCTGTTATGAATAGTCAAAGTAATCAGCTGCGGTAGTGATCATGGATTTTGCAAAATCAAACATATGGACATGTGTGATTTTGTGCTTTGAAGAAGAGAGTCATGACAGTGCAGACGGCACTTTAAATATGATATAGAGAAACTGTGGCATAATCTATATTGCGTTTATCAAATTCTCCTATGAGAGTCTACGTGGAAAGACATTTTTTCTTACCACAGTCCTGAAGCTCGTCTGTGTTGTCTTCGCAGTCGGTGAACCCGTCACACACAAATGAAACGTCGATGAAGCGACCGTTGTTACACTGGAAGGCTTTAGGATGACAAACACGAGAGAGAGGAGACAGAATATTCAATCAAACAGTGCAGTTTCTATTCAGCAGATTCTCTGCTTATTATTTCCACATTCCAGATGCTTGTTAAAAATTCCTATCTTTATTTTTGTGTTGTTTTTACCTATAAGAGTGTGACTTGAAACTCCTTCTCTAGGACTAGCGTGAAGATCCAGCACGAGATATTCTTGTTAACGTTTGCGTACTCTCTAAAAAAGATCGAGTGGAAATATTCACTCTTAAAGGAGTGAATACAAAAAAGAGTGAATTTAGAGTGAAATTGGGGTGAATTTTGAGTGAAAATGTTCATTTTCACTCGTTTTAGAGTGACCTCAGGGATCACTCCAAAATCTTCGAGTGATCCTTGAGGTCACTCCAAAATGAGTGAAAATGAACATTTTCACTCAAAATTCACTCCAATTTCACTCTAAATTCACTCTTTTTTTTGTATTCACTCCTTTAAGAGTGAATATTTTCACTCGATTGTTTTTAGAGAGTAATCGATCAAAAACTGACGCTTCTTTGAAATTATCACAAACAATATTATTGAAACTCTGTTGTTCGCGGATGAACTTCCAACCTCTTGACCTCTTGACCTCTTGACCGACTTCTTGACCATTTTCTTTCGTAGATGAAAAGACAAAATCAATGTTGCCTTTCATGCCCATTTCCGTGTTAACCCCTTTTCAGCGTTTGTAGCCTGCAACTAGTTACTGTCTGTGTTACGTTACGGATTTGTTTGTTCACGCGATCACCAATGTATGACGGTTTGTGTCGCTACTCTTCTAAATCTTCTACTTCGTTGTAAGGCAAACTAATGACTGCCATACACATTGCAGTAGGCTAAAATAGTTGTTATAAAGACACAGGTAAACTCACAACTTGAACTACCACTATGCATCCCGAGTATTCATTAATGCATTTGAAAAAAGTGTGGCAAAAAGTAATGAAATTCCTCTCACTGCAATTTGGTGTGCTTCCGCACACCTCTGTCGTGGTTCCATCTGGTTCACAAAGGCCATCCCTTAATACACACGTGTTCAGAGGTCCACACCTAACTTGCCATATACTCGGGCAGTCTGAAGTGAAACCAGTTAATAGAGAAAAAAAAGTAAGTGATTTATTTGTTGTAACATGATTTTGTTTAATGTAATACAAACAATCATTTGTACGTAACTACAAAGAAAAAACAAGGAACGGAATGAACACGCAATAGCTCTTAAAATTGACACAGCTGTTAACTGAAGTTACAGCCCTTTTCTTACCATACCTGAGCCTTTCCTTCTGTTGTATCTAGAAATTTGGCACTATAGACCAATTCGGGTTGGGTAGGCCCTACTGTTCTTATAATTTCTAACTTGGGGCTTCAATAGCCATGTTCAGACGTATTTCTAGTCGGAGTTAAAATTTATGGCACGGTAATTAATATTCAAATTAATGCATATCCTACCACGACCCTTGTGTCCACACGACGGTCGTGGGAAGAAACTCCGACCAATTTATGTGCGAGGGTCGGTGTAACTTCCGGAAGTAGTAACGCCGAGCACGTCGACCATGCAATTGTTTTTTGCCAGTGGCATTTGTCTTCTCCATTCTTGTTGATGGAAATTTCTGCATGAGCGCTAGCTTCTTTGTCGCGATCGACTAGGTTAAAAAATGCACGTGTAGTCGCAAAATTTGACCCAGGAAGTTTTATTTAGGTCGTAAGGTATGTAAGTTCATTGATACTCCGAGGGCTTGTCCGCACGGGCAATTTACTCCGACCGGCTAGTCGTGGTAGCGAGATGCTCCTGAGAAAACTCAGGAGTACATGTATCTCATTCGGAGGAAGAGGTCGTGGTAAGTTCCTAAGATCGGAGGAAGTTACCACGACCTTGTACAGACGGGCACTACTCCGACCTATCCTCCGAAGTTACTCCGACCAAAACTGCCTCCGTCTGAACACAGCTGTAGATGCCTTAACAAAAATAATTAACGGACTGACATAGCAATGCACCTGGCTTATTGCATAACCCATCGAAAATACTTATGTTCTTTGGAAAAACCCCATTTATGGCCGCCTGAAGTCGGATTCATATGTGTGTGGGATGGCGTCTGTTTTACATTTTGCTGACACTAGCTGTGTTCAGACGGAGGCAGTTTTGGTCGGAGCTTCTTCCGAGGAAGGGTCGGAGGAAGCTTGGTCGGAGTAACTTCGGAGGATAGGTCGGAGTACTGCCCGTCTGAACAAGGTCGTGGTAACTTCCTCCGATCGGAGGAACTTACCACGACCTCTTCTTCCGAACGAGATATTCCTGAGTTTTCTCAGGAGTATCTCGCTACCACGACTAGCCGGTCGGAGTAAATTGCCCATGCGGACAAGCCCTCGGAGCATCTATGAACTTACATGGCTTACAACCTAGGTAAAACTTCCTGGGTCAAATCGCAATGTTGACATTTTGCGACTACACGTGCGCGTGTAGTGCAATATTCTAACCTAGTCGATCGCGACGAAGAAGCTAGCGCTCATGCAGAAATTTCCGTCAACAAGAATGGAGAAGACAAATGTAACTGGTAAAAAACAATCGCATGGTAGACGAGCGCGGCGCTACCACTTCCGGAAGTTACACCGACCCTCGCACATATTTTTGGTCGGAGTTTCTTCCCACGACAGTCGTGTGGACACACGGGTCGTGGTAAGTTATGTATTAATTTGAATTTTAATTGCCGTGCCATAAATTTTTACTCCGACTAGAAATACGTGTGAACATGGCTCAAGTAAGTGAGTCACTGTTCTTACAAAAGCAATAACGAAAAAAAAAACTGCTTTTTTAGAATAATAGTGACGGCGCGACCATAAGAACTAAAACGACAATATTGACAACGAATGTACTATGTAACATTCTTACAAGTCTTTGTGCACTGCTAGGGTATGCCTGTCCAATATGCTCACAGGACGTGCGCGATACCACGCATTTAATGTATAGGGCTGACATGTACATAATTATCATAGTTGAGAAGTCGGCCGTAAATCAATTGTAAATGGCATCAGGTTTGAACCGAGGTCATCTTTTTGTCATCCTTGTGTGACGGTAGTGTAGTGTACTCTGCACTTTTTTTAAGTGGGGAGAAGGGGGTAGTATGTTTCTGGTGCCACTCCGGTTTCAAGCTAACACACACACACAGACACACACACACACACACACACAAACTTCAGCCGCAACTTCTGCTGCCACTTCCGGGTTTCGTCAGCTAACAAGCAAAAAGGGTACCTCTCGCTCTCTCCTTTTATTGAGATTTTTTGATAGAGGAATTTTGTTCTCCGGACGTTGTCGCAACGTTGCCGTGTAAGGTGTGGTAAAGCAGGGCTTAAGTTCTGCCTCTGCAGGGGAGTCATTGTATATGTAACAGAAGCCTTTTCAGAATCATCGATAATGAGAAGAAGATTGTGCACATGTCAAATGACATACAATTTTCTTACAGTTCAGAAATGACCAAAATCTGCCCAGAACTTTTTTTCGTTTTGGCTTGTAAATATTGTGACAAGATTTTTTTTTTTTTTTTTTTTTTTTAGATGTGCCATATTTGATAGACAGAAGAAAAGTATTTCGTTTCATTGTTGATAATCTTTCCTAGTGTTTGTGTGATTCACGTATGACAAGGAATGATGAACATGAAGACGATTGACCTGATAAAAAGAAAATGTTATGTGACATGTACAGTATTCGATCGTGATACCCTTTGAGATTGTAGCCACACAAACCTGTAAACACACAGGAATATAATTCGCGGAGTTATACAACATGTATGTGGCGGGATATTTGTAGGCCCTATCGTTAGAAAAGATGAGTCTTTATGATGGTTTCAAGTGAGTGTAGAATAGCTGTATTCTCGACGGATTTGAAGATAAATAATGACTTTGATACTTGATATCAGTTCTTATTTATAGATAGTTATTGCAGCATGCTCGTAGATACATCTGTCGACATTGTTACCGCAAATTTCGTCTGATCCATCCAGACAATTAGGCAATCCGTCACAGGCGTCGGTTGCGTTGTAACACTGGCTAAACACTCCTCCGCAGCTCAACTCATCTGAGTTGCACTCCACTGTGTGAAAAAGTGAAAACAAACAAACAATAAACAAACAATGAAAACGAAGTTGACATAAATGCACAGGTCTCAGCTTTTTGTAATACTTTTACATCATAATAGTTACTTAGCAGTCATACTGTTGGCATAGTGGGAAGCTACCACAAAAACCTGCCGGTTTCTGGAAGAAAGCCTATCAGTCCACACCTCTACGAAAAATGTCGCGTATTAGTTTGTGTGATAGGCTCAACATTTTCCAGACTGCTGAGGCCAATAGAATAGATGAATAAAAGCAGCATACATAGCAAAACATACAAACATCCAATACAAACAATCAAACAGAACAATGTAAATGAGCTTCTTTTTGAGACCACAAGACCAATCATGATATCAACACAAGCCAATAAAAGGAAACTAAGAGCTCTTTTCTTAACATGAAGACTTGAATACAAAATGAAGCAACTGCTCTAATTCATTGTCACTCATAATCTCCCAGTGTACTTCGTACGTGTGATGATTATGAAGATATGTGTTTGCATCTTTCCGTTAGACCTCAAGAACAGTAACAACGAGACACATAATGGCAATGAAAAGTTCAAACATCTGATACTTTACAGATCTATCAATCAAAAATATTAGGATATGAAGACTCTGATCACAAATAAGCAGAGACAGGTCGCAGACCATTCCATGACCTCTAAAAATCTAGATGGAAGCTGGTCAGAGTTTGGGAAAGGGAATTTTGAAGTCGACAGAGGGTTGTCAGAGTTGGTCAGCAACCGGTTTAAGTAGACCTCATCTTTCGAACGCTTCATCGAAAGTTTATGGGAAGAGTCGCCGACCTGTATTACAATCAGTTTTTGGTGCTGGCAAAACCAAAGGTGCTGGTAAAACCTCGGAGAATATTTGGTTTCTGGTCGCAGATTGGTAGTCTATGGTCACCATTGAGTTTTGGTTGCTGGAGGTCGGAGAACAGTCTTCGCTCTGTGACCGCGGCCTTATAGAAGAAGTGTCGATATAATTATCTTCGCCTAACTCCTTTTCCACTGATGTATGCATATGTAGGCAATGAATTATGTGTGTGTAGATCAATGATAGAAAGTGAAAACTGATATCTCCTGGAGTGATGCATATATGTGTTTATTACTGGTGTTTAAGAGTTTGAGAATTCACAACCTTCGAATCAGCATCATTCCAATTCGGCTAATACTTTAAATGTTCCTTTTACATTTGTGGATGCTTGTATGTGATTTGATTACGTGTGTAAACGCGTGTAAACTTTTCAAACATGGAGCAGAATTTCTTTAAATCATGCCGAAAAATCCGACATTGGTATAGCGGACTTACATGATTCTTCGGATACAGCTGTTATGGCAAACAAGAAACTGGAAGCCTGGTACGTGTCTTCACTGAAGTCCTCGAATCGGAGCCAGAATGAGTTTCCTGGCGGAGATACTTCATAGCTAATTTGACCTCCAAATACCAGGGTTGCAGGTATGCTAAGCTAGATGTTCAAAGGGAATTACAAATGGATATGAATATGTTGTTATATTAAAGAAACTGAATTAAAACTTCGGTATTCTTGGCGAGTATATAAGCCAGTTGGTACACTGTAGTTCTGCTTTGTGCGTGAGGAGAAATAGGTCATTTGCACCAACAGGCATACTGGCTTTCAAATTCATTGAGATAAGAAACCGTCAAGTAATGATTATTCATGTGATCTTTACAAATGATGCTTCCTAGCACATCCGGCGCCTGACAGCAAGCGTTGTATTTGGCAATATCAATAAAAAAAAATTATGCATTCAACGCAAAAATAAGGAGATGGATGCTTGCCCAAGTGTTAATGATCAGGTAGATCTGGTGGTGACCGTTCTGGTCACTACTTTAATTTGATCTATGCAAAGTCATTCTTTTTTTAACGTGAATTCTATAAGTTATTCCTTATGCCGTTTTGTAAAACCAACTGAAAAAAAAAAGAGAAAGGTCATTTGTACCAATGTGCACATGGCCTTACAGTGAACTGGCTTATTGCTCTCAGCGTCGTTATGTTCCCTTTTATCAAAAGAAATCAATACTAGTACTGATGTGCTCAGCACCATCTGCGTTCAATGAGCGCGAGACTCTTTCAGGCTATGCACAGCAAAAACAATAACGTAACGCAATATCGGGTAAGTATCGAGCAAACTTTGAAATGTATGATATAATCTTTCACTACAAGACAGTCGGGGAGACAACCATACCACTCATTCAATGAAGAGAACAAACCAGAAGAATCCAGAAATATTCAAATGTGTTCGTGAATCAACGTTCACTGCAATGCTCATATTCAAATCTGTGATTGTTTAGAATAAGCAACATCATACCATAGAAAGAGTTCTGTGTTGTTGTTTTTTATTTGTAGAAAAAAAAAAGAGTATCAGCATTTTGATGGCATGACAATATTAAAATAATATCTCAAGTTAACATCAGTATCCGCTTCAAATTTTATGTATCACGTGGATATCACCATTAACTATGAATAATGGTATTCACGTGCGAGTTTCTTCACTCTGTCTCCCTCTACAAATTAAATTTGTTAAGATCGCAACTGCTGATCTGTAAATTAACAAACATGTCGGAAAAAAAGGAACCAGTGGGACTCGAACCTGTCATCTACTGCTTTCCGGGCACTACCACTAGGCTGTCCCTGGTTGCCGGCAGTGACACGATGAACATGGAAAAAATACCCAAGCTCAGAAATTCCGACATAGTTATGTTAAGTAGTCCAAGGCGGACAAGGCTGGTGGTAGTGTCGCTGCCCGGAAAGCAGTAGATGACAGGTTCGAGTCCCACTGGTTCCTTTTTTTCCGACATGTTTGTTAATTTACAGATCAGCAGTTGCGATCTTAACAGATTTGATTTGTAGAGCGAGACAAAGTGAAGAAACTGGCACCTTCACCTTCACCCCTCTGAATAATATCTTTCTTTCTTTCATTTAATTGTATTCATGTTTGTATTTCTTTGTATGTAGAGTTGTCAGAGATATTAATATATATATATATATATATATATATACATATATACATATCCAAGGCTCGACACTAACGGTGGCCCGGTGGCCCGGGCCACCAACAATGAAAGTCGGGCCACCAAAATTTTTTGAAAAGTATGTCAATAAATTCGTAACCTTTTTGCGCCGGAAATTAGCAGTTAAATTTGTTTAAAGGATGGATGAAAAGGACTGAATGAGTGCCTGAGAGTGAGTGTTGCAAGTTTGTTGAAGTTTATTTATGAGTAGATATGTCCAACTTCTAATTCTTACTATCATAAAACTTAAATATTTGACTCATTAAAAAAAGGACTTTTAATGTTTTTTATTGATTTTTTTCGGGACACCAAATTTTTCTCTCGGGCCACCAAAAATTTGAAATTCACAATTTTGGTGGCCCCATCGGGCCACCAAACATAAAAGTTAGTGTCGAGCCATGATATATATATATATATATAGTCCTATATGTTGATAAGGTAGTCCACGTGTTGGCAAGATAAAAAGATAAGTAACAAAGCTGCAACAAAGTTCATGCTGTATTCACCAACGGTTTATTTCTTCACAAGTGTGACGAAATAAACCGTTGGTGAATACAGCATGAACTTTGTTGCAGCTTTGTTACTTATATATATGTATATATATATATATATATATATATATATATATATATACCGGGTGTCCCAAAAAAAAAGCGGAACGGTGGATTTTCAGTACCTTGCGGTCTAAAAGTTATATATCTTTTGACATCATTAGAAAGAGCATCTTCCGCAGAAGACTATGATACCAAAATCATTAAAGGGGACCTCCGGATGATTTTCAGATTTTTACACTTGAACCACTATAAATTAGTTAAACTGAGTACAGAGTTTCAGAATTTATAGTGATTGGGATGAGGAATGGGAATATTTTCAAAATCTATAACGAATTGCAATGAACAAGGATGATGACATCGCAGCCTCACCATAAGAATGTGTGAGTTGGGGCTCAAGGAAGCAGAACAAAAGAAGAAGGCATGCATAGTTTTTTCACAGGTGAACTTGTTGAGCAAGCGGTATTGTAATGGAATTACACTGCTACATTTCTGAAATATATGAGGCTCTGATGTATATCAACACTGTTCAGTGTAATTTGTTTAAGATTTCCAATTTATTGGTTTCTCTGCTCAAGGACCACAATAAATTCCACGAATCTATACATGGACCTGTCGATTTATGTACTACATGATGTGAAATTATGAAAATCGTCCGGAATGCCCCTTTAAATTTGCTTCAGTACTTTTTATTCTACACCAATTTCTTAAAATGCAGTCATTGTCAAATTTCGCCGGATTTTTGCGACTTATGAGATAATAATTTGAGTGCGACACGCGATCCATACGGTGAATATTGTGTAAGCTCGGTGATCCGTGTCAACAAAAGATACAGCTTTCACATTGGGCACGGGCCAGGAAAAAAACAGTGTGTGTGTGTGTGTGTCTGTGTGTGTGTGTGTGTGTGTGCGCTCCCAATATGAAAGCGTTATCTTTTGTTGACATGGATCAACGAGCTTACACAATTCACCGTATATGGAACGCGTGTCGCACCCAAATTATTATCTCATAAGTCGTAAAAAATTGAAAATGACTGCATTTACAAAAATTGGCGTAGAATAAAAAGTACTGAACCAAATTTAATGATTTTGGTATCATGGTCTTTTGCGGAAGATGCTCTTTTTGATGATGTCAGAAAATATATCACTTTTAGAACGCAAGGTACTAAAAATCCACCGTTCCGCTTTTTTTGGGACACCCGGTATATATATATATTTGGATTCTTGTTCATTTCTCATATACCAGTAAATAGAAGTAAATAAATAAAAGCCATTAAAGCAAATAGACTACCTAACTCTTCTTTTTACAAGCTGCTTCATGCCTCATAACCATATAATTCCAAATTATAACTGGATTCTCTGTAGATACCTCATATATGATTGTCGACTTGTCATCTGGGTTAGTTCCGGTTCCGATTGTGAATCGATTCTGCACGTTAAGATATCCCTCCAGTATGTGTAGCAAGAGCCTAGACCCGTCTGAAGACTGGAAAGCCCATGAATAACTAACTGGTGTTAAACCTCGAGTGAAAGGGCTCTGTATTTCAGTAGTCTCTCCCAGTGCCAGTGTTGCCATTTCCAAGGCACCTAGACAAAGCAGAGAGATTATCGTGAATAGGATGTCAAAATTCAGACAGCGAGAACCAAGTACAGAACCACGTCATCAAATGCACCTATGATGCACGTTTTTCACTGTGCTATTGAAACTGCAAATCCTAAGACAAGACACAACGTACCACAGCCTTGCTCGTCTCCAAGTTCGACACAGTCGACAAAACCATCACACACAGTCTTGCTTGTCAACACTTGCCTGTCATTGCAACTGAAAATCTCTGAAACGAGAATACAAGAGTGAAGGAGGAAGAAGGGTACGTCAAACATGCATGATATAAATGCCACGTTTAAAAATACGTTTACTATTCTCCAGAAATCTGTTTCGACAGAATCGTACAGGAAACGTCACCATATAACCAAACTAAAACACAATTCAATTTACTTGGAATACTATCTGATTCTTTTTTTTTCCTAAAATAAAATGAAAAACAAAACCAATGATTTACATATGACATAATGAGGAAATGCACAAAATGAAGTTTGACAAAAGTGTTATTACAATTTCATAATTATTACATGTACTAGGTAGCCAGCATAACAATTGTCATGAGATGTTTTTAGATTATGGTTGAATGATATAGAGTAGAGAAGATGGTATAACTTTCATATCCTTCATAACTTTCCCTACAACTTCAATGATTCCCATTAGGAGAGCTATAAAGCACATATACGGTACTTGTATAATGCCACATATTTGATTCTTCCGAAGTGTGTTTTATGTGTCCATGTGATGCTTGTCAAAAGGAAAAAAAATGTATGCAAACATATATTATCTCAGTGAAACATTATTATACGTTATGAAACATTACCACTTGGCATCGCTGGAAATATTTCTAGAGAAAACTCCTGGTAGCTGCTTTCTCTCTCCGTCTGAATAAACAAATTACAGCTGTCAAATACTTTATCCCCCGGTTGATCGAAATCCGTATTCAAAGTAGAGGAGAAAGCCCAAACAGCATCCACTTCGCCGTCCGTGCTGTAGCTCCTTATAGTTAGGCTCCCGCTGTATCCGATGTCAACAGAATTCACCCTGACTATCAGCACGAGGCTTGGATCGGTGCAAACAATTCGCCATGATCGCACGATGCTATCTAGTGAGTTGGTGGAATCGCTCGTCAGTAACACGCTGTCGTTCGGACCGATGTTGATTGCTAGTTTGAGAATAAAGCCAATCCGTAATGTTCTGTTCAGACTTGATATTTAGGAGACAAGTCAATACACCAAAGAGACCCAATACAATAGTAATTTTCATATCTCACTCGCAGTCTCTGTGATCATCTTATACTTAACTTGGTTAGTATGCCGAGTAGGCATCTTTAGGCTTTCCGGTAAACTTAAAGTTCAAAATTGTATCGCATGTCACTCTCAAAATATGAAACGTGATACAAAACAAAGCTTTTTTTAAAAATATGATTCTGTGAACATACAACTTTGGTAAAAAAAAGACATTGTATGATTTTCAGCATAGCTTTGTCTTTATGCGCACATAAACACCGATATAGGCCTACTGCTGTAGTTTCCATTTATATACGTATGTCTCTATTTTCTCCCTCCGTATCATATAATTATGCATGTATGTATGTATGTATGTATGTTTACGTACATTAATACACATAAACACATTTCGCTCTTCATCCATGTGTATGTGTGTGTGTGTGTGTAGAAAGAGATATGAAAGGTTAGAGAAGGAAGAAGTACATACTACAGTTTCTTTCATCTCTTCCATCAGAGCAATCGATCCGTCCGTCACAAATGCGTTCGTCAGTATATTCCATATTTTCACACGATTCATCTGTGAAATAAATGGCAGACGATCCACTCATTCAATGACAAGTGAGGAATAACAAACACATTTCATATATAATGCATTATGCTGTGGTTAGTTCGATAAATATAATGTATGTGTTTATGAGTGTGTGTGTGTGTGTGTGTGTGTGTTTAGCTTATTAGAACACAAGGAGGAAATCAGCTGTGAGTTCTGATTGAGATTCTAAGTTAGGAATGCAATGGTTATTGTGGCTACGGAATATTCAATGTGAGATAGTAGAGTAGAATATCAAAATGAATCACATACTTATAGTACATCGCGGTATGCAGTTACAGGTGGATATAGTATTTATGCTTACCTCCATTTCGCGGTTCATGCGTAAGAGTGTAAATGGGAAAGAAATGCCCTGTTGCAACGATCAAGAAATAGTGACAGAATTTGTAAAACGTACTTACAGCAATCTATTTCGTCAGAAAAGTCACCGCAATCGTTCCGACCATCACAAACAGCAGTAGGGTTCAAACATGTCCCATCTGGACACCGGTATTCATTGACGGCACACTCTGTGAAGACAGTTTTTATTAGAAAATTTCCTCTCTTTTTCTTTTTTTTTTTTGGGGGGGGGGGGGGGGTGTATTTTCCTTGCTTGCCCTAAACATACTTTCTGTAATACATCAAAATACGCTGCAGTGGAATCGATAAGAATATCGCAATTTCCGCAATCAAAGATTACGAACAGACATGCTCTTAATTGGGGGTTATTTCACATGCTGACGTGAACATCATCTATAATATACAAGTAAGCATTTGAATTCTTGTGAGCTGACATGCTCCCATTTGATCGACTGTTGCATTCCATAGTCCCTCTTCGAAGGAGTCAGTGGACGTAGGCGATGATGAAAACGTACCTTGCCTAATGACACATGCCAACAGACTCAAATCAGACATATCTCGATTGAGAATCTGAGCTCTTGCTGCTACTACATGCTTATCGAGGAAACAACTCTCTTTTTTCTTGTATAAAGTCTAGACAATGTACAAAAGGGAGCAGTATAATATCGAGCTACCTACCGTTAGGGATGGGTGTTGAGGTGTCTGAAAATGGGGAGAAATATATGGCGTTATGTTACTTTGTGTAATACAGCAATTATGAATCTTCAATGTTTACATGGTTTAAACTTAACCACTGCTTTGGTATCAATCTCTAACCACTACCAGAGTGACTCCGTATTCAGTCATGGGTAAAAGTTTTTTATTATTATCATTATTATTGTAGGCGTTTATATTATTCCAACCCTGAAGAAAAAAAAAACAACACAGTGCCAATTCGCACAAGCTTCAATAACCACCACGAGAATTCAACAATACAGCTTTTGCAAAAGTAAAACTGAAGAAATTAGTATCTTTAAGAAAATTATTCCCCACACAATTCTGATCATGCATGTGCAAGGTGCAACTCTGAAAAATGATCAGGTAAGTAATCAATTATACAGAATACATCTTGCAATCAGATTGCTTTGGACTCACTTCGTAGGAGGGGAGAACTCGTTAAGTATTAATTTATACAATGCATTGCTAGTATTGCATATTGTGTAGCTGAAATTGTATCATTGCTCACAAGTTGTCAAAAGTCATTCTCGCAAAAACGTTATAAGTGATCAGTGTCGGATGGGACACCCCACCTACTTATTGTTTGGCATCATTTTGTACATACTCTTAAGAAAATAACATGTCCTACCAAACTGCATGCAGACGAGAATGAATGAACCATTAACTTAGTTTTATCTTTCATTTTCGGAGTAATCATTTTGGAATAATGAACCTTCGAAATAACGCAACAAATGTTCGGATTAAGGGACCTTTTTTAATTTACGGATTACTGAACCTCTAGGTACATGAATTTTATGTGTATCAGATTAACTAATCTTTTGAATGACGACCATCAACCCCCAATTTTGTAACATGCAGTTATTCATCCTACTTTTAAGTCAGTCTAAATTCGAAAACACTTTGTTGTTTTGTTCATGCAGTCATCTACAGAATATGTGTACAAGATGCAGCAGTGGCGAAAAACCATTCAAAGTTAGCTTACCGCATTCAAACTCGTCAGAATAATCGTCACAGTCGTAATTTCCATTACACCGCAATGTTGAGTTGATGCATCCTCCCAAGATGCATCTGAAACCACCGACACAATCTGTGGAAATTAACATTTTGAATTTGCTTTCAGTTGGCATCTATGGGCGTGATGTTCTTCTACCATTTGACAAAGTCACTATGGTAAAAATGAAATTCAACGAGTGTGGTCCACACTGAATCCTAAATATACAATATAAACAAAAATATTGCATTTTTTTTTTCTTGAAATGCAATGGCAATAAAAATGATAGCTAAACTAGCAAAATGAAAATGCTATTTGGTGCAAAATTGTTATATGAGGAAACGATCATTAGACATTGAAGCGCCAGCTTGTTATTGATCAATTTATTGCGCGTCGCAAAAGTATGCGCGTGATGTCAACCCATATCTGCCGATCTATGGGATATCGCGCAAACGCTGCAAACGCTGATCTATAGGATAATCCATAGCAGAAATGAGTTCATTAAAGCCCGTGAACTCTGACCTGACATCCCACAGTCCTTTGCCTAACTTCCTGTCACTGTTGTTTTGACTTGTCTTCTCTTTTGAGGTTTACAACTAACGGAAAAAGGTCTACATTAATGTGAGATCGAACCCTGCAGGACGCGTGTATTTTTTTACCGTAGTGCCATCCATAGGGTTTATCAGTTAGACCACACTAATCCTCAGCTATTTTACACTTTTCATCTAAAGTTTATTTATATTTTTAAGCATTATACCTTCTGAGCTATATACCACTAGAAAGCTTACATTATGCAGATTTCATAATCGTATTTCTGTATAAGGACTATGAATATTTTCCATCAGCGATTTCTTTCGAATAAGGGATTATGATTATTTATAAGTGTATAATTCATATATACGTAAATGTTATTATATGACGTCTCATAATTTATCACATGACGCTGATTAAACGGTACATTAATCAAAGACTCTGTCTTTACTTACTATTAACTCATTGTTTTTTTTATAATTTTTTTAAGATAAAAAAAAATAAAAAAATCTGTTTCGTCCACAACTTTCTCTTTCAATCGATATTGTTTTCCATAGTTTTCTTCTCATAAGTGTCGATGATAGTACCTTGAAGCTGAGACAGTACAGGTTAGTGAACGTTCGTTAAATAGCCTCCGGTCTCAACAGCTTATAGATTGCATTACGCCATCGGTGGATAGGGGATTTAACCCTTTGTGTGCCACATTTATTTAATGTCCATGTATAGGTTTATGTGTGAAATTTGTACACATTTGACTCATTGGCACAAAAGGGTTAAGAGAGTGTGATGACCAAAATCGCTGAGTGGATATGAAACTAAAATACAGATATATGATGACCTAATAAGTACACTTTCACCGTATGATATTTGCTAGCAGTACATCGAAAGGCTCTACCACAGCACTTTGCCAGGCCACTGAGATGTTTTGAAGTCTATTGGGATCGAAGGTGTAAAGTAATTTCGATCGTAATATACTTTTATTCCTGTAGCGACCTCCACGTTCAGTACTATATAGGAGGCGAGAAAACCACTTATCGAACTTGGTAGCTTATTTGTTTGCATCAATCTATTTCGTCCACTCAAAATGATGTAAAATTATGCTGTTGAAAAGAATTGAAAAAATAACTAAAGCATAAAAAAACACAAAGTATATTATAATGAGATACTACAACGTGACTGTTAGGCAATATTTTTTTTTTGTGGTGTCAGCTATTAAATGCAGCTCATTTCACTCAAGAAGGAAGCAAGGGACACTCAGCAATAAACATTCCAACATTTGACTGGACTGAAGACCTCATAGTGCGAGAAGGTGTAAGGGCCAGTAGTCTGGTAGGAATGGTGGGTCAACATGCACCCTCCGAACACCTTTTTTGAACTTACTTTTTTGTAACCCTTAGGGTGTCTAGTTAATGATTTTTTTTTGTTCCCAAGAAAAAAATCGTGTCCCATGGGGGTCATTGGCGGCCATCTTGGCACCCATCTTGGATTTTCAGGGAAAATCATTAATTTCTATAACTTTTGAACTACATAGCATACAATTACAAATAAAGCATTTCTTTAGGGTAAATGTGACATGAGGAATTGATTAAAATTACGGTTATTTACATGATTGAAGCAAGTTTGAAACAAGAACAGCTGAACGTAAAGAAGGTAAGCACCACGGCAATTCATATGGAAATACCCCTAAAATAACAGGTCAAAAGAGGTGAACATACTAATTTTGATCACATGTGAAAGTGACTAATCGACAAAAATAAAAGATAAAATGAAATTCAACACTTTTTGTGTGCATTCTATTTCATTTAATTTTGTATTTAAAGAGTTTGAGTTGGGGTATTCTCATGAAAGCAATTCCTGTGCCAAAATGCTTAGTCGATTTCAATAATTTAGATGCCAAAATGTTATCATTAATACTTATTTGAGATTAGGGTAAAAGTGGTTCATTCAAACGTATTTGTTAAAGCCTTCCTGTCTGAAAATAAACATATGAATTTCACTTGACAGTCAGAAATCCACTCTGTGAATAGAGACTGATATATCAATGTGGATTGCGGCAACTGATTTTGGAATATTTGCAGAAGAATTGGTATTGTGCTTACATTCTGTATTCAATTTAAACAAAAGATTTAAAAAAAATTTAAACAGTGAGGACAAGTGGCCCTATCTTTCCCACTTCCCCGATTGACTTGCTTCAGAAAATTACCGAGGTGATGAAGAAGGATGAACAGGAGGAGGAGCCAGACATTGATTACGATTATGGTTTTGTTAATGACTATAAATTACAGAAGTGTGAAATGAAAAGCTGACATATCGCTTGCCGCTTCTTTGGTTTGTACAGTTACACAGGATGAGAATTCAGAATACTTTTGACAAAGTGAAGTCATACTGTCTTACTTTATTTCCCCAATATATGTTAAAGGGGATGGCTCGTAACTGATCAGTGGAAATCAGTGTTAATGCTGGGGAATGATTGTTCCAATCCTTGTGGGATTCATTTAAGAGTACACTATATCAAATGTTGAGTGAAAATTATCTGCTTCAGAATGGTCTCATATTCAAGTACAGGCATGCTAACTTAGAAACATTAAACTGCACATTACTTGATTATGAGACCATTCTAAAGCAAATAATTTTCACACAACAATAGATATATAATGTACTCTTAAATAAATCCCACAAGGATTGCAACAATCATCCCCCAGCATTCCCACTGATTCCCACTGATCAGTTACTAGCCATCCCCTTTAATTCCATACTTCATGGAAAACATATGCAGACGTCACAGATGTGACAAACCGCTTTGTCTTTTGATAATAGCTTAAATATTGTGTCTTGTATCAACAACTTAAAAAAAATTGAAAGAAAAGTTAATTTCAAACAATTTGAACTTTCTTTTGTTGAATTTGAATACAGAATGTAAGCACAGAAGTGATTCATATGCAAATATCTCTATACAGAGTAGCAGCAATCCACATCGATATAGCAGTCCCTAATCACATGGTAGATTTCTGGTTGTCAATTTGAATTTATCTCTTTGTTTTCGGACAATAAGGTTTGAACAAATACATTTGAATGAACTGCTTTTAACCTAATCTTAAATAAGTTTTAATGAAAACATTTTGGCACAGTGATTGTTTTCTTCCAAATACCCTAACTAAATCTCCTTTTAAATACCAAATGAAATAAAATTCAATGCCCACAAAGAGTGTTAAATTTCATTTCAAGGGTTAGGGTTTAGGGTTAGGGTTAGGTTTAGGGCTAGCGTTAGGGTTAGGGTTGGGGTTTGATGGTTAGGGTTAGAGCTAGGGTTAGGGTTAGGGTCCCCAGTCTGTGCCGTCTAAAAAAACACGCGTCCGGGCTTGGCGAGTTTTCAGTAGGTCGTACTCTTGTCTTTTTGTCCGAAGAAAAAATTCCGAAGCGTGTGTAGAAAACAAGTCATATTCTCGTCCCATGTTTAAGCTCGACAGTGCGAAAGCATATTAACAGACTTGGATCTTTTCGAGAAACAAATTGGCAACCACAGATGAAAATCTGGAAACCCACCTTGTCAAGAAGCTTAGAGAGTGACAAAAATGAACAATAGATACGAACGGAAAGATTATTAAGGTTTCTTACTGGTGCGTGTGTCTCTATTAGAGATGGTATAGCATTGGTTGAAATGAGGATTGGGCATTGGCGAGATTCTAAGTAACCACTAATGAAATGTCAAAGGGGATACAATTCCCAGAGGAATTCAAAGTTTATTTCATCAAAATCGGGTTTGAAATGGTTGAGATATCCAAAAACAAAGTAAAATCAATCAATCCTTATTAAAGGTAGTTCTTATCTATCATAAGAAACATTTTTTTTTTTATATCAGCCATTTCAAAATTAATGTTCATCAAATAAACTTTGAATCCCTCATAGATGGTATTGCATGCTCTATCATATTTCATAAGAACAGGAAGAAGGTATCTCACATTATTTCACAAAAATAGTCAGAAACCTGAAGCCTATCTCAAACAAATTATACCATCCCTCGAAGACTTACCCTCTGGCGATGTCGTTGGGATATCTGGAATGGACGCATGGAAAAGATAAATGGGAAAGTCATATCGTTTGGCCATAATGATAGAATAAATGTTTAGTACCTCTCTCTAAACCATGAACCTAAATGCATTGTGCGGGCATAGATATTGTGTAGATCTTAAGATATCATGCAGACCCCCGAACATCTCTCTCTCTCTCTCTCTCTCCCATTTATACCTACCAAGACTGAATGTTACCATGACGTTCCAATAGAATATCAAATCATGAAAATCGCCCTCAGTTTGCTCGTGGCCTCAGAGGGCGGCGGCGTTGGAGCTAATGCAATGAACAGACTGGACTGTACTTCCATTAATGAACATTGTAAGAATTTACTCAGAGTATTCAAGTTTTACAGGAGGTGACTTTTGGGACCCATGGGGCCCAGGAGAAAGGGAAAATCATATGATAAAAAATTGATGTTTTTTTGTAACTGGTACTGTTTTAGACAGGATTGCAGGCTATTAATTTGAGGTGAATTAGGCTTACCGCAATACATCTCGTCTGAATTATCCCCACAGTCATCATACCCATCACAAAATGCAGCTAGGTCAACGCAACCTCCCTGAAAGCACATGAAGCCATCACATTCTGTGGAGAAAATAAACAAAACGTTCACATCTTCTTAGATTTAGTGTACTGCACTGTTCTGTCGTCGTTTTGTTGGACTAAACAGCTTCATTTCATTGATTTTTTTCCATTTCCTACAAAAATTGAACACATACTACATCACGTTACAGTAGTTACAGTAGTTTACAAAATATTTTAAGCATACGGAAATGCTTGAAATGGGGAGCAATGCTAAAAAGCATAGCTTGTAGGGTGCATTCCTCCTTCTCAAACAGATTTGTTGTATATAACGTTATACAACAAAATCATTTGATTGATATACATAAAAGCGGAATTACAGAAGAAACTTGTAACAGCTTGAAATTACAAGGTATGTATAGTCTATATGTATATAAGCCACTTTATAAGATTCTCTTAATGTGTGTAATGAATTGGCGCTCCTGCTCAACTCACACTTTTGAGTCTTGGATTATACGTTCTAAGTGCAAACATCATCCTCCATCTGTTTGCATCAAAATTGTACTTACGAAGAGAAAATACAGATTACAGAAGTTATGAATCAGCTTCTATAGCCTTCCACAGCATATTGTACATATTAAGAATCATTTTTTAAATTCAATTTTTGTATTTTGATAGCTCTGAAGAATTTTTTTTCATGTACACATTGTAGTTCGTTTTTCGCTATCAAATACTAGTCTATCCAATATATTTATAGAGTGAAACACATGGTCTCTTAAGACTTACCCTCTGGAGATGTCGTTGGGATATCTGGAATGAAGTTATAGGAAAAACAAAAATAATGCATGCGACGTGTCATTTAAAAATCATACGGACATGAAAAACGTGTCTTTCCTTACCTCACTCTATAATCATTATTATGAAATAGGTGCGGCTTTACAACACAGAACAAAGTATGTAAATCATCATGGTAGACATAGTTGATGAGAAAGAATTATCAATCATCTATAGGAAATACGGACGATACAGTGTGATATTCATAAGAGCTAAATGTATATTTAGAAGCTATATATCAGTTGGTCTTTGCTCTGAATATTGGATCGTAGCCGTAGCTCCTTTCCAGTAAATGATGAACAGGAGACAGAACGCATAATAAACTAAACCGATTTTATAACCTCTTGTGTGTGTCTTTAAAGGTATATGGGAAGTGGACCCAGTAAAGTGTGGTTTATTAACATGGAGGGGAAAAATTAGGACTGACGATGTCATGAAAAGTGCACAATCCCATCCTGGACAATTCTCTCCTGGCATTCAATTTGAATCATTCCATCAAATTTAAAAGACGGTAAGAACAAATTCGTCGATTTATGACAGGATATCACAGTTTGTTTTTATTTTGTAACAGATAATCATACATTCTAAATCAAGGAATTAAAATGCAAATTACTAACTCAAATCATCTGAGAATCTTCAGATGCATCTTCTATTAGGATGCCAGCAGTGGAAGAAGAGCACTCAAATTTTGCTTACCGCATTCATATTCGTCGGAGAAATCGTCACAGTCGTCATTTCCATCACATCGCAATGTTGAGTTGATGCACTCTCCAAAAAGGCATCTGAAACCATCGACACAATCTGTGAAATGAATATTACGCAGGGTTATATAGTACATTTTGCCTCGGTTCCTTGCTAAGAAAGAAAAGACGAGAAGAAGTCTTGCTATTAAACGTGCAAATAAAATGATCAATAATGTGTCTCTTGAGACTTACCATCTGGCGCCGTCGTTGGGAGATCTGGGATAAACAAATAAGAAAAAAACAATGCATGTCATGTCATTTGAAACGTATATTTAAGAGCTTTTCCACAAAAAAAACAAAAAAAAAAACATGAATAATTTTTAACATTGTACTGTTGTTCACGTAGTTTGTTCGAGTCATCTCCAAGGCAAAATCAACACTCTGTTAGCGAACTGCTTCCCTTGATATCCACTATGCCCTATACGGCGAAGAGATTCGGGTGTAATATGATAGATTAATCTAATTCGTAACATTAACGGATTCTTCTTTACCTTGATGATAAAACAATGTTCATACCCCCAAATATCCTCCTTCTCCTGTATTCACAATCAACATTTAGAACAATCCTTAATGCCCTGTGTTCAAGGGTTTGTAATTTTAGTAGCAGGATTAGTTCATATTTGCGAAAGACCAGCGTAGCCGAAGACCCTCACTTTTTCTATTGACTTTGGGCCCCGCAAACTCCCATCATATTTCCAAGCAGTTGTGACACTTAGCATTCCTTATTTTAAACGGAAGATCACTTGTAAGATTCCTCCTGGGTGGGATCTTCATGAATGTAGATGTCCGTTCCCATTAGCTTTGATCCATCACATACACCCTCTGTCGTGTGTTGTATCTCGTGAACTTCACGATATGTTTTACAGGGTCTTTCGTTCACCAGCACGTTGCTGACTGCGTAGCAGTAGGCGATAGCTTTACTTCAGTCAAGGTCTTCTGAGCGGATGTCGATGTTTAGCTCTTCCCGCACGACTTTGATGACAACCTTGACGGAGTCCTCATCAAATAGTCACATTCGTCGATGGCATGCAAACGAAGACAATATCTTCTAGAGAATGATTGCTCCTGTTTCTTCTTCCTTTTATCTCATCTTGAGTTCATTGATTTCTTTTCCCAATGTTTGTGTTTGATTCCCTTCCCCCTGCAGGTCAAGATCCCGTGCTCTGTGCAATATGTCGGTGACATTTTCCAAGATGACGTCTTTGAATTTTACTGCCTCAACAATGGCGTCTATAACAGCTTTGGACAGCAGGACTTTGTGAATCCGAGACTGCATGGAGTTCATCGAACAAAGAATGCCACTTCCAAAGTCAATGAGTGCTGTGCATAGGTGACCAGCCCAATTAGCGATGCCAGGGGGCTATGTTCATACCATTTTGGCATACCGAGGCCGTTCTCGTACCTGTTTCGGTGGTGAACGGTTGCCTTCATGACTGGTAGAGCTCACATTTCTCTCTTTTCTTCAGGTCCTTTGTTACTTTTTTTCTCCTGTTTTCAAGACATTGATTGATTGATCCATTCATTCATTCATTCATTCATTCATTCATTCATTCATTCATTCATTGAGGCCAATTTAGGCCATTTATTCGACAAATTAAACCAAATTATATATCCTAGTGGCGTTTACAATGAGAGCCAGGCAGCCATGAAGACATCCTGTACCAGTATTAGGATGCCTACATATGAAAATACTATATCTTTTACAATGGCTACATAATATTACAAATAATTCTGTGTGAAGTCAGTTGGGAGAAGAGACCCTGCAGTTCATGCAGATATAAGTACAATACACATAACTTAAATCTGCCCTTTGTGTAGGTAAAAGTTGTCAGCATTTTATGATAACAAAGAGACCCTGGACCACATCTCTATTTTGCTTTTGTTTGTTGTTTTTTTTTTTGTGTGTTTTTGTTGTTGTTGTTGTTGTCTGTTTTGTTTCGGCCAAAATGTAACCGGGGAGGGTAAGGGGAGGAAAAGCACTTTTGCAATTACTTTTTTTAAACTCTTGATTCTCAATGCTCGGGCGGTCGGGAGCTTTAGTGTGTGTATGTATATGTGTCACACACACACACACACACACACACACACACAAACAAACACACATACACACATTAACCTGACATATAGACCCGAGGGATGTAAATCAACTAAACGGGGAGAACAAAAAAAAAGAAACATAAATGACAACCATTTCAGTGACAAAAGTGATCCCGAACAAATTATTATGGGTGGTGACAAAGTGTTTATTTTATACTGAGAATGGGCGTAAGCCAAATTGGCTCCTAAGGGGACAATTTTTGTTATTTTACCAATTTTGGGCCAGCACACAAGAGGCCAACTGCCTAAGTTATAGGTAAAACCTGTTCTTCTTCGTTGGCATGGTTGAAAGATTTACTTTTGCCATTGTGATGAGCCTCTCCGGAGCAATGAAGAAAAAACCCAACAACAAACAAATATGAAAAGCAAAACCTCTTTCAGGAATGAAAAAGGGAGAAAATACAAACACAGAACAAGGAAAAAAAGTGGCATCAGATTGGAGAAAGGGCGGTTTCTAGTTCCTTCACGTAAGAATTGCCTACGGATTATGAAATCTTTTTTTGTATTTTAGACAGAATGCCAAATAACTCTGCAGAAAAATAAAGCTTACCGCAATACATCTCGTCTGAATTATCCCCACAGTCATCATATCCATCACATAATGCTGCTAGGTCAATGCAACCTCCCTGAAAGCACATGAACCCATCACATTCTGTAAGAGAAACGTCGATGTATTGATAAATTAACGATACTCAGAATATGTTAAGAAATGTGATGCATTTTTAATCAAAATGATTGTATGTATTCAAAATAACTACATTAATAATCATATATGCATGTGCAGATACCATTTACAGCGCTTGCCAAAAGTCACTTTAAAACATATTATATTCCACATACTAAGAATCTTGCTATAGGATTGGTCAAGAGCTGATCACGTGATAAAGCATAGTTTTGCCCATCACATCACCTGAGAAGAACTATAAGGTCACTTGGTAGTACACAGTGCAACGCACTTTCCCTTCAGTGTCGGGCGGTGCGCGCAGCAAATTCATTGTTTTGTCATCTATAAAGACAGCTGTTTGTTTTGCTGATCTCTGGCAGTCCATACAGTCTTAACGCGAGATGAGTACGCGCGAAATAAAAGTGCGTTGCACTGTGGACTATCATTTAACTAGGTCACTTGATAGTACACAGTGCAACGCACTTTCACTTCAGTGCCGAGCGGTGCGCGTAGCAAATTCATTGTTTTGTCATCTACGCGCACACGTAGCCTAAGCCCTAAGGATACCTAAAGACAGCTAAAACAGTTTCAAATGTGGAATAAAATGGGAATTTCTAGGACCCTTTATGTGGAAAATAAAGCAATAATCACTTTTAGTTTCAGGCAATGAGACAAACTATCACTTCCTCGGCGATCTGAATGTGTACGCTATCTTTCCTCAGCTCCGCTTCGGAAAGATAGCTACATCCAGATCGCCTCGGAAGTGATAGTTTGTCCCATCACCTTCACCAAGGTTGATTATTTGCTTACTACATTGATGGTAGACTTTTTTTCATGAAAATATCATGTGTACTAGAAGGTATAACCTGCGTTGACAGTGGTGGATCCTGAGGGAGCGCAACCGGCGCACGACCGCCCCCCCCCCCGTTAAAAACAAAAGAAAAACAAAAGAAAACAAATGAAACCCGGAAGTGGCAGCAGAAATATTAGTTGTGCCCCCCTTTACAGAAATTCTGGATCCACCCCTGGTTGATGCTGGCATTCAAATGGTATCGCTTGATTTCGATGTATATTATGTACATGTTTACGTCAATAACGATGCAAGGAAGAAGAATACAGCTCATGAAAGTAGTAGCAGTCCAAGCTGTCAAACAATATCAAACTTCAAGAAAAATGGCAATGGTAGTAGGCCTATAAATATATGGGCTTGGGCTATATTCTATGAACACTAACCTTCTGGCGATGGTGTTTCCACATCTGGAATGGAAAAATAAAATGAATGAAGAAATCAGATGTCAATTGTGTAACTCTCCACTACGATGACTGGATGAGAATGTTCAATTATGCTGTCATTTGAGCATTAAATGCACGGTATCAACATCATATCCCTACCAGACGCAACTGTCTCGAACGTGTACACCATTATTTCAACAACTGATTTTAATCAGGAAATACTAAGCAAATGCAAGAAAACAAACGAGGCGATATATATATATATATATATATATATATATATATATATAATGAAGAAATAAACTGGTAATGCATGTTTTGCCAATAAAGAATCAGTTGATTCGACTCAAATTTTCAGTGGCCTCCGCCTTCTTCAGGAGTCTTGACAAGAGAGAGATAGAGAGAGGGAGAGAGAGGGAGAGAGAGTGCGAGAAGGGGTCCCGACCGTGTACAGAACCAGTGTAGCTCCTTCATTATTTATTCAGTGCGAGAAGAAGAGCATTCGTGGACGTAGCTAGTGATCAACGTATGTGGTTTATTCCCATGCTTTCGGTCTTTTTAAGACCTTCATCATAAAAATGTAATCACATCAAATTATGAAATGTACCCAATGATGTGAAATCAATTATGTATGCTCATTATAGGTTCATGGAAGTCAGATTTATACTGTTAACGAGTGCAGCCATACGAGTGAATCATTTTGTGTATCATTTCACAGCCCTAATGAAGGGCTCTTATCTTCTCGCACTGTGTAATGCATTATAGTATGTTTAGATTATCATAGTGGCAGTCCCTCTGCCAATTTCTTATGAACTTGTTTGCAAATCTTGTAATAGGACCTACCTACAATTTTGGTAATGAAATCTAGGTGTTTTTTTTCTCCTTTGAACTATAATGTAAGATGTAATTTATATATTTATGTTTTCTAAGGTATTACAAAAAAATCTGATTCATATATGAAATCATGTTGAAGCAAAAATGAATCAAATAAAGTATGATAATGTTCGGCGTCAAGAAATTAGCATGATGCATCTCACCATGCCTAGCGAGGGTGGCACGATATATCGAGGCAATTTGCGGGTAATTTTTTGAAGGCGCACTCTATACAGTACAGACGCTGTACGCGCATGTTCAGCTATCGAATCAGGACGAAAAAAAAAATGAATTCTCTTCGGGTAATGTGACGAGGAAATGAGATAGGGATTTCCGATCCCCAGATTGTGACCAAAAAAAAAAAAAAAAATCTTGAGCTCGGATTTTCATCGGGCTGCTGTGAAAACTCCCCCAAAATGTTTTTAATCAAGCCTTGAATGAAACCTTAACAAATTTAGAAACATTACAAAAACGGCCTATTACACCTTTGACTTTAATAATCCTTCTCCAAAATCTACAGATTACAAACAGTTTTCAAATCGGCCGCATGTCCATTCTCGTTGGACTTGTTAGGCATGATGACCGGAGGGAAGTGATTTTCTTTAGAGTTCCATGTATGTAATGTTTGAATATCATCGGTCTTCGCTCTGAATCCTAGCTGTACGCCATTACGTATGGCTTCCAATAACTGACGAATAGGAGACGAATTGTTATGAATTCAACCGATTCTGTAGCACTTTAGGCGTATCTGTGTGAGTCATCTGTTATCTTCGGTGAAGATTGGTTGGAATATAATTCCAAAGAAGGGGAAGGAGTTTGGACGTATTACGTAAAGAAAAGTGCACAGTCCTAGCTTGACATTCAATTTGGAACATTTGATCTACGTAAGAGAATGGAATATAATCACGCACAAATACATGTATTTATAACGAGAGAGCAGAGTGATTGTTTTTAATCTGGTATCAGATAATTATGCATCCTGCATGAGGGGATTGAAATCACAAGAGTTATTGTAAGCTATGAACAAAATCATCTGATGCTTTAAAGACATTAGGATACAGGAGGTGAAGAAAAGCACGAAGAATGAAGTTTAGCTTACCACACTCAAATTCGTCTGTCAAATCATCACAGTCGTAATTTCCATTACATCGCAATGTTGAGTTGATGCACTCTCCCAAGAGGCATCTGAAACCTCCATCGTCACATTCCCCTGTAAAAATATAAAGAAGAAAAGAAAAAAAGAAAATAAAAAGCCTACGTATCAGGTAGTATACACTTGCATGATTATTTGGGTTACAGTTCGTTATTCCATAGGTTCATTAATTCGAAAATGAATTAACGATCGCCATCGCAACGGTTCGTAATCCGAAAATGAATTAAGGTTCATTATTCCGAAATCTCCCTAATCCGAATATGTAGAAAAAGCTTCTTATTTATTTGCTAGTCCGAAAACGAAATAATTTGCGCATTTAAGGAAGTTCGTTAAAACGCACCTTTTTTCATTTTCCGATTACCGAACCTTCGGAATAATTATTCGTAAAACCCACTGAACGACCATCTTACATTTTGTAGGTTGACAGGGACTAGACAATTCTTATTATGTCACCATAATTAGATTATTATTCTTTCTTTTGCAAAGGTCTACGTCTACACTGTCAGCTCTGTAAGCCTGAACAGAATAACAGTCTATAGGCCTTTAAGAACTGGATCTTATTTAGAAATTAGAAATTAGAAATTCCCTCACTCCATAGTAGGCCTATAAGATAGCAAGGGCTATCTAATGTTTATCCTACCACATTTCTCCTTAAGCTAAGGCGACATACCTTGCTACCCACTGAAAATAAAACCACGAAGAGTCTGCAAAGACGCTACAAATAGAGCTTTGCATACTTGTGGTATGTTCGCTTTTTCTGTACTGTGGTACATAAATGACCCGTCTTATTTCACATAATTCACACAACCATGTTTGACAAACCTCGGACAGACGTATTTTCTTATCGTTGTGTCCCGCCTCAACTTTCAGTGGATGAGGCAAAATGTATATATATATATAATGTGTGTGTGTGTGTAAGTGTGTGTGTGTGTCTGTGTGTGTGTGTATAATCATTACTATAAGGAGTAGTAGTAGTTATCATTATCCTCATTATCATTATTATCATCATTATCATCATCATCATTATTGATAGAGGAGTTTTACACTCATCTGGATAGATGTGACTTACTGACAAAGAACTGAGATGTACACAGAAATATACTGATAGATATTTATTTTCATATCCAAGGTAGTCATCTTTGCTTAATAAGATTTATTCATTTGTATTCAAGACTTCACAACATGAGTCTCATTCTCCTAAATTTACCTCCCCGCTGGTGAAGATCCTCAACAAGTCGGTAATCACTCCCAATAGACGACTGACAGACGACTGACACGCAATGGCATTTCCTTAGTATACCAGTGTGTGATGATTCAGGATAGACACAATATTCTTAGTTCCTATGTACAAGACTATCTAATTGACATTTTTACAGGCCTTTATGAATATGATGAATATCTGTGATACCTGTTTCCGCTTCCGTTCTAAGGTAAAGAGAGAATCCACGGTGATCGACAACCTTGTCCCGAGTGTAATGAAGCCAAACAAGTTGTGAATGAGTTGGCAGTGGATCAATCGAGAAGCCCAGGTCACCAGACAGACGTGCAAGCACCTGGCTGTCAGGTGAGGATGGGGACTCGCCCGTCCCGATGGTTAGCACGTCAAAACCATATTCTGTATCCAGATACCCGAGGTTTACGATGATTTGGTAGCCGCTTACTGCACTGACCCTCCAAAGGAAAACTTGGTCCTTCAGTTCATTCTCAGGAACGTCAGGTGAATCTATGCTTTCAAAGCCGAATTGCCCCAAATAAATGTCGAATTCTGTTGAGTAGGAAGAGAATGATAATCACAAGCAAGTACAGAACCAGCGTAATTGACGAGTTCCTTCAAATCTTGTCATTGATCAAATATATTTTCATCAACACGTATACACTCTTAGTTGGTGAATAATGATGAGGTTAATTTTGTGTGTGATGTGGTGATATACCAGGCATCCCTTATTTCAGATTTTCTCTTGACTTACTACTGCCTTATCATCATGATCTTCAGTTCAGTTATCCGTCTCAACCACAAACCAGACAACATTCAATAAGTTTCATATCCTCTCTTCTTCCAATAGCATTTATCGGCTATACGTTTTTCTGTTTGTATAGCTTGCAAGCTATATGATTTCAAGCGCAAGTTTCCAACAAAGTCAGCCATCACGAAACACACGTTTAGACCACGTCTCGTGTTTGTAAATTAAGCTTCATTTGTCACCTGTTTAGCTAGTATTTCATTGTATAGTAAGAACAAAGCAAAAAAGAATATACATTGTCATAACTTTTCGTTTAGTGATATTAATTTTTTAATGCAAAAATACATACCTGTCTGTGACGAGATGTTAGTGAAACTTTGTCCTGTAAGTAAAATAAATTTCAAAAATTATAGGATTACAACTCCATCATTTCTCATTAAAGGAGACCTCCGGATGATTTTCAGATTTTTACATTTGATCAACTATAAATTAGTTATACTGAGGACAGAGTTTCAGAATTTGTCATAATTGGGATGAAGAATAAGAAGGTTTTCAAAATTTAAAACAAATTGCAATGAACAAGGATGATGACCTGGCAGAGTCAACATAAGAATGCATGAGTTGGGGCTCAAGGAAGCAGAACAAAAGAAGAAGGCATGCATAGATTATACACAGGTGAACTCGCAAGCAAGCGGTATTGTAATGGAATTACACTGATACATTTCTGAAATATGTGAACCTCCTATGTCATCATCCTTGTTCAGTGTAATTTGTTTAAGGTTTTTCAAACTATTGTTTCTCTGCTCAAGAACCATAATAAATTCCACATGGAGATGTCGATTTATGTACTACATGATGTGAAATTATGAAAATCATCTGGAATGTCCCTTTAAGTTTCAAGACAACGGCTGTCGAAAGTTTTCGGAATCTCGTCCACAAAAAGTGGATGATTGCCTCTGTTTGTCCTTTGCATTATCATTATTTTTTAGTATTACTTTACATTTTTGAACATTAGATCAAAAGTACACATTTTCCCTTTGGCTATTGCAACGATTTTATCTGCTTTTGCAGTTACAATTTCCTGAAATCATAGGTCAAGTCCTCTGAAAATAAGCTTTCGCACTTCCATTCACGTTGACTTCGTTTAAATAACAGCTTTCTTGTGTAGAAGCCTTTCTTAAGCGATCTTGCTTATATTCATTGAGGTATCTATACGTTTGTATTCGTTTCCGGATGACAAGGAAAAGTAATACGAGGTGTATTTATTCAATTCGAAATCGTCTTCCAAGACTGTGTTCTCCTTTGACCTTCTTAGAAAGACTGACATAAGTTTCTTCATGACGAGATATTACAGCCTTACAAAATACTCTAGGCCGACTACTGTATGTAAGTTCCTCTAGGGACAAAACACAATCTCCATCCAAACGTGACGCTGTTACGAGGCTTTTCATAATCACTGATAGTCTATCATTGCTTAGCCGTTTTCACTGAATTAAAGGAAAGTATCTTCTTGTCCTCGCAGCAGGTGTTGAGTGCATTTTTGTAGGTCACCTCACCTGTTGTGTTCATTGGTTCTACAGTAATGAGGAAGCCCACATCGGTGATTGTTCCATCACTGTCAAAGGTTATCCATGTCTGCTGTTCTGGTGTTACAACTTCACCAGATTCCCTTTGTCCAGTGAAGGTCCCCAAGATGACACCCTGAGACGGATCCCGTCCCGTACCAATGTTCAAAACATCGAAGAGAGGCTCGATAGACATGAAGACGATGTTAAACCTCGTCCCAAATCCTTCTGGTACAGCAATTGTCCACAGCTGAGAAACGTCCACGGGGTACTCAGCAGGAAAACCAAATGATGCGAGGGAAGTCGGAGCGCTTATTGTGAGATTATCTCTCAAATTATCTGCAAATCGCGAAAAGTTATAAATGAGATAAGTGAGGGTGGTTGCAAACAAAAGCAAGTTATCTTATGTGACATTTCTTGGATTTTCATTTACAAAAATTAGTAAGATATATCTATATCATTTGCTAAAATTATAGGCGTATGTCTCTCACTAAACTAATCTTATGAACGTACACAGGTCATGAGAAATCAAAACAATCACTGTTCTTTTGATTTTTATCACGAATGACATTAATGTTGATATTACTGCATGATACTTATACTTTGATAATGTAAAATAATGATAACTTCATGGCAGGATTGTCTTCAGCAAGTACATACCTCTCGATTTACTGCACTTTATCGCTTAACGCATATCTGTATATAGTACGTGAAACGGTGCAAGAAGGAATTTCTGTTACCATTGATTAGACATTCCGTAGCAAACACATAATCAAGAGCAATGAAGTCATCAATGGTGTAGTAAATTGTAGCTTCAATGATGAGCCAGCCTCCCTCTTGTGTAGTCAGCACGGTCTCCCCCATCATCCAATCCGTGGTACCCCTAGTTTCAAGCCACAGGGGCTCGGCATTGACAATGTTGGGTTCGTCTTCTCGTAGAAAGAGTATACTCAGAGTGCCTACGTAAGAAGAGCTTAATCTATACCGGAAGGTGAGACACAGATGTTCTCCGCCTGGACGCGGTTGAATCTTCGGACTGATGATTCGCGCCTCTATATCCGAACTAGCATAGTATATGAAACCACCTGTAAGGGATTAAGATAGCAACAATAATATGATGAGGAACTATTCTGAAAAATATAGCTACAGTTTCATTTTTGACAATTCCACTATTCAGAAAAATAGAGCTACAGTTTCATTTATGACAATTCCACTCCCTTACAAAGGGTAAGCAAAGCAAACCAAACGCCGTAAATGAAGACGATGTGATGATGTATGCATTATAGTCCCTCAAAATGAATTCATCGCCTTAATAAGGGAGAACCATAATAATTAATTGTTTATGACGCGTATACATTTTTCTTCACGCAGTCTAGATATCATATCCATAGGCTATGACGTATTTTTCGTGGCACATGCAACTTGTATACTTTTTTGCCCCGAGGCAAAAATCGCTTCATTGATAATTTTTACTTGTAAATTTGGTGTTCACTGATTGGCTGACATCAATGGAGCACATTTGTCAAAGTGGAGATCAATAAAAAGTATCTGTGATTCGGTAATAATGTTGATTTTGTCCAATTCTCTTTCATTTTAATGCAGTTTTTACTTACTGGAGGTTTCGGCTTAATATGGACATAGAAATTATTCGATATTTTCATGCTATGGCTAATCAATACGGAGATCAATCGGAGAATCAAATACAATGAGGATACCTTTTTACAACTGGAGTTTGATTTTATTCCGAAGATATATTTCATTCGGTAACATATTTCAAGTAAAACGAATAATATTTTTTTCGTGCAGTACATGAAATCTCTCCCTTTCTCTTTGCATGGATATACTTTGTCATATATGCGTTCCTGCGTGCAGTGTGTGTGTGTGTGTGTGTGTGTGTGTGTGTGCATGTGTAATTTGTCCTCCTGTAAGCCCAAGTTCTCACCATCAGAAACATTGCTGTACGACCAATCAGAGCCATCTGACTTCATTTGCTGCCACCCGCAAAGATCTTGATCAAAATCACAAGATGTGCCATACTGAGACTGGAGCGGTTGATTCTTTGCCTCTGTGAAAAACATAAATTTAGAAAATCCATCCGGATGGACAAAGGTATTCTAATCAATTAACCATTTGAAAATGGCTAATTCTAAACTTCACATAAAGTAAATGACAATTCATTGACATAAGGACGTCATTGGAAACCATGACAAAATCATAATATATCTCATTCCTTTACATGTTTCAAACGATGTCAGAGACTTAAAATGAAGCTACGCCTCTGAGAAGGAGCTACATGTATTTCTATCATGTTTGGACTACAAGTTTGGAATTTCTAACATGAAAATATGCTTCTGTAAAGGGGAAAATAAATCATTTCACCAATTCAACGTGTACCGATCTTTTTGCTACAACAACAAAACAAATAAGAAAATATCAATAATCATCCTATACAAATGTCATGATTATTCACTTGGCTGTGGTAACGTCGGTAAAATCTTGTTGGAGAGGTGGTGGTCTATTAACTGTAGACCGTCTTATTAGCTCTTAATTGGCTAAATCAATATGAAATCGAGTCTATTGAGGTTTTTTGTCTTTTGTTTCTCGTGTTATGTCGTTGCAATATTTTGGTGTCTTTTTGCCATTTAGTGCTTCTTTTTAGATAAGATTTGTCAAATATGTGACTTGAAACTAGTTAAAAGGCAACAAAAGGAACAGGAATAAAGAAAATAATGCCCTGACTTCTTACTACAGCGGTAAATGGTGATTGTGATAAAGTCTTTTAATCATCAAAATACAAGGTATAAAAATATACATCCAATTCTCTGGAGTTCTCTTTGTTTTTGTTTTTGTTTTTATTTTACTTATCAATGTGTCCAAAATAATGTATTGATAAATGCTTCGACAAGGCAATTTGAGTAATACCCTTACCATTACAGGGGTACGAGGTTGATGCAGGAGCACACGAACAAGAAAACCCGCCGTTATCGGGGTAGCAGGACGTTACATTGTTGCCACTGCAAGGCTGGTCGGAGCAGGTCAATCCTAAATGTTCATGGGAACAGCATGTCAGTATTGCATAATTGTTACCATTATTCGTTGGCGTAGATCTAAAATAGGAAGGACAAGAAATTGAAGTGTACATTGCGACAGAATGCACGGCTTTCCAGGAACGTCTATTTCAACGTGAGTATGCACGCAAATATAATTCCAGGGAGGTGTGAGACAAGGAGAAGAAACAAGTCTCTCCTTTGAGCCATGCTCTGTGCCTCCGAGATACTATATGTGCGCTCTATCGCAGGTGTTAATAGATTGCTGTGACAATTTGTGCCGCAACAGCCGGCATTTCTGTTTAGGTATGCAAGATTCCTCAATCACAACAAACCGAGCAAGCAGCAGTTCGCTGTTCCTTTTAGCACTTTTTGTAGCCATTATTTATAGTGTTGTAGAGAGCAGCACATGCGAACAAGAATCATTGTATCATTGTAGTTCTTTAACTGTAAGACCTATACTAAACATGCAAAAATACAGATTAGCCAATCACATAATCTGAAAGACTTCATATTCTCGTATTCAACTTTGCGAACAAAATTATGTAGAAATGTGCGCAAGACAGTTAAATCTTAACCTTGTAAAAGATACTAATATTCCTTTTTTTTTTCAGTCCTGGGGTATAGATAACAAGAAGATTTGAAATAAAAAAGTGAAAGAATTTATACCATAGCATATTTCAAGAAAGTTCCGTAGAGGATTTCAACAATTCCTCTGAAATACAGCTTAAAATTTTAAAGTCAAGAACCTCTTCTTTGATCTCCATAGCTGCGTTCAGACGAAGATAGTTTTGGTCGGAGTAACTTCGGAGGAAGGGTCGGAGGAAGGTCGGAGAAAAGGTCGGAGTAGTGCCCGTCTGAACAGGATCGTGGTAACTTCCTCCGGTCGGGGGAACTTACCATGACCTCTTCCTCCGACCAAGATACTCCTGAGCTTTTTTCAGGAGTATCTCGCTACCACGACTAGCCGGTCGGAGTAAATTGCCCATGCGGACAGACCCTCGGAGTATCTATGACCTTAAGACCCGGTCAAACCGCCAGAACTTTGCTGGAGCGTTCCTGGAGCGGTGAAAAAATTCATCACCGCTCGTAACCGTTCACCACCGTTTAACAGAAGTTGGCCCCCGTTAAGGCAACGCCGTATACGCTCGGCCACCGCTGATGGTCCCTCCTACCGCTCCGAAAGTTTTGAGCTGCACAAAATATTGCGAGCGGTGAGGAGCGGGTAATTTTCCGCTCCGGCAAAGTTCACCACCGCTCCAACAACGCCCAGTCAAAGTTTGGCACCGCTAGACGCAAGTTCGTGGACGCTTGGGTCCGCTAGACCAACGCAGAAATCCTGAACACTGGACCACTGCTGCTTCGCCGCCTTTGCCCGGGCGGTGATTAAACGTTGCACAAACTTTGGTGGAGCTGTTGTAAGCGTTTTACGAGCGGACACGGGATTGCTGGAACGGTGTTGGGCGTTGAAGCAGCGATCCATTGCGGTGATGAACTCTGGTTTGGCGTTGGCATGGAGGTGTCGGAGCGGGACCAGAATTTAGCTATAAATACGGGGAGAAACCAGGAGCCCATTTGTGACTCTGCACCTCAAAACAAACAAAAAGTCGCCAGACATAAATTTTTAGTTAAGACCATATTCTAAAAGAGCAGACTTTAAGCTTTAAAATGATGTATAACTCAAATCAAATGGACTCTCCTAACCTATCTAAATATTGGAAAGAAAGCACAAACTCAGGAAAAGTGTGAACTGAGAAAAGAGGCTCTGAAGTACAGTGTCTATTCAAGCGCTTAATCTTTACCAAACCGTGCTGGCTGTGCGATGAATGGGACAAAAAACAGAAAGTAAACCACCAGAGTCTACCAAAAATGTTCGAGGTAAACTGCTTAAAAAGCACACTTTCCTGCCCGTTTTACGATACCAAATTTAGCATAATGTAAAAGAAGACCCGCTCTTTCAGAAAATATGAAAAAGTCAAGTTCGGCTAGGTTGACCCATTTCACTCATTTTCCGTCCTCATGCAAAATCAGTGTGTGCGACTTTATGTTCGTTTTGAGGTGCACGGTCACATTTGGAATTGAGCTGCCGTTGAGTGCAGGCCTCATTTATATCGAATTTGCTCAAATGTTGAAGTAAAATACATAACAGTATTTTTTCACAATTGTTGAATATTTCTTGACACAACCAGTGGGCCACATATATTTACCTGACTCCATTGGTTCAGCTGCCTGCTCGGTAATGATCTTCTTGGAGGCTGCTGCCTTTCCTTCTCCAGCCTTCCTCTTCTTTTGTCCACGTGGCATGATGAACTTCAATTATCGACTTCTATCAAAAATCTATCAGAACTTCTATCGAAGCGATCCGTTCAGTTCCGTAGTCAAAAGCGGTATGCCGCTAAACCAACGTTAAACCCCCGCCGAGCCAACGCCCGCATGCGCAGAACGCCGCTCTATCAACGCTCGCGTCACCGCTACACCAACGCTAAAGCAACGCCGGCTTCAGCGGTGCGCCGCTAAGGCAACGCCCGTGTTTTCGATTTTTTTTCCCCCCATTTTGTGCGCGGTGACGAGCGTTGTCGAAATTCGGACCCCTCTCCCTACCGCTAAAGGAACGCTCCAACAAAGTTCTGGCGGCCTAGGTAAAACTTCCGGAGGCAAATCGCAATGTTGACATTACGAGTAGGCCGGGTCTACACGTGCTCGTGCAGTACAAGTAACCTAGCCGGTCGCAACGAAGAAGTTAGCGCTCAGAAATTCTCATCAACAAGAATGGAAAAGACAAATGCCGCTGGTTTAAAAAAAAAATCGTATGGTCGTATGCGCGGCGCTATCACTTCCGGAAGTTACACCGACCCTCCAGTGTGATCCCCTCGAAGGCCGTGGTAAATTGGTCGGAGTTTCTTCCCACGACCGTCGTGTGGACACACGGTCGTGGTAAGATAAGTATTAATTTGAAATTTAATTGCTGTGCCATAACATTTTGCTCCGACTAGAAATACGTCTGAACATGGCTCATGTCAAAAATCTAGGGAGGAGCGACTTGGAGCATGGAACATCAATTCCAGTGGAATGCTAAGTAGTAAATTGTCTTTTTACAGAACCTACGCATAAATTTGCACAGACTGGGAAAAGATTCCTCTCCTTCCCTATCACCTCCCTGGTCGCCTGGTCATTCCTATTCCGCGCTGTATAATAACAGGAAGGGGCGCTGGCATGCGTCGAATTTCCTGATGAGGCTGCGGAACATATGAGAGCTTTTCTACACCTGGTTAAAATGTTATAAATATGCAAACCATTCAAACTGGTTTCTAAATATGATATCTTTTATACATATGAACGTAAAGTAGTCCATGTTCTATTCCATAAGAATACATATCTTCGATGAATTAGTACGGCTGTTTAAGTAAATAAAAAAGCAAATAAACCTGGTGTTAAAGACGACAGTTTACAAACAACAGGAAATAGGAGAAAACCAAGGCCCATATGAATCAAAACCTCACCATGTTCATTAATTGCCACGAAGCGTGCAAAGAACCCTCGGTAGGATTCGCTTGAAAAAGACAGCAATCTCATCCAGACAGTTCTGCTGTTAATGCGATAATAATTTACGAGTTCAGATTGAGAACTCGCAATCATTGACGATGAATTAGTGCTATCCTCTCCTATCCCGAATGATAAGACGCCATATATGCGATCGATGTCTATAAAGTCAATGAAAATGTCAAGCGCCGAAGCATCAGGCGTTGAGATGATCCAAACTTGATCCACATAGCTTGGGTAATCAAATGGCCAGTTTGGAGATGTGATATTAGCTGTTGCTCCTGACAAGACTTCGACGAGGACTGTGTCAACTATAGAATTCAAAGCACCGTAATCAAAACAAGAAAAACAAACTCTTCTTACACTCAGAGTAAAACTTTTTCATTACTTGAATGTATGTAGTCATTTACTGAAAGAAACAACATGCTAAAGCAATTATATAGGTTGTTTGTCCCCCTCCCACCCCACAAAAAACAACAACATTACAGATCCCAAACAACGAACACATACGCGCGCACGCCCGCACTATACACGTCATCGTCGGTTCTTAGGGCTCCTTGAACGGAATAGGGATATCATTTCGTACTGAAATGTGGGGATTGAATTTTATTAGTTGATGGCTATTAACACACACACACACACACACACACACACACACACACAAAACACTCAGTCAGGTCAAGAAAATCTTCCCTAGTATAATGAGTCCGTCGCCACAACCACTTTAAACAACCGGTAATAAAAGACAAAATAAGCAGGACATCAGTAGCTATTTGTAAAGCTAAAGAAGCTGAAAACCCTTCAACAATCATAAGGAGAAAAGAATACTACACATGTCACATTTACCTGATTCGTCTCGCGGCGTAGCATTTGAGATGAAATCCCAGTAACCAGACACATTGGTATACACCCCAGGATAACTTTCTCTGCCGCATCCATAGCCGAAACTCGTGATTCCGACAAGGTGGAAACGACCGTCACCGTCTTGGCACTGCAAAGGCCCACCCGTGTCACCCTGTGTACGGCACGTTCACAGTAACAGGAACACAGCAGACAAACAAGCACAATTTGGTAGAAGTGCCGCATTTCTTCGATTTTGCCCTCTTTCGTGTGTATGTGTGTGTACTCGTAGCTACTGTATTCCTATATATTGTTTATGAAGTGTTTTGAAATAAACCTAGAGAGCCAGGTTTTCCACATGGAACTTGTTTGTCTCGATTGTAAGAAGGGTCTTGCAATCACATGAATAAGATTTTGATATATATTGGCATGCATACATACGTATGTGCCTGTATTAGCATGTTATGTTTCGCATGATACATATTGAAATAAACGCAAAATCCATGTGTGTCACTTGACCTACAAGCCATTCATACCTGCTGATTGAACCAGTGAAAGACAGAAGATACTATTATTAGTCTATAATAGTACTATCAACTAGGTTACGATAAGGAACAAAGGACTATAAGTCCTACGTATAAATCCCTACATTCCCGCACACTTCACAGCACCACATTTGATTACGTGATGTTCATATAATCCGACTGTCATGAAAATGCAAAGTGCCTTCCAGTAATCGTAGGTGCGTGGCACTGATTCGGCAGTCCATAGTTGGAAAGTGATATTGCACGCATCGCCTGGTGTGTTTTGGCAAATTTAATAGTGTATACATTGGCGTTGAAATCTTAAAGTATTAGACAGGGATGAGTGATTCTTTCCCTCTTCTAACCCGGGCTTCTAACCTGTTGAATAGTAGCTGGTTTTGCCACAACACACATGTATCATAGACAGCTGCCCGAGTATATTTTGGACTATGTGATAGTCTCCAGTGGGTTTAAAGGGTCCCTGAAATCCAAATGCATGTTGATTTGTGTTGATTTATGATACCCTCAACATCACTTTTGCGGTGAAACGAATATCTAGAAACATTCCATATATTTCTAATGATTTTTTTTCTTCTATTTTTCTTCAAATTACTTAGGAACGTCCACAAAAAGCCTTCCAAACCAATATTCCTCTAATGACCTCATCTGTCAATCATTGCTAAAGTAGTGATATGTTTAACAAAAGACATTGGAATGCTCCTTCCCCTCGACGCAGCATAACTTGCATGTTCCCTCGCCATGTCTTTTGTTAGTCACATTAATATCACAGAAAGATGTTCTTTCTCTTCCACTTACCTGACACGTATCCCTGGCACCGGAAACATGGCCTGCGCAAAGCATGCTGGCAGTAATATTACGGTCACTGTAATATGATCTACATTGCTGACGATCAAACAGCTCCACGGCAGCTTCTTGCATGGTATCAGTCACGTGACCACCTACCAAGATACAATGATAAATCACACTCGACAGATTATGCTCACAGTGCCATGGTAGAAGTCAACACGTTAGGCATGTTTGAAGACTAAAAAAAATTGTGTGAAACTAGTGATACCAGGAGGAACAAGACAGAAAGAGAGTGGAGCCAGGGAAGGGATGAAAAAATCCCCAGTTGGGGGAAGACATAAAAAAAAGGTGGGGAGGAGGAGAGTGGTGGTCAAAGTAGCGTAAAATGCCTAAGGAATGGGATCTATGTCAGTGAGATCAACCGCAAAAGAGAAGAAACTCATCAAATATACTTGTCAAAAATATTTCCTCGCAGATTACATGTCAGATATGTATCAAACTTGTATCTATAACTTCACAAATTTGGATCGAGGATTATTGTGAAAATAAGACAAAGCATTTCGATAACATTACTTTGACGATTTTCATGAACAAATGAATATCCTCTTGTCTCCTCGCGGTCCTCTATAATCAAAATGGGAAGGATTTTACCAGCAGTAAATTCTGTGAGACGAATGAAATGCGTTAGGCATACCTTCAGCGTTGTGTCCCCATCCAGTAATGTGACATGAGACGTAGGGCATGGTGCTACCGAGCTCTTCCAGGCATATTGGTCTGATGTAATCATTCGTGAACTGTACTCGGTTCTCGAATATAACCACAGCGATATCATTGTCGATCGTGGTGCTGTCGTATTCTGGGTGGATGACGGCAACAACATCCCTTTCTACGTGAGACGGCGATGTCGTTGACAATTTCAAGTCCCCGAGAACGGCTGATTCAAATTTATCACTGGAAAAAACAAACAACAGAGAGCATGCGGATTATTTCTACTATTACGACAGCGTCGTCGTTCTTGAATAGTTGAGTTAGCTTGTAATATGTAAATATGATTTTCAACGGAGGGTATGAAGGGGAAATTTTAAGTCCTTTGATTACTTGACCCTGGGAGGTATGCATGCATGACTGATACTCATTATGCATAGATATAGACGTAGTGACATTGCGACACAGAAATGAATTCAAAATTTTCGTAGATGAGTTATAAAGATGAAACTTTGTACCTTCTGAAAATCAAAGAGATCGTAAGAAATACATCCCCTCTTTTTTTTCTTTTTTTTCATTTGATGGGTTTCGATCTTTGTAGCCGTCCGTCTGTCTCTACTTGGCCACTCTTTCAATCTTCTCATCGTTAGTTAGTCCTCAGTAATTTTGCTTTGACTCAATGTAAGGTAACCTCAATTCAACCTATTCTGGTCATACGCAGATGGAGAATAAAAAATGGAGAATGCGCTCCTACACGCAGTGTGCTGCGGTGATAGCTCGGGTCTCACTGATGACTACGGCTGCGCAGCGATGGACATTAGATCGGTCTCTCAATGACACCATCCAGGGCCAATCTCCCGGTTGGGTTGCCGACCCGCCGATGATGCGGGACTGTGTAGGTTGGCTAGCTGGTCGAAAACCGCACTCCGTATCTGCTCCATCCATTTACAAATTAATATACAAACAAACAAACAAAATAACAAATGTGCATTATTCTACATTAGTACACGCAACTATTATGACCAAATTTACGATTTTTTTTTTTTGCCCAACAACCTTATCCAACAATCTGTCTGGTGTAATGTCTCTAACTTTATCTGGGTAGTCTGTCGACGGTGAACATGCATACCTAAGCGCATTTCTTATTAGGTGATCCGAGAATCCTCTCGGATCACCTTCTGTATCTGTACTGATTCTTTGTTCTTCTTCTTCTTCTTCTTCTTCTTCTTTATTTCTCCGCAAAAGTTGTGTAGAGATAAGCTCAGAAAGTGCATTGCCTATGAATGTCAAACTTATACCATATGTGTATCATGTCCCAAAGACGACATGTCAAGTAAAATCGTAGTGATCAGTCGACCGTGACGTCACTATGACGTCATTATATGAAAACACATTTTCAATCATATCTCATTAATGGAGTGGAATTTCTCAATGAAATTTACGTCACATAAATTTCAATTCAAGGGAATTCTACCCATATTTTCAGAATTCCTCGCATCGTAAAGACGTGCGCGTACGCGCGCGTTGAAATATTTGTATGCTCCAATCAAGCTCAAATTTTTTTTGCATACGTTTCAGACCATTTGGAGCATTTTTTGAAAAATTGAAAAAATTGGACGGACGCGTACGCGCGCGCACATATACGCACGTACAGCTCATATGCAACAGAAATTTCCCGATTTTTTACATTTATCGGATGTCTGAAAAGTCAAGGAATATTTCTAGCAAGTTTCAAGTCAATCCGACTCAATATGACGTCATACGGGACTGTCAAAGTTGAAATTCCGCGCGCGCGTCAATGGCGATATACAGTACAACAATGCCCCAAAACCGCCAATTTTAAATCCGATTTTACTCGTCAGGATGGACGGTGACCCCCCATTTTCTTTACATATTCTGAAAGCTGATGAGTTGTACATGTCAGTTTATGGGTTGGCGATACTGAAAAAGTCATTCAAAGATATCAAATTTCTTAATAAAGTTAAAAAAGTAAATTTTCAAAATGACGTCATCAAATTTCAAGTTCATTCAAGCATATCTCACTTTTTCTTTAATTGATTTACGTCCAAATTTCAATATGTTGTAGCTTATTAAATGGTCTTTCAGATATATAATAACAACAATTTGATTGGATGACGGCATCACCTCGTAAAAATGGATTTAAAGTAATCTTGTCAAATTTGACCAGTTTACGTGTTATCTCTATGGGAGTGCAGTTTTTCTGGAAATGAAAACTGACATGACTATCTTTATCGAGCACTAGCTCACTTATGCTTCGGTGAATTTCTCCCATATTTTAGTATGTTGTAGCTGAGACTTTGGGCTATCGTTAATGTGCCCTTCGTTTTTTCATACGGAGTCGGCATCATGCCCAAAAACTTGGTTGAAATTAAAGCTTATCTTCCATGTATTTTCATATTCCTTTCTTTCTGCAACTTTCTTTGCAATAACTCAAGAAAAACAAGCTCTATCAGCCCAATATTTTGCACATGTTTAGTTTATGTCACGTACATTATTTCATAAAATAACAACTACTTGATCGGGCACCTTCTTGGGTATGTAAATTAGGGTCAAAGGTCAAAAATGTTTCATCCTGTATCTTGGTTAATACATGTCTTATCTTTCCCATATTTTGCATACGTAAAGACCATGTTACAAGAATCATTTCACAAAATAACCACTTTTTGCTCAGACGCCATCTTGTCTGTGCAAAGTAGGGTCAAAGGTCATATGTACTTCTTTCTTTATCTTTATTATGACGTGTTATCTCTATGGGAGGGAATTTTTCTAGATGTGAAAATTGACATGATTGTCTTTATCGACGACTAGCTCAATTACCCTTCGGTGAATTTCTTCCAGATGTTAGTATGTTGTAGCCAATGTAATACTCTTTAAGTTTTGTTAATCAAAGTTTTAATCGGATGATGTCTTCACCACGTGAAAATGGATATAATGTAACCTTGTCAAATTTAACCAGTTTACGTGTTATCTCTATGGGAGGGAATTTTTCTGGAAATGAAAATTGACATGACTTTCTTTATCGAGCACTACCTCACTTACTCTTCTGTAAATTTCTCCCAGATTTTAATATGATGTAGCTGAGACTTTGGGCTATCATCAGTGATTCTTCATTTTTTCATACGATGCCGAGATCACGTAAAAACTTGGTTGACATCAAACTTATATTCGATGTATTGAGATATTTCTTTCTCTCTGCAACTTTCTTTGCAATAACTCAAGAAAAACAGCCCCTATCATCCCCATATTTGGCACATGTTTAGTTTATGTCACGTACATTATTTCATAAAATAACAACTACTTGATCAGACACCATCTTGGGTATGTAAATTAGGGTCAAAGGTCATAAATGTTTTAACCTGTATCTTGGTGAATACATGTCCTATCTTTCCCATATTTTACACACGCAAAGGCCATGTTACAAGAATCATTTCACAAAATAACCACTTTTTGGTCAGATGCCATCTTGGCTGTGCAAAGTTGGGTCAATGGTCAAATATACTTCATTCTGTATCTTCTTTATAGTGTATACCGAATTTGGTAACAGAGATAGCAGACCTAACTCTCTTTTCTAAATGAGAATCCAAATATCACACGTCCAATGTCTCTAAACACAGATGAAACCTATATGGTCATGCCTATTGCGATCAGGACTCGAATCATTGATTAAAAAAAATCGGATCACCTAATTTGTCAGTCTTGACAAATTCCAAGTCTAGTTCAAATTTCTCATTATACATAGTATACAAACATTCTTCCAACTCAGAGGACGCTTCTGTTTCGTTTTGCTCCGATATGCTCTGTTTTGTTTTTTATTTTTTTTATGGGAAAGCCAGTCGTTTTCATCCTGAGGTCTTTGACAAAGTATGTTTTGGGCAACCTTTTCGCATAACATATATTATTTTACCGTTTTTCTAATGTTTCTTGATTATGTAGACGAATTACTATCTCTGAATAAAGTTGCATGTTCTCAATGTTCAGAAAGCACTCACCAATAAAAACACTGCCAATATCAAGCGCAATGAAGTAGGCGTTATTACCAATGGCATCATTGAGAGCGGCATACACAGCCGTGCTGTCTGCCGGGTTCGTTGCGTTGAAGTCGAGATCCATGGTGGCTATCAAACTACCGAGCCTGATTTGGTGTGTGTATAATGGGTGTTTAATATCACATGGTAGCATTCTTAAGACAGAAAGTATACTATGAGAATACAATTTCGGTCTAAAATTTCAAAAATATTAACATTAAGGTTGCCTTAGTTACCTTTGAATGTACCCCCATACTGCATTTGAAAATATTTTGAATAGGAAGGTTACTTTGCACATTTATTTTTGCATCTTTATTGCCAATGAGATGCTCATTATTGCTTCTCAGATGATCAAATCGTGGTCCCCATAAACAGAAGGAACAAAAACAAACAAACAAAGCAAATTGAGACAAACCAAAACAAAGACGCGCATTCTGTGAGCACGCAGGTTTTCATCATGTTTAGATTCAATTCCAGTGAATATGGGTGGAAATTTTAAGTTCTTTACTTTCGGTATTAAAGTTGAAGTGCAAACTGTGGTGTGACTATTTTTTTGTGTCTGTTTATGATTTATCTTGTTCTCATTTAAGTTTTACTTTCTGTTTTTCGAATGTAAATTGCATGATCCATTTCTGCAAGTGGCTTTCGCTTTTTGAAAAAAAAAAGAAGAAGAAAGGGATAGTTAAACAACAAAGAAGAGCAACAAGAGAATTAACGATAATCTTATTGACAAGTACTTTTTTGGTAGTATTAATGTAAGCTGTCACGCTCACTTAGAAAAAAAAAGGGTTGTTTACTTACTCAGTTGTGTTCACTGATGAACCAAAGTACGCAAAATCGAAGGATGACATCACATTGTCAACCTTGTAGGATGAATAATAATAATATCATGAATATGCATTCAAGTTACTCGTGAGAAAGAAAAAAAACTCCATTCTCCACATTTTCAACTTCGTTGAGGGCTTGAATAATTGCAATGTATAGGTCCAGTTACATTATCGAGGTCTTGATATAATGCTGGAAAACAAGTTGAACAGAAGACTGAATACTGTAACAACAGCCAATACTAAATCTCAAATAGGACCAGTTTAAAGAATCATACATGAGGTGGTGAAATAAAATGCATGTAATTATTGTATCTTGAAGACATTATATAGGCCTATGCCACTTACTGCTTGCGTGAGTTGAGTTGAGATGGTGTTGTACTCCGTCATGCCTGGTTGAGTGTACTCAATAGTGTAAGCTCCATTTAATGTTAGGACTGCCCGTATCTTCTGAACATCTCCATCTTTGGGATCAGCATACATAGACTTATCATCTCGAGTACATAATGTATGTTTATATTTTATATGTAAGATATGAGGAAAGAGAGAACAGCTCTAAAATTATCGTCCCCTTGTTGTTAAATCAATATACTTAGTATAGGCCTACGTATTTACACAACAACAACAGCAAAATCAACTTTGCCCTCAGTCAAAATGAGGTATGTGTAACCGCCCGCCCCCCTCCCCCGAAAGGTTTAACATAACGGAGTTCACAAATAGCTAAGCGATCAATCTGCTACAAATCTTAATGTGACATCTTCATTGGTTGTTACCCTGTGCATTTATTTCGAAGTAAATCGTATGAAGGCATTTCTTTTACCCGTACAAATTTGCATGATATTTTCTCAGTGTTTCTTTGGTCGAAATTCTATCTGCTACTTTCAAAATGGTCAAATGAAAAAAAAACTGCTTTTGTTACAAATGTGGTTAAAATTTAACTTATTATACATGTAGGCTATTCTATTTATATAAGTATATAAATGAATGTAATGGCTTGTGGAATAAAATGGGAACTGCTTCTTACCAAACTCACAGTTGGTCCCTACATATCCATCCACGCATGAACAAATGTACGAACCAAACGTGTTGCTGCAATTCCCACCATTCTCGCAGGGCTGGAATGTTTCACACTCATTTACGTCTGTTTTGGGAACATCAAATGGTGAGCACGGAATTATAAGAAGTTAGTAACACGCATGTAATTTGCTCAGATGACCAAGAACGCGTGTTCAACATCCTCTTCAACGAGCTGTACAAAATCCTCCATTACACGTTACGTGGGGAAAGACTTAAAATTACATTTATTGTGTTGCTTTCTGTAGTGCAAAAGTACATTGTATACCAGATACATGCCAATGTTAAAGGTCCTGTTTACCATTGGGAGCAGTGATTTAAAAAATGTTCAAGATATCACTTTTGATGCATATGTGTAGGTCAGTTGTATCACAAAACATCCTACCATATAAAGTTTTTGCTATAAAGCCTAAAATATAAGGAGATATCACTATTTTTCTCATTAAATCGTAACTGTAGACGGTTTAGTCTGGAAACATTTTTTTTTATAACTATTGTTCACCTTTTGTATATTCAAGAATACTTAGCATTATACCGGTTCAAATTTTTACATTGGTTGTTTCTATCCCGAATTCACATTTTAGAACTATTTTGAAGCTGTAATGCTGGGTGCTTGTTTCATCTGCAAATGGTAAATTATGCCTTTAGATACTACTCGCATTCAGTCAGGGCAAAAAATATTTTGAATGAATTTTTAAGACCTGAAATTGACAAAGGCTTCACAATTTTTGCATACCCAATTCACAGTTCGTCCCTTGCCATCCCTCTAGGCAAACACATGAGTAGAATCCAAACATATTTGTGCATTCTCCTCGGTTTGAGCATATGTCATCCTCAGCACATTCGTCGATATCTAATTGGGAGAGAAAAAGAACATGAAAAGAATGACTTGACAACAATCACACGAAGACGTTTGGCACGATTCAAGCCAACAATGAGGAAGTTTGTAGATGTTTGCATGATGCCAGCAAAGTCGCCAGACCTTTTCCCGTTGTTAAAGCCAATGCAGTGATTTCCTCATTTTTTTCCAGAAAATGATGTAAAATAAGCAGTTGTGATTGCTTTTGTTATTAGCTAACACTGATAAAGAGTCCTGGAAATATATATTTTGGAAAAGAGACGACGATCAGAGAGATGTTGTATCACAGAGTGGAGTGGTTGCATGTAAAATTAATTTTATTCACCGGATTGACAGTTGTTTCCATTCCAACCAGGCGGGCACGCGCAGATATATGAGCCGTTGGTGTTCGTACAGGTCGCTCCATTTTCACACGGGTTGTCACTGTTGCATTCATCGATATCTTAATTAGAGAAGGATAAATGCAAGTAATCTTTGTTGCATTGACATTAATGATGCATAAAAATTATTTATATGTAGCATGTAAGTTTGGGGAAAAAAGATGATTTGTGTTATGCTCCTGGGCTGAAAACCCCTTTCACGGCATACAAGTTACCTAAAATATCATTGTTTCCTCAGAGTTAACTCTAATTTGTTTTGCACAAAGACACACAAAGCCACATACTTAGTACATGACTGTATCTCAAAACTTTCCAACTCGGTCTTTGCTTCTCTTACGGACATACGGAATTACTCATTCACTGAAAAGAATCATATTACACGTTGTCACACTAGGCAACGTTAGAAAGTTCAGCATGTCTGAGGGAAAGAGAAATATTTTGTTCTTTCAACTTTACTATCACATAAAGACGAAGGACAAAAATAATACAGACTTTTATGAGTACTAAAAGTATGCAGGCTATAAACAGGTAAAATTTAACATTCACACACGCACACACACACACAAACAAACTAACCAACACTCACACACACATTCACATAAAATGAACACCCCCACCCCATCCCGAATATACGCAAAGTTTTCCTGACACTCTATCCAATCCAAAAAAAAACAAAACAAAACAAAAACCCAGTATGGACTAATCTCTCTGATACTTCCTCAAGGCGATAAACCCGGGTAATGTATCAGCTCATATATCTGTATTTCATTCTCTTCATAATACTTACTTTAGTTCAAAATTCAAAGTTCAAATTTATTTCCATTCGACATAAAATCATCAAACAATTCATACAATGAAAACACATAGATACAAATACATGAATATCAAAAGAAATATACACACATACACAAAACAACAACAAGAACAAGAGCCGATGCGTAAATTCATGTGAATGGGGGGGGGGGGGTCAACAGAGAAGAGCAATAAGCCTTGTAAATCGCTGACCCCTAGAAAACATAAATAATGTGTAAAATTTATCGGGAGTATAGAAACGAAACTAAGGAGGAAAAGAAATGGACAGGACTGAAGAACAAATCAAAAGACATAAATAAGTGTAATTAAAGTAATCACTCTGAATGAGAATATGAATTCAGGAGTAAAAATTTATAATTCCTTTTAAAACTATTTAAAGACGGTTTCATTTTCAAATCAAATGGTATTTCGGTCCATATTAATGGACCTTTATAAAAAAAACTGTATTCTTAGAAATATTTGTTCTTACATGACATGAATGATAATCATTAGCTCGACGGGTGTTATAAGCATAAACATTACTATTCAATAAAAATTTGGAAGAAATATTGGAGGTCACTTTAGAATATTGGACAGTCACTTTAGATTTCATACAATCCTTAACATACTTGCATTTTTGTTGCCCATATAAATACGCTAACTGTTGTTAAGTTTGGCAAAAGGAATGTTAAACAGAGAGTTAATTTGTTTCACATTATTCATCCTAGTCGCAATAACGCTCCATTACCATTTTGACAGTCATTTCCATCCCAACCAGGCGGGCACGCACAGATATATGAGCCGTTGGTGTTCGTACAGGTCGCACCATTTTCACATTGGTTAAGACTGTCGCATTCATCCAAATCTTGAATTAAAAAAAAATCGAAAAGTTACATTTACCAATGTTTACTGCAGTATTTGATGTATTTGATCAGATATGACATTATTCACGTCGATGTACAGCAATTTATCATTCAGTTGCAAAAGATTAGATATGATAGTATGTTTGCAACCTATGAGTTTGGTATTACTGTTTATGTACAGGAAATTATGACCAGATTAGACCACATTGACCACATCACACAGTTGCATTACTGAAGAACAAGTAACTTGCTGTATATATATATATATACATATATATATAATGTCTTTAATATTGGATGTCCTTCACTTTCATCATTCCCTAAAATACCCTTGGTACAAGTCGTATAAATTGTTATAATTTTTGTTATTTACATAAGGGTATAGGGCCTGTATCGCCCATATCTATTACCTTTTGTTCAATTCGTGGATATGATTTTTAGGCCAAAATACATTTTATTTTCGACAAAAAAGAACAATACATTTTTCGGAATAGTATCCTGAATTCATTACAACATATCATGTAGATCTACTTCCTCACATATCTTATGGGAAAGCCAGTCGTTTTCATCCTGAGGTCTTTGACAAAGTATGTTTTGGGCAACCTGTTCGCATAACGATTATTTTACCGTTTTTCTAATGTTTCTTGATTATGTAGACGAATTACTATCTCTGAATAAAGTTGCATGTTCTCAATGTGTATGTGTATGTGTATGTCTATGTGTATGTGTATACATGTGAAAGCGTATACACTGTACTTCATGTAACCATCCGATTTGATTGAATGAAAACTGTATACTTTTAATGATTAGCTTGTACGGTACATGTATCGTTGTATTGTGTTATAAAGTCATATCAATGTATTGTAGTAATGTAACGTAAGTGAGGGGACTGCAATCTACAAGTTCGCTTTTTAGCAGCCCCTCAATTTCCATTTCCATGAAGTTCTTTTAACCCGTTCCATGCCGAATTCTGAAATTCCCATAGATTTAATACACAGGCTGCCAGGTTCCCGTAAGGAATGGGTTAAGAACCAATATGTATTATAATGTTCCAATATATGTAATCATGTCAAAGTGTATTACCTGTGTTTGATTGGAAATGAAAATAAAAAAACATGCATGTGAACATGCATGTGTGAAATGAAATGAAATGAATGTTCAGAAAGCACTCACCAATAAAAACACTGCCAATATCAAGCGCAATGAAGTAGGCGTTATTACCAATGGCATCATTGAGAGCGGCATACACAGCCGTGCTGTCTGCCGGGTTCGTTGCGTTGAAGTCGAGATCCATGGTGGCTATCAAGCTACCGAGCCTGATTTGGTGTGTGTATAATGTATGTTTAATATCACATGGTAGCATTCTTAAGACAGAAAGTATACTATGAGAATACAATTTCGGTCTAAAATTTCAAAAATATTAATATTAAGGTTGCCTAAGTTACCTTTGAATGTACCCCCATACTGCATTTGAAAATATTTTGAATAGGAAGGTTACTTTGCACATTTATTTTTGCATCTTTATTGCCAATGAGATGCTCATTATTGCTTCTCAGATGATCAAATCGTGGTCCCCATAAACAGAAGGAACAAAAACAAACAAACAAAGCAAATTGAGACAAACCAAAACAAAGACGCGCATTCTGTGAGCACGCAGGTTTTCATCATGTTTAGATTCAATTCCAGTGAATATGGGTGGAAATTTTAAGTTCTTTACTTTCGGTATTAAAGTTGAAGTGCAAACTGTGGTGTGACTATTTTTTTGTGTGTGTTTATGATTTATCTTGTTCTCATTTAAGTTTTACTTTCTGTTTTTCGAATGTAAATTGCATGATCCATTTCTGCAAGTGGCTTTCGCTTTTTGAAAAAAAAAAGAAGAAGAAAGGGATAGTTAAACAACAAAGAAGAGCAACAAGAGAATTAACGATAATCTTATTGACAAGTACTTTTTTGGTAGTATTAATGTAAGCTGTCACGCTCACTTAGAAAAAAAAGGGTTGTTTACTTACTCAGTTGTGTTCACTGATGAACCAAAGTACGCAAAATCGAAGGATGACATCACATTGTCAACCTTGTAGGATGAATAATAATAATATCATGAATATGTATACAAGTTACTCGTGAGAAAGAAAAAAAAAACTCCATTCTCCACATTTTCAACTTCGTTGGGAGCTTAAATAATTGTAATGTATAGGTCCAGTTACATATCGAGGTCTTGATATAATGCTGGAAAACAAGTTGAACAGAAGACTGAATACTGTAACAACAGCCAATACTAAATCTCAAATAGGACCAGTTTAAAGAATCAGACATGAGGTGGTGAAATAAAATGCATGTAATTATTGTATCTTGAAGACATTATATAGGCCTATGCCACTTACTGCTTGCGTGAGTTGAGTTGAGATGGTGTTGTACTCCGTCATGCCTGGTTGAGTGTACTCAATAGTGTAAGCTCCATTTAATGTTAGGACTGCCCGTATCTTCTGAACATCTCCATCTTTGGGATCAGCATACATAGACTTATCATCTCGAGTACAATAATGTATGTTTATATTTTATATGTAAGATATGAGGAAAGAGAGAACAGCTCTAAAATTATCGTCCCCTTGTTGTTAAATCAATATACTTAGTATAGGCCTACGTATTTACACAACAACAACAGCAAAATCAACTTTGCCCTCAGTCAAAATGAGGTATGTGTAACCGCCCGCCCCCCTCCCCCGAAAGGTTTAACATAACGGAGTTCACAAATAGCTAAGCGATCAATCTGCTACAAATTTTAATGTGACATCTTCATTGGTTGTTACCCTGTGCATTTATTTCGAAGTAAATCGTATGAAGGTATTTCTTTTACCCGTACAAATTTGCATGATATTTTCTCAGTGTTTCTTTGGTCGAAATTCTATCTGCTATTTTCAAAATGGTCAAATGAAAAAAAAAATGCTTTTGTTATAAATGTGGTTAAAATTAAACTTATTATACAAGTAGGCTATTCTATTTATATAAGTATATAAATGAATGTAATGGCTTTGTGGAATAAAATGGGAACTGCTTCTTACCAAACTCACAGTTGGTCCCTACATATCCATCCACGCATGAACAAATGTACGAACCAAACGTGTTGCTGCAATTCCCACCATTCTCGCAGGGCTGGAATGTTTCACACTCATTTACGTCTGTTTTGGGAACATAAAATGGTGAACACGGAATTATAAGAAGTTAGTAACACGCACAGCCCCACATGTTGTTAGATATTATAGTCATTACATTATTATGTATTTAGATCGATGAAATGTGTACTTTATTTCAAACATCGCATCGTAAATGACTTCTAGAAGGAATATTCTAGGACATTAAAAGTTCCGATATACATCGTGTAGCATACAATTATACATATATTCAATCTTTTTTTTGGGGGGGGGGGGTTGTCATAGTCTTTGTATATTATTTCTTCCCTCTTTGCACACTACAACATGAAGAAAAAGAAGCAATTATATACTTGATTTATGTGATCTTATAGAGGTCAACAATGTACATTCCCTATCCCTTCTGCGGTATATAGTACAGTACCATCGCAGGGAGTTATGTTCAACTTCCATGAAGCGCAGAGAAATATTATATGAATATTTTACACAAATTGAAATGTATGAGTGTGTTCTGTTTACATTAAGAATCACAGAATCACGGCATGTAATTTGCTCAGATGAACAAGAACGCGTGTTCAACATCCTCTTCAACGAGCTGTACAAAATCCTCCATTACACGTTACGTGGGGAAAGACTTAAAATTACATTTATTGTGTTGCTTTCTGTAGTGCAAAAGTACATTGTATACCAGATACATGCCAATGTTAAAGGTCCTGTTTACCATTGGGAGCAGTGATTTAAAAAAATGTTCAAGATATCACTTTTGATGCATATGTGTAGGTCAGTTGTATCACAAAACATCCTACCATATAAAGTTTTTGCTATAAAGCCTAAAATATAAGGAGATATCACTATTTTTCTCATTAAATCGTAACTGTAGACGGTTTAGTCTGGAAACATTTTTTTAATAACTATTGTTCACCTTTTGTATATTCAAGAATACTTAGCATTACACCGGTTCAAATTTTTACATTGGTTGTTTCTATCCCGAATTCACATTTTAGAACTATTTTGAAGCTGTAATGCTGGGTGCTTGTTTCATCTGCAAATGGTAAATTATGCCTTTAGATACTACTCGCATTCAGTCAGGGCAAAAAATATTCTGAATGAATTTTTTAAGACCTGAAATTGACAAAGGCTTCACAATTTTTGCATACCCAATTCACAGTTCGTCCCTTGCCATCCCTCTAGGCAAACACATGAGTAGAATCCAAACATATTTGTGCATTCTCCTCGGTTTGAGCATATGTCATCCTCAGCACATTCGTCGATATCTAATTGGGAGAGAAAAAGAACATGAAAAGAATGATTTGACAACAATCACACGAAGACGTTTGGCACGATTCAAGCCAACAATGAGGAAGTTTGTAGATGTTAGCATGATGCCAGGTAAGTCGTCAGACCTTCTCCCGTTGTTAAAGCCAATGCAGTGATTTCCTCACTTTTTTTTTCCAGAAAATGATGTAAAATAAGCAGTTGTGATTGCTTTTGTTATTAGCTAACACTGATAAAGAGTCCTGGAAATATATATTTTGGAAAAGAGACGACGATCAGAGAGATGTTGTATCATAGAGTGGAGTGGTTGCATGTAAAATTAATTTTATTCACCGGATTGACAGTTGTTTCCATTCCAACCAGGCGGGCACGCGCAGATATATGAGCCGTTGGTGTTCGTACAGGTCGCTCCATTTTCACACGGGTTGTCACTGTTGCATTCATCGATATCTATACAATAAATTTGGAGATTAATTTTCTTTGATTATGAATGCCGTATGGGTGCCACAAAGCAAGTAGATTATCAAAATTGCATTGATATTTTGTTGAAAATAATTTCTGCATTTTTTCCGTTTAGGAAACTAAGACCTCGGATAGGACATAAAATGCAGGTCCCGTGTATGAGAGAGTAACAACTCATGCACATAAAAGATTCCGCTTCATTCATTCATCGAAAAGAGCAGGGTGTTAAACCCGGTGAAGTGGTCCCACCTCACATCCAACTGGACCCCATGGAAGACCAGCTTAACGTAGCTGAATATGGGCTATCCAGCTATCTTCTCAGGTGGAAAATGAACAAACAAACAAACAAACAAACAAACACAAAATCACATTGGAGGGCTACAACCCTCCAATAGCCCTCCACATGCATAGCCCTCCAAATGTACGATATATATATATCGTACATTTGCATCACTGAGGAGCAAGTGACTTGCTGAATGTACATGCAATGTATGTTCATTCATTTAGATGTCCTACAGTTTCATGATTCAACACTTACTCCTGGAACTCTCTGTTGCAACCTTTGCTTTTTTTGCTTTTTTTTTTTTTGCTTTTTTCCGGGGTAAATGTATTTCCTCACTCCAAATTTCATTTTATTTTAAGAACACGAAACGATAGGTTATGTCGGAATGATACCCTATAATTATCAATACATGCATACATATCGTATACATACAATATCATGTTCATATTTCATTATCTTTTATTGTAGGATATGTAGTGTATACGGCCAATCATTATTCATTCAACAATCATTGTTCAAGATATTTGAATCAGACACGCACTTTGACTGGTGGCCACTTATAATCGCTTATATTGGGGATTGAACTCAGCAGACCTTCTTTTTCCTTATTATCATTAAGCATACCCATTCCACAGTTCGACCCTTGCCATCCATCTGTACATATGCATGTGAAAGATCCCATCGTATTTGTGCATTCTCCTTCATTTTCACATGGTTCGGTCTCTGTGCATTCGTCGATGTCTGTCGTGGTGAAACAAATCGTGATAGTTTGAGATGAAGACGAATTGTAGAATTTGATACCGTACACTACGGTGTGCGTAAACGTAAAGGTCTGGGTTAAATCAAGTGTTAACCATGTTTGTTGAAATTTGTTAGCGCAATGAAAAACACATAAGAGTGGATATAGGAATGCGCTAACTGCTTTTCTTTTCTTTTAGATAAAACAAAATAGTCCGTCTTCCCCATCTCTCCTTTACAAATTTCCTTCTCAAAAAACAAGTCATTTCGCATGCATTTATTTTCAGGCTACAAAGTCATCAAGTCTTACTCAAATAATGTAGAGTTTATGCTTTCCCGCTTCATTTTGCACAAAAGTATTGCAGTTCCTGCGACCACTTAATAATTCATAGTTTGATTTGTGTAAGAAACCAAAAATTTCACATCAAATCTTGCAGGATATTATGACCCTATGTTCTGATACTGCCTACGAAATCTCAGTCACGTTATATGAATTACCGAAAAAGTCACACAAGCGTATGTATACAATGTCTCCCAAAACTCAACAAAGCAAATTTTTAGTTAGTGGTTATTCCTCTTTCTCTTTGGCGACACGAAGAGTTACTCATTCACATATCCACAAAAAAAAAACCTCCACAAGTTGTCCCACTATACGGACGGTTAGAAAGTTCAAAGGATATATGCCCGAAAAGAAAACGATATTATTAACCATCCTCGGGTTCGTCCTATCATCGTGTCATGCTGGATTACAGAAGACAATAATGCCCAATCGTATTAATACCCAATTTATGCATGGTGTAACCCCTGACGTACCTTCAAACACGCACGCACAAACACCCGCAAACACAACTCACCCACCCCCTCGAACATCATTATGTCTACATAATCTTCCTGACATTCCGTCCAGTCTAGAAAATACGAAGCGACTCTGAGTTGCCTCGAGGCGACGGGTCCGCTGTACTTCATTCAAATCATGTAATTATACCATACATGTCTTTGTAATTTTAATGAAGAAGACAATTATATTTATAGGCCTATATAAAGCTAAACACAGACACAATTTTTTTCAATATTTCTTGGTCAAAATAATGTTCTTTTACCGTTTTGACACTTGTCTCCATCCCAACCAGGTAGGCACGCACAGAGATATGAGCCATCGGTGTTCGTACAGGTAGCTCCGTTTTCACACGGGTTGTCATTGTCACATTCATCGATATCTACACAATAAATTTGGAGATTACTTTCTTTCATTATGAATGCCGTATGCGTGCCACAAAGCAAGTAGATTATCAAAATTGCATCGATATATTTGTTGAAAATGATTTCTGCATTTTTTCCGTGGAGGAAACTAAGACCTCGGATAGGACATAAAATGCAGGTCCCGTGTATGAGAGAGTAACAACTCATGCACGTGAAAGATCCCGCTTCATTCATTCATCGCAAAGAGCAGGGTGTTAAACCCGGTGAAGTCGGATATGAGGATATCCAACTGGACCCCATGGAAGACCAGCTTAACGTAGCTGAATATGGGCTATCCAGCCATCTTCTCAGATGGAAAATGAACAAACAAATAAACAAACAAAAACAAAACCATGATTGGAGGGCTATATCGTACATTTGCATCACTGAGGAGCAAGTAACTTGCTGAATGTACATGCAATGTATGTTCATTCATTTAGATGTCCTACAGTTTCATGATTCAACACTTACTCCTGGAACTCTCTGTTGCAACCTTTGCTTTTTTTTTTTTTTGCTTTTTTCCGGGGTAAATGTATTTCCTCACTCCAAATTTCATTTTATTTTAAGAACACGAAACGATAGGTTATGTCAGAATGATACCCTATAATTATCAATACATGCATACATATCGTATACATACAATATCATGTTCATATTTCATTATCTTTTATTGTCGGATATATAGTGTATACGGCCAATCATTATTCATTCAACAATCATTGTTCAAGATATTTGAATCAGACACGCACTTTGACTGTGTTGGCCACTTATAATCGCTTATTGGGGATTGAACTCAGCAGACATTCTTTTTCCTTATTATCATTAAGCATACCCATTCCACAGTTCGACCCTTGCCATCCATCTGTACATATGCATGTGAAAGATCCCATCGTATTTGTGCATTCTCCTTCATTTTCACATGGTTCGCCCTCTGTGCATTCGTTGATGTCTGTCGTGGTGAAACAAATCGTGACAGTTTGAGATGAAGACGAATTGTAGAATTTAATACCGTACACTACAGTATGCGTGAACGTAAAGGTCTGGGTTAAATCAAGTGTAAACCATGTTTGTTGAAATTTGTTCGTGCAATGAAAAACACATAGGAGTGGATATAGCAATGCGCTAACTTCTTTTCTTTTCTTTTAAATAAAACAAAATCGTACGTCTTCCCCATCTCTCCTTTGCAAATTTCCTTCTAAAAAAGCAAGCACTTCGCATTCATTTTTTTTTTCAGGCTACAAAGTCATCGAGTCTTACTCAAATAATGTAGAGTTTCTGCTTTCCCGCTACATTTTGCACCAAAGTTCCTGCGACCAATTAATGATTCGTAGTTTGATTTGTATACAAAAACCACAAATTTCACATCAAATCTTGTAGGATATTATGACCCTATATTCTAATACTGCCTGCGAAACCTCATTCACATTATACGATTTACCGAAAAAGTCACACAAGCGTATGTATTTATATGTCTCACAAAAATCAGCAAAGCAATCTTTATTTAGTGGCTATTCCTTTTTTTGTTTTGGTCAAAATGATGTTGATTTACCATTTTGACAGTTGTTTCCATTCCAACCAGGCAGGCACGCACAGAGGTAAGAGCCCTCGGTGTTCGTACAGGTAGCTCCATTTTCACACGGGTTGTCATTGTCACATTCATCGATATCTATACAATAAATTTGACCATTCATTTCTTTGATAAAAAGTCAATGAGTCCACACTGAGCGATAGGAATATGTAGACAGAAATGACGTCAATAAGTATGTAGGGGAAGGGGTGAAGTAGGACCTATATTGGTTTTATGTGGCGGAAATTATGACGACACTAGAGGACGCGTCATACATTCGCATTATTGCGGATCACGTAACTTGCTGTATGTATGATATTTCATAAATATACCCTTCAGTTTCATCTACCAGCACTTTACTCTTGGTACAAGCCGTATGAACGGTTGAAACCTCTGTAACTTTGTAAACGCTGTACTTTGCACTTGACGCTTTTTGTCCATTCATGGAAAAAATAATAATTTTTCATACAAAATCGTATTTCTTTGTTTGGGAATGATACACGAGAGTAATCGATGCATATGATGTAGACATACATCTTTGTTTGTAGGATAATGTTCATAAACCCTATCTGTTTTTATTCATAAATTGCCACTCATATTCGAATTATAGACGAACACTTCGACCATGTTGACATATCGTAATCGCTTCCAATTTAGTAGGAAATGAAACTCAGTAAAGTTTTTATTTTCCTAATGTAAGCCTACCCGTTTCGCAGTTCGACCCTTGCCATCCATCTGTACATGTGCATGTAAAAGATCCCATCGTATTAGTGCATTCTCCTTCATTTTCACATGGTTCGGTCTCTGTGCATTCGTTGATGTCTGTCGTGGGAAAGCAAAATGAGGTGATAGTTCGAGACGCAGACAGATTTGATACCGTATACCTGTACTACAGATTGTGGGAATGTATACAATGGTATAGGGCTACGTTAATTCAAATGCAAGCCATGTTTCTTAAAATTTGTTCGTGCAATGGAGAACAAATAGCTCTGTACTCTAGTGGTTAATGGAGACGCCCTTGCATCAGAAGCTAATAAAACAAATCAATTCAATTTCGTAGGGCATAATAAGTCTCTGTTGTGCAAATATAGCAAACACATATATATTAAACACTATTCAAGGGTTATCTCTTTCGGAGACACAAGGAGTAGTAGCTCATTCACCTAAAAAAAATGCAAAAATTGTCATGATAGCCCCATAAGAAAGTTCAGATGACGTATACAATACGAGAAAACAAAAAGAAAGCTTTCTTCCCATTTACTTCACTGAACACCAACCTGATTCACACGCTCTCCCTGTAAAGCCAGGTTCACACGTACATGTGAAGGTCGACAGATCATCAGTATTTTCACACGCCACCTCGTTAGCGCATGGCTCAGTGTCACATAATGCTGTAAATAGAATAGCAATAGCACATGTCGAGTTATGCTTTTGCACTCATAAATCACGATTGAAGGATATAATATCGTTCATGAATTCAGTCAGACACGCACTCTTTATTTGGCATAAGAGAAACAAAGGGTTTTTTGTTTCGTTTTGTTTCATTTTTTTTGAGAGAGAGAGAGAGAGAGAGACCACTGGTTCCAAAGGGAGGCATATACAATGCCGATATATGCATCAAATCATTTATCACATATAAATAATCAGTAAATACTCACGTGTTGTAATGTCAGTGGTGACGTTATCTGAAATCCGATTTACTGCTTCCATAACATTGTCATTGAGGTTATCAAGAATGCTTGTCAGGGCACTGTTGTCCTCCTCCCGCACAAATATTATGCTAAAGTAGATGACGACGCTGCCCTCTCTGTGAGCATAAATCAATGCGAAGAGTAATGCAATGACAATTGGTAAATACTGCTGTTTGTCTGCAATGAAAACGTGCTGCCGAGGAGAGTTCTATCATACATACGAGAGATAATAAGGTGATCTCATGATGGAGAAATGGCCAAATCTACAGTAGATATCATTCAGTCCATTTTATTATGGTCATGGAAAGCAGAGATATAGAAAACAACTACTATCAATGGAATGAAAGCAAAGGTGCGCAGCTATTTCTTTTTACTCAATAAATAGAAGATACAACATAGAACAGAAAAAAAGACTTTATCAATATATTATAGTCGAGTCGACGAGATCAGCAGTGAACATGAAAATGACAGATTTATTCCTTCACTCTGTGTAGTGTTTTCAGATGACAAACTAACCTGATATCAATCACATCTACACCGCGATACGATGCGTCGTTCTTATACTGTTCATCAATCTGTAAAAAGTAATAAACAAGTATTCAAAACATCAACTTCGCGAATGACAATAACTGATAATAGCAACAAAGCCTTTCGCACGAAAAACATTTTATGTCATATAAAACCTACAAAGAGAACGCTATATATCCACTCTCTTCGCTCTACCAAACAATTATTCTTTGCAGTTGTCACACAATCCCATCCAGTGGAGAAATTTAGTATTAGTGTATAATGTTTGTACGTATGTATGTATCTATCTTTAGCTATATGATCCTGTTTATCGAGAAGATGTATGAACAAAAACAGATACATCATTCATTCTCATCTGCATGATGATATTCATGATAGCGAAGTGAATTAGTAATATTCATATGAATAAAATGGTTATGCCGAGAAAACCTTGTTAAAGAACACTATACCCCCAAACAGGAAATAAACAGCCACATACCGCGCCAATGAATTCCTCCTCTGTTTCCTGGTACTCGACCGAAGTTTTGTCACTCAATTTAGAGTCGAACGTGCGATCACTGAACGTCACCGTCATATTAACAGCCGTTGTCGCTTCCGTGTCTATGGTAAAAGTTGAACAATAGTCAGTGGTGGATCCAGGGAGGACCGCAACCGGCGCACGCCCCCCCCCCCTTATTTTTTTTTTGTTGAAACAAAAGAAATAAAAAGAAAAAAATGGGGGAGGGGTGCTTGCGCCCCCCTTTAATTTTGTAAACGCGCCCCCTCTTTACGGAATTCCTGGATCCGCCCCTGATAGTGGTACCTCAGTGAATACAAGAAAGAATCTATCAAACATACAGGCGAAATTATCGGATACATTGTATATCATTTTACTTGTACCTATATGATTAATAATAATTCTTATTGAAGTTTTATTTGAGGACTTACCACCGGTGGTGGTTGTTGGCCGAGTAGTCACAAATGGCATAACAACTGGTGAGGATGCGTCTGTTAATAACAAGGATGATAAAATCGCATGATTAACTTCATGTAATGTCACAAAGATGTCACTTTTACTTTCCCTGCATGCTAAATAATAGTTTACAATAGACTAAAAAAAAAAAAGAAAGATGTCATCACCACCACATTGATTAAGCCAGCACCACGTTATACACTAAGGAAATAAGCAATAGACTTGGTTAAAGCATCTAAGTGTACTCCAGCGAATGATACGTTTTAAATAAAACAGCAATCAAAAGAAAACAATCATAACGTCTGGGTCTGTTATCTTATTCGTCAAAGGAAGCACCTTAACTACGTCAGAAGATGGTTGTCAATGAAATTTCACTGTTTCCTTTCATGATCATTACATTCTTATAATACGACGAATACTTTCCTGATTTATGTTATTGTGAACATTGTCCGCACCTTAACTTTTTCTTAATTTCAAACAATTCTTTATTGCCCCGAACTCACACAAAAATTGCAATTGCCAAAACGAACGATCAGATTTTTTTCCCAGTTATTGATAACTGACTGTGACGTAATGTCCTCCCAAAGAGCCCTTTTCTTCTTTTGTGCTAGAGCACGGTTTGATTCGTGTTTTATTGACATTGCACAAAGGCCAGGCATCAGACCGAATTTTTACTGAACCCACTTGATATACGAATATGCGCACATCTCAAGGTCTAGCTTTATAAGATTAAGGTACATTCGTCACTGACAACTCCCCTACTGTCAATAAGCGACATGCTGCAGCTTGTTTGCCATGTTTGCAATGAATGAACATTCTCTAATGGAAATTCCTTCTTCATGGGGTCAACGTCAAATTCATGTCGCAGAGAACAATATCAACCCTCCTGCTGAGGAAAAGGGCAGGCGTTCTTTTTCTTTTTCTTTTTCTTTTTTTTAATACGGGTCTACTTGCCCATTTATCTAATTTGTTGAAATTTGCCAAAACACCCCAATACAATAACTGCTTCAGAAGACTTCATCGTGTGTCTATGTTTACACAGATTCTGTTGTATTATATCATATGGCTGAGCACATTTCATATGACCTCACTTCCCTTGTATTCTCTATTCTACCCTCGATATCTTTTTTAATATCGAGGAAGCCATACAGACTCATTTTATGTACTGGTACAATAGTTTGGTTTTGCCACCAGTTTTGTTCAAACAATTTTTATTATTAGAGTTGTTAAAATCCTTTTGGTATTATTTTTTGTAGGCCTACACGTGGAATCAAGAAATCTCAAGCGACACACACAGGCATATAAAAAGACACAGCAGAAGAAAAACTACTTATCAATTATGAATTTGCTGAGGATTATCATTTAGCACAATCGATAGATAAGCCGATGAGAACTACCACCTCCCCCACTAAAGATATCGATCTTATAAGTGATTCAAGGTGATGTCCGTATTGTACTTGATAATGTCTTTAAATAAAGCTACAGGTTTGGCGGGAGGACCCGTGAGGTTTTTGTTGAAACTGGCAACGCCGTAATAGTATATCCCTTTACCACTTATTCATAATGAATCTATTACTGTCGAGTTGAAAAATTCTGATCTATTGCCATTTTATCGGTATATCTAAACATTAATTTACTTAAAGAATTGCTCATACTCAAGTCCCCAAATACATGTCTCTGATTACTCTATTCTGTCTCCAATCAGTCGGGGTTTCGACGCAGTCAATCCACTACCACAGCTGTATTTAATATCTTTGAAAATTCATCGTCGAGTATGGACAATGGTCTGGTTTCTGGGCTTGTAACTCTAGATCTTTAAAAAAGGCTCTAGGGATGGTTGATCAAACAATAAAAAAAGTCAATGCTATACGGATTTGAAAGTTGTTGTTCACAAACTATGTAAATGGGAGAATGCAAAGAGCTGAAGTAAAATGATAACATTCCTGCACCAATTACGTATGGGGTGCCACAGGTCTCGATATTATTTATGTTTCTTATCAATGGTCAAACACGGTCAAACATTGTAACTCATCCATTTATGCAGATGACACATATATGTATTCATCTTCCAATGACCCCGTTGAAATCGAAGATGTATAAACCAAGACGTTAAGGGCATTTCTTTATGGCTTAGTGCGAGTAATGTAATCTTGGACGCAGATAAAGCAGAATGTATGAGATTTGGCTTTAGGAAAACGTTTAAACCATTTTCATGATACTGCTGTTACTCTTCGAATAAATCGTATATATTTGGAAAAAAAATAAAGATTGATATTTAGGAGGATACTTGATCCAAATCTCTTTGGAAACTGCATGCTGACCATTAATATTTCATATTTCCATATTGCATGTTTATAAACATGTATTAAATGCAGTAACTATTGTCAACAGCTCATAATGCATGCTCACCTCTTAATGCTAGTCCAAGCCCAACTCCGAGAGCTACGATTCCCGCTACGGCAAGAATCATGGCAGCGGCGATCATTCCAATTAGCCATCGTGGTTTCTTCCCATCACCACCACCTACATTCTCGAAGTCCTTGCGAGGTGTTTTAGTATGTCCATTTCCATGGAAACCGACTTCTACGTTATCGTCTGTGAGGTGCCGTGATTTCTTGATTGAGCCATCGACTGAAGACACAGCTCCGCCGGCGCTGTTGCCATTCACCCGATATGGGAAACCGTCGCCATAGTCGTTGTAACCGCGATTTGTACGCCCATTCTAACACGAAAAAATAGATGTGGGTGCAGTTGTTATAGGTGGAATACATGACACATTTGTTTTCCAGCGTAATTCACCACATGCAAGGGAAAATAAGCATGTTCATTATATATATATATATATATATATATATATATATATAAGCAACAAAACTGCAACAAAGTTCATGCTGTATTCACCAACGCTTTATTTCTTCACACAAATTTTCGAGCGTCTCGCCGCCCTTTCTCAAGTGTTGAGAAACTTTGTTGCAGTTTTGTTATTTATCTTTTTATCTTGCCAACACGTGGACATTTTATTTAATCACGGTACTAACATCACACACATTATAAATATGATCTATGTATATATGTATACGTTGGTGGTTTAAACGAAAGCAAATACACGTTATATGTTTAAGAAATAACCATCGTTGCATCATTAATGAATGAAAGTACACTTTAAGACATAAGAATTGATGTGAATTTAAAGAACCCTTTTTTAAGTGAAAAATTAAGAGATTATTGATATTTTATATGACATATTCTTCTAAAACTCTTTTAATACCACCAGTAAACGTTGGCTAAATTTTAGGGCTTACATGTTAGTAATTATGTACCGTAATATCATTAGCTAGAACTTGTGAAGCTTGTGAAAAATGGTTGGACTTACGTATCACCTAGTCCGTCGTTTAAAAAAAATAAAAGAGAACATAATCATGAAAATTATGATGGGAATCATTATGGTGTCATAGTAAAAACATTGAATACAAAGAAACATATCCATAGTTCTCTGCTGCGTCAGGTAATATGCAAAAGAAAAAAGAAAAAACAAAAAAGAATTGCGCAGAATAATATAACACCACATACAACTGGAAACTATTCGTACCTTTACTACTGAGACTGTCACTCTTCTCTTAATGACATTGAACTCCGCCGGATACACTACATTTAGACACTTACCTGCAACAACAAGAACAACTTAGAAGTGAATTCGTTCAAAAGAAAAATGAAAGCTTACCTGATTATCAGTGGCCATTGCCTGCCTTTTGGTGGCAGAGGTTCTTGAAAAGGTTTTTGTTAATCTGTTTTTCAGTCAGACAGGAACTCATTCGCGATGATAATATGACGATATGTGTGTTTCCGCGTTTCTACTGCTCCGTCGAGATCAATATGTACCGTTAGCACCAAAATGCACATATTTATAGCAGAAGGCGAGAGAACGAGCAGCGTCGTCTCGTATTTGAGAACAAATATTTAATCAGTTTGTTGGACTTTCACATTCGTATGATTGATATGGCACTTGTGAAGTTTTCTTGCAGAACAGGACGTTGTACTGTATATTGAAGGAGAATCCCAACCCTGTACAAGGTTTCCATTCGATTCATTCTTCGCTACTCGGATCGGATCGGATCCAAACAATTAGATACGATTGTTTTCGAGTCGTATTAGATTTTAAAGGACAAGATCATCTTAATAGACATGTGGATTGAGTGAATGTAGCAATATTAGTACAACACATCAATGAAAAGTTGAGAAAAAACGGACAATCCGTTCAAAAGTTATGAATTTTTGAAGTTTCTGCTCAGTCACTATACTGGATGAGAAGATTACCATAGCTTGTGATGCCACATGTGCAGAACGATATAAAGAAAATATAAAGAAAATTAAACATATTTTCACTTTTCTCGCATGATATAAGAATGCTTGACTTGCTTCTTTCAGAAGGCAGGAGGAATAATATTATCTGCAACTTATACATAAGGGCGGTGAGTTGGCTCAGTCAGTAGCGCGTCTGCCTCACGATCACGCGGCCCGGGTTCGAACCCGAGTCTTGACTGAGCAATGTTGTGTGTAAACATACCGTCCCCTCTAGCAAGAGGCAAAACACTCTGTCCCTCGGATAGGACATAAAATGGAGGTCCCGTGTATGAGAGAGTCACAGCTCATGCACGTAAAAGATCCCGCTTCATTCATTCATCGCAAAGAGCAGGGTGTCTAACCCGGTGAAGTGGTCCCACCCCATATCCAACTGGACCCCATGGAAGACCAGCTTATAGTGTAGCTGAATATGGGCTATCCAGCCATCTTCACAGATGGAAAATGAACAACAACAACAACAACAACGTCTGTGACAAGTCGAGGAAATGAGCACTTTAATTAAAAAAAAGAAATATTTTGTGATTTTTTTCATATTTATTTTTTTCTTTTTATATTTTTCTATCGTTCTACGCATGTGACATCACAAACTGCAGTAGTCTTCCCATCCAGCAGTGACTGAGCATATATTTGAAAAATTCAAAACTTTTGAATGGAGTGTCTGATTTTCCCAAAACCTCCACTAATGTGTTCTACTAATATTGCTGTATTCACTCAGTCCACATGTACAGTATTAAGAAGGTGGACTTGTCCTTTAAAATATCATGTGAATTGTCTGTAAGATTGTGATGGCCGCACTTAACTGTGAAAGCACAGAAGACATTTTTTTTTTCCGTTTCATTCACATAATGCAATATTGCGTTATCTGTGTGTTTTTGTACACATGTGTACATCATAAGTATTAAATATACATACAGAGAGAGAGAGATGGGGGGGGGGGGGAGATAATAGTAGGTACAGCCATGTCATTATATTTTACAGAGATGCGAAATCTTCTCATTGACAGTGTAAAACTGACTTCTTTTCCTATATACGCGTACGAGCATGAGTTATGGTGAAAAGGCGTCTGTTACGACACGAATTGTCGCCCCTACACGGATTGTCGCCCCCGTCACGGATTGTCGTCTGGCGACAATCCGTGACGCTTGTGCAGTTCCCAGTTTTTGACCTCGAAGGCGACAATCCATGATGGCAAAAAAAATTGTTGCGACACGGATTGCCGCCCCGTCAAGGATTGTCGCCCCGGGCTCGGGGTGGTTCCTCCGGCGTTAAACTTTGGTGGGATGGGTATGACTGGTAAGTTATGCGTATGTGTGTGTGTGTGTGTGTGTGTGTGCGTGTGTGTGTGTGTGTGTGTGTGTGTGTGTGTGTGTGTATGTGTGTATTTGTTGTGAGCTGCATGATGTGTGATGTGTATCATTTGTAGGTGCGTACAATAAGTAACTTGTGTATGGGTTTCCGTATTGTTGTGTGTGTTTGTGTGTGTTTGGAGTATAATAATACAATATGTAGAAACTGTGCATGTGTGGTGGTTGTATAGTGGTAGTGGTTTGTTTGTCTGTGAATATTCGTGTGCCTGTATGCTTACGTGTGTATGTCGTATGAAGTTGCGTATGTGTATATATCAAAGGGTATGTGATGGTGCGTGTTTGTGGGCGCAGTTTTGTGCCTGCATGAGTATCTGAGGGGTTTGGTGTTCGTGGGCTACGTAGGCCGTATACGTATGTGTGTTGTGTGTGAGCGTTCGTGTGTCTACGTAGTGCCCCAGTCACACAGTGCTTTACGATGGGTTACGTCCGCCGCGGATAGATACGGATGAGTGAACGCAGGGGGACGCAGGGTGGACGCAGGCACCCGCAGGGACGTATGTAGACGTAACTGTCCGTAACTCATCCGTAAAGAAACGCAAAATGACGGCGCCAAGCCTGCGAAATTTTGAAATGTTCAAAATTTCGCAGAGGGATTCTACGGATGCAGACTTACGCAAGTAACCGTAACCAAACGTAATTATCCGTAACTGAACGTAGCTATCCGTAGCCTGGACGCAGACCATCCGCAACATATTTTACCTCCCGTCCGTTTGCGTTCGTTTACGTCCACCGTAAGTATCCGAAAGTAACCGCAAGTTAACGTATCTCAACATTTTCGTCGCTTACGGATATTTGCGGACAGTTACGGATGCTGCGGAGATTACGTCCTACGACGTTTTCCATTTTCCACTCACATGGGAACAGAGACTCTTGGGAAGCCACACAACTCGTGTTGCCAAGCTGCAGTGCATTTACCTGAAGGAATGCTACAGCACAGTTGGAGCAGTGGAGAGGCAGAACCGCGTGGTCAAATTATGAAATTTCTCCCACAAATGGTCATTTAAGGTGGCACCAATATACTAATGGCATCGGTTGACCCTGGGTGCTGAAGTTTTTTTCTCTTTGAAATGTATATTGAATGTATATTTTTCGAAAAGGCAATACATGTATTTTGGGTAGGGGATGTGGTGACCGCATTTTATTCACTTTTCTGGCCGGGGAAGGTGTGGGACAGCGATAACTATATAAAATGAGAACGAATTTAGTATTTCTTTATTGTTTAACATAACACGAAATGAATCAGAAGATAATTATTATAACATAGGCATGTATTCGACTTTACATGGTAGATGATAGATAACAAATACAAAATTATCATGCATACAAGATACAAAGTCATTTCTGGAGAAAAAAAAAAGAAAGAATTGTGAGGTCCACAGAAAAGCATGCTTGTAAATTTTGGACCACTCAAAGGATTCTTCATGTGAACATATTTGTCTATGTGACTGGGGCCTGAAGCCCCAGTCACATAATGCTCTGCGTCCGGCGTTACGTCCAAATAGGCCTAAGTCTTTTTTCTTCTGCGGACACCCGGGGATCTCTTGCTGTCACCAGAGCATTTTTACAAAGCATACGGGAAAAATATGCGGGCGATACGGAGATACGACCAAATGCGGATAGTTGCGTCCACTTGGGGATATTCTTACGAATTGGCACGTAATTTTGTTCTTTCAACTTGCATAAACTTCCGAATAGTTCGGAACACTTGCGGAGAGTTGCGACTATTTACGGAGAGTTGCGGATATTTTCGGATAGTTACAGATTGTTATAAATATGTACAATATGACGATCCCTGCCAAGTCAATGTATTATGACAGCAAATTTATCACAGTGTATATTGGACTGTCTTACATTGTACACTGGGGAAAACTGAAATGGAATTTACGTATACAAGTTGTGAAAAGTTTTCGCATTTCTTTAATTTGCTTTACAGTAATGAAAGATAAATTAAATTTTTAACTTGAAGTTTGAATTTTATTTGTGCAGCTCAAATATAGATAAACATCATAAATGTAAAGACTACATAACATAATTATACCACAAATAGAATACTGTCTAGATCGATAAGTTGAATAGAGTTAGAAAATATTACTTACAGTCATGGAATAGACAAACTGTGGTTACGCTGTCATTGTGCAGCGATATTCATGACTTTCGGGGTTATGTTAAGGAGATTGTTATAATAAAACAAAGCATATTACATTTCCAGAAAAAAAAATCATTAGGACATTCGGACACCCCTCCCACATCCAAATACAATACAGTATAAAAAATGTAATATCCATGGAGCGTAAAGTGGGTAAGACTATAGGGAAATACGAAATTCGTTCTCATTTTATATCATTTATCGCTGTCCCACGCCTTCCCGGCCAGAAAAGTGAAAAAAATGCTGTCACCTCATCCCCAAACCAAAAATTGCTTTCCGAGTTTCTAAAAAATATACATTCAAATAGTACAAGGAAAAAATGTTCAGCACCAATGGTCAAGCGATGTCATGCGTATATGGGTGCCACCTAAAATGACCATAATGATGTGGGAGAAATTTAGTAACTTGACTTTGCGGTTCTGCCTCTCCACCGCTCCGAGTGTGTTGTAGCATTCCTTCAGGTAAATGCGCTGGTGGCAACAATGACTTCCCACGCGTCTCTGTGCTCCCATGCGAGTGGAAAACAGAAAACGTCGAAGGACGTAATCGTGTACAGCATCCGTAACTCTCCGCAAATATCCGTAAGCGGACGAAAGTGTTGTGATACGTTAACTTGCGGTTGATTTCGAATACTTACGGTGGACGTAAACGAACGCACACGGAAGGGAGGTAAAATGTTTTGCGGATGGTCTGCGTTCAAGCTATGGAGAGTTTCGTTCTGTTACGGGTAGTTACGTTTGGTTACGGTTACCTTACGTAAGTCTGCGTCTGTGGATTCCCTCAGCGAAATTTGAACATTTCACAATTTCGCAGGTTTGCCGCCTTCATTTTACGTGTCTTTACAGACGAGTTACGGACAGTTACGTCTACATACGTCCCTGCGGATGCCTGCGTCCACGCTGCGTCCCCCTGCGTCCACTCATCCGCATCTACCCGCGGCGTACGTAACCCATCGTAAAGCACTGTGTGACTGTTGCATTAACACCCAGGAGATAATAGGAACGAAACATTCAAGCGACACAATTCCCAGAACATGCGCAGCGCTCCATCACACACACACACACACACGCGCGCACAAACGGACACTAAATTATCATGTGCACGCGCACATACACACTTCCTTGAAACCTCACCATGACTTTTTACATGGCATGTTTGCATGGATGTAGCCATGTAAGCTTTGTGTTAGTATTTCAAAGACTATGTCCAGAACGATATTACCCAGCAAAATGTGCTTCGAGGGCGGGCGACAATCCGTGCCGCCAGCCCTCGTCACGGATTGTCGCCACACGACAATCCGTGACGGGAGCGACAATCCGTGCCGCCAACGCCCGTCACGGATTGTCGTCCCGAGCTGGAGGCGACAATCCGTGTAGGAGCGACAATCCGTGTCGCAACAGGCGTCCCTGCATGAGACGAATATGCAACCTGCGGTTCTGTAACATTTGCTTCTTCGACAGGTGCTCCAATGAAATATCTGCATGCCAAGCCAAATATAAATTTTACCTACAAACATAACCCTAACCCTAATCCAAATCCTCCCATCAAACTATAAAACCTAGAACCCTGTTACAACCTCTAACCATAACCAAACCCTAAAACATCGGAGAAAATGAAACAAGAACAATTGTTGCAGCAGCAGATGTCGTGTCACCGCAACCTGAATTTTGTCTTGCCTCCCCCCCCCCCCCCCTTCCTCGTCCTCCTCGTGAAGGAAAAATGCATAGACCGAAAGCAGATTGTACGTCTTGCAGAACGAGCTATACTTACCAAATGAAAAATCTAATGCCATAACCTCGTGAGTTACAGTGTATATGGAATATGAGAATCTAATACATGTATGAACAAAGAAAACATATAAGCTGTTGAAATACATGTATTGCAAATGGGATGATTATCACTAAAGTGCTGGCGTCAGCACTGCTAACATTTTGCAGTATACTCTTGTAGAAGTGAGATTTATGCCTGAGAGGAGGATTCAAATGGTTTGAGCTCTTATCAAATATTGACACCTTTATATACATACATTTCAATAATCACGTGACTTTCAATATGAGGACCAGAAATGTGGACCTCGTACTATACACTTCCAGCCCTCTTCAGCATGAATAGAGTTTGTGCACACAGTCAATATTATGTACATTTGTACTAGGGATTTTACTCTATTTATAGGCATGACCGTCTTTCTTATTGTTGTTGCTGTTGCTTGTTTGTTTGTTTGTTTTTACAACTGAGGTTTTCGGTAACTATTTTCCTTTGTTTTACTCCAACCAATTTTTCAGCTTCCGATTATAAATGAATATAACATGTACTGTATCTTTACTTCTCATGTTCAGCGAAGTGATCAGAGTTCTTATTGCGATACTCACACACACACACACACACACACACACACACACACACACACATTATTATTATTATTATGTATACATGTATAATATTGCACTCAGTGTTATACGCAATACAGTGAATTGGAATACATAACATAAGTGGGTTTTTTTTTTCATTGCTGCACGTTAACTGTTCATAAGATTAATTTTCTGGCAGGTAAGTCTGGTTTAACCCTCGGTGTGATACGTTTATTTCCTGTCCATATACAATGTAGTTCATGTGTAAATTTGTGACCATTCGACTCATAGGCACAGGAAGGGCTAAGCTGGGAAACTTCTTATCATCACGGATGTTGCAATGTTCAACTTCAGTTTCGTTGAATATCTTTGTTGCAGAATCTATTTATCCAGAAATTAGGGAAAGTATACTTCGTTTTTGGTATAATCAAAAGAAATTAGCAAATTATGTGACTGTACAAGAGCATTTACCTGAACCTGGAAAAGCCAACCTTTCACATGAACATCAGACACAGCTGTGCTGTATTTTTGTCATTGTCACTCCATTTTGTTAAATCATAATTTCTGATCTTGACATTTGCTATCACTGTTCAACTCTTTTGACCACTGTAACTTGCCTATATAATCTTCAATAAAGTAAGCATTAAAAGCTGTACCTTGATTTTTTTTTTTTTTTTTTGCAAAATTAACTTAAGGTTCAGCGTACATAGCTCCATGGCTTTATTTCCAGATTGGACAGAATAAAAAGAGGCTCGCATTGAACATTTACTTATCACGTGCGGGTACTGCTCGTCATCCATGTGTCGGAAAGGAACCACACTACTCCATGTACTGCAGACAAGTGTTTAATTTTGGTACTCCGAGTAAAGAGTATGATAGCTTATAATCGATAGGGATGTCTGGAGAGGATGTAAAAGCTTCGAATTTGGTCTGTACTTCCCAACCAGGTAACGGGTTTAAATCTTTAAAAAAAAAACCCAAAAAAACCCACCAAAACTCAAAGGTTTCAATCTTTACTGTTTACTATTATATGGTGCTGCAAGTAGGAACCAAGTCTAAAGAAAGAATCGTCGACGATCAACAATTGGAACTGTTCTGTTTCTGTTGTTTTTGTGTATAGCGTTGCTACTTCTTTGATGCGAGTTGTTCTGAAGCAGAGAACAGCTTAACGAGGAGACGACAGAGATTGTATTAACAACCTTTTAATGCCCACTCAGAGGTTAACCGCAAGTTGTTTAGAAATCATTAAGATAAACTATATTAGTAAATTTACCACTCAACACTTCAGCGTGTTTTTATATCTTCAAGTTCAAGTTCAAGTTCAAGTTGATTTATTTCACTTCCAACAAACAAATAATTAGAAATACAAGAAACGCTCATATACACAGACGTCATGAAATCAGTACCACCATGCGATGAACAGAATAACATTGTAAAAGAGATACAGGTAAATTATCAACAGAGATACAAATAACTGTTACGTCACTAAATCTTCGCCTAAAGTAATAAACTACTTCTGGCATGTCCAACTACAAATGAAATACAATCACATACTAACCCTCATCAACCACATCTATACACTGTAAAAACATCGGTGTTAGATTTAACACCACGGATGTTAAATCTAACATCGATCAAACTTCAATAAAGGACCACACCCACAGGTGTTAAAAATGCACTGTGATGGTGTTGAAAAGTGTTCACCTGACACTTCGTGGTGTTAATCTGACACTGTACCTGGTGTTATTTTGACACTGTACTGGTGTTAATTCAAAAATGACACCACATGGTGTTGATTTGATATTTGCTGGTGTTAATATCAATGGTTTAACACCCGTCCAGCTTCAATAAGGGACCACACCAGCTGGTGTTACTTTGGTGTAAATTTATTTTCAGATTTTTTCAAAAATCTAGTATTTTAATGTAAAATTCTTGATCGTCTTGTTTAAATCAAAAATCAACAAGAAGTGCAGTTACTAAGAAACTCTTCAAAAAACAGTTTAAAATTTGGAAATGACACCCGTAGGTGTTAATTTAACATCATAAATGAGCACCGAAAATTTAACACCAGCTCGGTGTTCATTATTTAACACCGGACTTTTTGCAGTGTAATTCGTTCTTAACAAGCTTGATATCATTTTTCGAAATTTATTTCAATATCTTTTGTACTATAAAGTGATTAGGTTCGAATTGGTCCACTTTCTTTGTGGGAAAGAGATCTAAAGAAGAGGTTACAGTGTAAGGTCAATTGGGACAATTCAGCAATTTGGGTTTAAAATGCAATAAATTACAAAATTTTCGCTTCAAAAGCAAAAGTTTATTCTTATGTATTTCTGTTTACAGCCATAGTTACTTTTAAATGAGATCATTTCCTTTATAAAATACCGGTATATACATAAACCTATTTCCAGAAAGACTAAAGAAAAGAACGATGTCTTACAACATTTTGAGGAGAACATGTTATTTGAAAATTGTTATCCACACAAATAATATGTATAACGCGATAAAAACACCCACTTTCGTTGCTTTTATGTGGGCCGAAATGTCTGATTGTGTGCACTCTACAGTGTAAACTCTATTCACTCCATTCACTGGACTCCGGTGGCTTTGACTTTTCATCATAACAAAATAATGGAAACATTCATTAGACTCCTTACAGAGCTGAACATGTAAGTACATGTATAACCGATCAGTTTCGGTAACTTGTATTTGTGAAACTGCTAACTAAATACATACTTGAGTATACAAGTGTATATATAGGCCCTGTATATAAGGGTATATCAGGCCCTATATATATATATATATATATATATATATATATATATATCCCTAGTTGGCACCTTAGGAAGACATATTGGGGGGAAGTGTCTTCATTAGGGAGACAACTGGTCATTAAGGAGACAATTTTCGTGTCTCCATTGCGTAAATTGCCATTGAACATGTATTTTAAAATTTGCATATAAAACAAATGGAAATGTCTTCCAAATGACCCATCTAGGAGTATATATATATATATATATATATGAATATATAAATATATATATATATATATATTTATATATATATATATATATATATATATATGAGATTAAAACCTGAAATGGCATTAAAACGCTATATCCTGGCGAGGAAATTAAGCGCATGTTTTAGAAGCAAGACACCAAACAGGTTAGTCATCGCATTCTTCATCAGAAGAATATATATATATATATATATGTATATATATATATATATATATATATATATACATATACTGTATAACGAAGAATCAAGAAACAAACCAGTAATGCATTATTTTGCCTATAAAGAATGAGTTTATTGTACTCAAATTTTCGGTGGCCTCCACCTTCTTCAGGAGCCTCGACGTTCAGGAGTCTCATTCCCCGTCGAGACTCCTGAAGAAGGTGGAGGCAACCGAAAATTTGAGCACAATAAACTCATTTTTTAATGGCAAAATAATGCATCCATTCTTTATTTCTAGATTCTTCGTTATATTGGAGCCAGTACGTGAATTTGCAACATGTTTGGACCTAGACCATGTATTTATGTATATATATGAACACATATATTCTCGAGCAAGTGTTGGTAAGGCTAGAATTCAGTGTCGTCCTTACCATCCAGTCATGCACTGGCAGACTTTGGAACCATCGATGTTTGTGCACTCTTAAAGCGCTCAAATAATTTTCACTTTTCTCAAATATTTGGGCACATACAGAACTTTTCAACTCAGTACGACTAAAAAAAAAAAAAAAAAAAGGTAATGCTGCTGTTGTACACCACGAACCGGTCTGACGAAAATTTTCCTCACAGGGAAAAAAAAAGAATTGGTGGCTTACATGTACAAACTGACAGAAGAACTGCTGAACACCAACGTCACACATCTGATTTGCCACCTTGTTTTACTCTCCAACTTTAACAGTTCATGACTTCATTTTTATGTGTGTACGTGCGACAAATTTTCCCAAAATTTTCAGTCATTTTCTTCTCTGAGATTTGTGTTTTAATCGAAAGCAGCATTAATGTAATATCAGCATGATTTTGCTTAGTCGGGTAGCACGTCGCCGCGACTTGGGCGACTCGAAAGACCAGAAAATGGCTTACGCATTCCGCAAGAAGGCGACTCCGACGAGACGAGACGTCTGCGAACAAGGTCTTAATTTATTCGTCTTCGTTGCGGTGACGTCGCCGCGTAGTCTCCGAGATGTCTTAACCGCTGCGGATGTGTTTCCGTGATGTCTCCACATCGTCGCTGGTACGTTGCCATGGGTCTCCGTAAGGTCGCGGAGACGTCTCGGAAACCTTACGGACAAAATCAGTCTCCACGACGTGGTCGCGACGAAGGGGACGTCGCGGAGACTGGAAAAGTCACTAAAAAATAGAACATATTAGTTGATACTCTCGTGACACCCTTGAGACTAGGCTCTTCTCCAGGAGACGATGCAACGACGTTTCCGCGACCAGCGAAACTCGAGTCGCCATCACGTCGCCACCTAGTCTCTATGCCAATGAGATACCAATTTTGATTTGATTTGATTTGATCTTATCTCATTATACCCCCGCAAACACGAAGTATATAAGGGGGTATATAGAAACATGGACCTACTTCACAAGTACATTCATCGGTCGTTGATTAATTCATGCACCTGTTTCTGTCAAAAGCGCTACAAAAACATTTTAAAGATGCTCTCCTACTTTGATCTCATCATCACCGCCAACAGGCAGCCCCCCTCCCCCTCCCCCCCCCCCAAAAAAAAAGAAGAAACAAAACAAAACAAACAAGACGGCTCTTTGCGGAATATAAAAAGTACATGCGCAGAAGATAGTAATTCCCTTACATCAAGAAAATGCACGTGCAGTTGTAGTGTACATTGGGAAATTATCGATCAAGTAATTGTCCCCGCCGAACGAGTTCGAGCAGGGGACTATGAAACGGGCTCCGTACGTGTGTGTGTCCGTGTGTCCGTCCGTGTGTCTGTGTGTCCGTGTGTCCGTGTGTGCGTCCGTGTGTGATCAAAATGTTCAATTTGCTACTTCTCTGTCATTTATGAGCCGATTTTGATTGTTTGCTTTATATGAGAGCACTACATGGGAGCTTTGAAAATTCTACACAGAATTTCAGTTGTGACCTTTGACCTTGACCTTCGACCTATATTGTACATTTTGCTACAAAATGCTACTCCTTCGCCATTTCTAACCCGATTTCGATTCCGTTTGCTTTATGTGATGGCACTAGTTGAGGGCTTCAAAACTTCTACACAGAATTTTGACCGTTGACTTCTTTGACTTTTGACCTTGATTTTTGACCTATATTGTACATTAGCTACAAAATGCTACTCCTTCGCCATTTCTAACCCGATTTCGATTCTGTTTGCTCTATGTGATGGCACTAGGTGAGGGCTTCAAAACTTCTACACAGAATTTTGACCTTTGACTTCTTTGACCTTTGACCTTGATTTTTGACCTGTATTGTACATTTTGCTGCAAAATTCTACTCCTTCGCCATTTCTAACCCGATTTCGATTCCATTTGCTTTATGTGATGGCACTAGGTGAGGGCTTCAAAACTTCTACACAGAATTTTGACCTTTGACTTCTTTGACCTTTGACCTTGATTTTTGACCTATATTGTACATTGCATGGCTACAAAATGCTACTCCGCCATTTCTAACCCGATTTCGATTCCGTTTGCTTTATGTGATGGCACTAAGTGAGGGTTTCAAAACTTGTACACAGAATTTTGACCTTTGACTTCTTTGACTTTTGACCTTGATTTTTGACCTGTATTGTACATTTAGCTACAAAATGCTACTTCCGGCGGGGACATATATTACGCACCGCGTAATTTCTACTTTTCCTTGTTTCATTTGCGACATGTGCGTACCCGAAAACATCGATTCAATGAAATGCTAAAATGACCATAAGGCTTACACAAAACATAACTCGATGCCTGAACAAAACTATCATGGAGAATGACTCCACTCATCATTTCAATTATCGCAATTCAGGAATAAACTGATATTTTGAAGAAATTCTGAAGTTTGATGCAACACTAGGCAGTAGTCACTCACTTATAGATGTCAATAGCAAAACATAGTGTTTCACTCTGAATTGCAATCCAAATTTGCAAAATTATTTTGGTAGATGGACACTTTACCCTCAGCAGTGCCGAGAAGCACATTTCATTGCTCTAACTTTGTTTGCTCCTGTTCCTTAAAAGTTGCACAAAAAAGCTGTATCTGATTATCTCTGCTTTCTAGACGTATGCATCTCATAGAAATGGCATTAGCTCTCGGGCAACTTCGTCGCGGTGACGACATATATTTGAATATACACTCAACAAAAAAGAAGAAGAAGAAGAAGTAAACACTTTTTCAAGTTTATATCTTTCAAAGATATTCGGCTAAAAGTTGATGTATAATATACCGTATGAAAGGTGATTATTTAGCTGGCTCACAACCTGGGAGGTCAATACGAAAAGGTACCTTTACACGCATGAGTGAACACATTTATAATTCTCTTCCAAGGCACAAAATTAAAAATTGCAAAAATGAGCAAGTTGTCATTCATGCGTAAATGCTCTTCCATGTGACAATAAGAACAAGCGACCTATTTAGTACTAAAAAAAATAAATTAAGTTGTAAAAATAAACCTATGATCTCTATTGATATTCCTTGAAGCACATAAGATCAATGACAGTTAAAAATACTGAAGGAAAATGAAGAATCTCCTGTTAAATCCAAATTTAAATGAAATGAGAGAAGCGATATAACAAAAATTACGGAAAATTGAATTGATTTATTAAATTAGGAAAATTGTCCATGATTGAATCATGAATAATTTCTTATGAAGTCTTAAATTACTGAATTAATAAATGAAATAAAGATAAGAACTGTTCATTTAATCATCTTTGTGCCTTTACTCCCTATTTCATTTGAGGTTTCAGTTGTCAGAAAATTTTTATTTTCCCCCTTTACTTTCCCATTTTGAGTTTGTTTGAGGTTGTAAAGAAATAAAGAGAACGAAAACTTGTTTTTGCTATTTCACTCACATCTCTCATTGTGTTAAGCTGGTCTTTTGTTATCATTGTTATCTTGAGGGGCATTTGCAAAAGAGACATGTAATTTTTTTTCCAATTTTTACTTTTGTGCCTTGGAGGACAAAAACAAATGTGTTCACTCAGGCATAGTTTCCATTCATATTGACCTACTAGGTTGACAGCCATTTAAATTACCTTTAATATGGTATAAAATACATTGATTTTTATCCAACTCTTCTATGAAATAATATATGTTTACTTTCTTTTTTGCTGTATATTTATGTATACATATATATATATATATATATATATATATATATATATATATGTCTTGGAACTTTCCTCGTGTTGGACTTTGAAAGTTGTAATTATAAGAAAAAAGAGTCTCAAGTACGCCATGGATCCAACGAGATGTCTTTAATTACAAAATTTTCGGTCTGCCTCAGACCTTCGTCAGTGTAAAGACAATGTCAATGTAAAGACAATATCATTGTATATCATTGTCTTTACACTGACGAAGGTCTGAGGCAGACCGAAAATTTTGTAATAAAAGACTTCTTGTTGAATCCATGGCGTACTTGAGACTCTTTCTTCTTATAATTTAATATATACGTGTATATATATACATATATATATATATATATATATATATACATGTATACATATACATTTATATACAAGGCTTGAGATTAACGGTGGCCCAGGGTTACCAGAAACAGATGTCAGAATGCCAATTTTTAACGAAAAAAATGTGTACACTGATTTTAACTGTTTTTATAGTAATGTATATTATGTATATATACTGTATGTACCCCCCACCCCATTCGATTTGCTTCAGAGTATAGTTCAAGAGAAATGTGGAATTTTGTAAAGGATGTCAAGAATCTCTTCCCTCCAAGTTTTGTCTATTGTATTCACACTTAAAAGCATCGAAGTGCTAACCTTAGAAGAATCAGACTCATGACATGCTTTACAACTTTTCACATTTCTCTGTGACCGCTTTACCAAATTGAATGGGGTTTTCTGCAATATAGAGCTAAGATGTTATATTTCAAGACCCTGAAGTTTCATTTTAGACAGTTTAATCATAATTGGGTGTTATCAATGCAAAAATTTGATTGTAATTTTTTGGGGGACATACTGTAAATGTACAGAATGAGGGACAATACCTTGCGGTTCTGTACTTAATTGCAAGCACTTACCCTAGCTGTCATGTACAGCTAGGTCTACCAGACTGCTGCCAAATAATCTTTGTGGCCAAACTTGGTCTATTTTAAGGCCAAGTGTTATACATCCAGTAATAGAACTAGGTATATCCCTACATTATAATATACATGTATCACTGTTTCCCTAATTTGTGTCATGGAATGCCATGCTTATGCATCAATCAAATATCAAATACAGGTGTATGTTAGACTTAGGTGAATCCAATCACAATGCGTTGCATCTAAAGCTCTATAATATCATACCTGCCAATTTTAACGTCATCATCAGGGTTTATGAAAAGTAATTTCATTTTAATGTTTAATTACTAATTTTAATCTCTTACAATTTTCCTCACTTCTTAGTCACAGTATAACTAAATGATAATTAACGCACTTTATCATAGCTGCCAGTTTTCACAAGATTATCAAGGTTTGTTTGATTGCTTGTTTGTTTGTTCATTTGTTTTTTACTCTAACATTTTTTTGCTTAGATGACTTGATTTTTTTTTTTTTTACTCTAAGAGAAACCTTTTTTTAATGTTAATTTCTTAATCTCTTCTTTAATTTTTCGGGCCAGCTCAAAGAAACTGTGATGTTAGTGGTCTGAATAGGCAATCCAAAAAATGAATGTTAGTGCCAAGTCTTGATATATACATCTGTACAGTCAACCTTGCCTTAGTCAAATCTATTTGGACTGAAGAAATGTCACTGACTTAGAGAAAATTCAACTTATGAGGGATTCAAATTAAAAGAATGAAAAGACAAGAGGACATGAAAAGATCTTCACCTTGGATGATTATTCCATTTATGTGAGGTCAACTTAAGCAAGGTTTGCTGTTTGCTTATGTATATATGTATGTATATCTATAGGCATACACACTTGTTTTAACAAAGCATTTTATTTTTTTTTTCTCCTTCCAAATTCACATTTCACATTAAAGTCCATATAGGAAGATTTTCACTAACCATAGTGTATTGCAAAATGTGCACTTCTGAACATTTAATTTCACATGATAGTTTCCAACTTGCCACATACATGTATATTCATTACATATAAACCTGAGATAAAGGCACAAATACATCCCACAGTGCCATATTTTGCCAATGCATAAAAGCACAGGTAGTAATTATTGACCCATGCCCCGGTGTGATCTTTTCACCAATTACTGCACCGTAATCTACACAGTCAGAAGAAGACCATGAAGATTTAGCGTAGCAATCAAAATGTGCTACTGAACCGTGCATACTTGTCCTCACGATACTAAGATAGGTGTTCTGTACACATTGTACTTGCACTTGTAATAAAAGCCAGAGCATGAAAAGGAGAGGACTGTGTACTTACTGCTTAGCCTGGGAGGTGAGGGATATTTTTTGAAGATCTAAATAGGCAGAGCACCATGAACTCAAGCCAAATGTCTTGTCTGTCTGTACAGCATTGTGCTTTCTTGGAGAATTCAACTAATACCACTCTTCTGCACTAATACACCATCTAAATGAGTTTTAAACAGTTGTGAAATAACGTGATACCCACTGGTACACGTGAGACTGTTCTCTTAGCTTGTTTTCACATAGAGAATTACCATTCTTCTTTTCAATTTGATTGAACTGCTTGTTGCTAAAAGTTCTTTTCCTGATCTTTGTTTGTCATAACATGCTGTCTTGCATCAAGATCAGCAGGTCTGCCAAATTTTATATAAGATGTTAGAAATCTAAGACAGCTCTTTTCATGCATGGTTTCTTTTCCCAGACATTTTCACAATTTCTGCCACTTTTTGTAATACTCTTGTACCATAAGAACACTAAGATCCACAAATACACCAAATAGCTTACGAATGACCTGAAAACTTCATTCAAATTAACAAGGCAAGTGCCATAATGTGTCTCACCCATTCACGTACAAGAAATTGTACGCGAATGGGATATGACAGATTAAAAAGAAGAGATATCAAAGGGTACAAATTTATGGCAAAAAAGAAATGTGCCATAAAAACTTAACATTGGGCCTTTAAAATTGGTTGACCCCTGCCTGTGACCTTTGACCTTGTGGTGGCCATCCACTCCCCAAGGGGCATCTACCATCCAAGTTTAGTCACAAATGGAGTTATGGATCAAAAGTTATGACCCATAATAGAAACGCGCCATAAAAACTAAACATTGGGCTCTAAAAGTTTGTTGACCCCTGCTTGTGACCTTTGACCTTGTGGTGACCATTCACTCCCCAAGAGACATCTACCATCCAAGTTTGGTCACAAACGGACCTATGGATCAAAAGTTATGACCCATAATAGAAACGCACCATAAAAACATAACATTGCATGGGCTCTAAAAGTTTGTTGACCCCTGCTTGTGACCATTGACCTTGTGGTGATCATTCACTCCCCAAGGGACATCTACCATCCAAGTTTAGTCACAAACGGACCTATGGATCAAAAGTTATGACCCATAATAGAAACACGCCATAAAAACTTAACATTGGGCCCTAAAGTTCTGTGACCCCTGCCTGTGAGCTTTGACCTTGAGGTGACCTTCATATATGGTAAAATGTGAAACTTTGTATGACCCCTCTTCCCTCGAAGTTTGATTGCAATTGAAGCCCAGAGTAAAGAGTTATTGAAGTTTTTGTAGCGTTATGGACGGACAGACAGACGACGGACGGAGAGACGCCGCAGGCGATCCCTTAGTCTCCCCTCACCTCCGGTGGGCTCGACAATAAAATTCTTGGGTCAAGTTTTTTTTGTAGCAACCGATTGACAAATCGGTGCTTATCACCATAGCATTTTGCCTATCAGTTGCAGTTAAAAACAACTAAACACAAGAATTTCATTAAATACCTCTGCCAAAAGAGGAGGTTATATTTTCTCTGGCATTTGTTTGTTGGTTTGTCTGTGTGCAAAATAACTAAGAAAGTTGTAAATGGATTTGGATAAAACTTACAGAAAAGGCTGAGAATGACACAAGTAACAGATGATTAAATTTTGGTAGTGATCCAGCAGTTTTTCTGGATTTTATAAAGGATTTTCGATATTTTGGCAGGAAGGGTCAATGAACTTGGGAGTTCAAGCTGCACATTTTGGGGGTTTTCATATGCACACTAAAGTGCGCGCTCTAGTTTCTGCTAAGGCGAGGCGCACCACGCAGCTGGTAGTAGATGCCGTAACAAGGGCTTCTATATTGGGAAATTGGGCGACTTTCAGCACGCATACATATGATTGGAAATCACTGATCTGTATGAAGAACATGTAGATCAGTGGTGGAAATGAGCTGCTTGGTGGAGGTCTGCGCTCTCGGAGTGTTTTCTCTAGTTTGAATTAATATGCAGCATCCGTTCCATGCCATAAAGATTAGATCCAGCACTGGCTGTTGGGAGGAAGCTCAGTAGTCAAGCGGATAAGATGCCAGTCCGTTGATCAGGAAGTCATACATATGAATAGTGCTTGAATATGCCCATGATTTTTATCACGGCTACTACTGAACACTGATTAATTTGGTGCTTATCACAACCTGAAATCAGTCGACAACGTTGCTCAACAAGTGCATTCCTGCAACCATCTAACTTCCTAGCTACCTTATATAATACTATAACTAGAAATGTCGCTATGGCGACTGGTATGCCTCCGCCATAATGCATGATTCTCCTAATAGGTCTATAGTACATGTGGACAATGTGTAATTACATTTTCACAAAATTGGCAAAATATTAAAATGACATGTTTGTCACAAATGTATCGAATGTTCACCTTCCTTGACCTATGTTTAATTGGATGAATAGGAGAGCATGTATTTGGGAATTTAAGAACTTTAACTTCGACTTTGACCCTTTCATAAGTTTATCCACTTGAGTAATTTTCGAGGCATGGAGAAGAAGTGCAATTTCTGTATTGATCTTCAGTAAATTGTTATCATTTTCATCTGGCCTTTGATTCATAAGAGAATCACTGTCAGGCAGAACATACATAAATATATACTAAGTTTAAAGATAACTTGAGCCACTTCCGAGATATGGAGAAAGAAGTAAGTTCAGCACTTTCACTTGATCTTTGACCTTCCTGGCAAAAAAAAAGAAAGAAAAAAATCTCAGAGAATCTCTGGTGGGTTATGCATGCATACATCAAGTTTTAAAAAAATAATCCTGCTGGCATTGCATAAATATAAGGAAAATAGTAAAATTTTGAAGTATTGCCCTTGAACTTTGACCCCTGACCTTTGACCCCATGAACCCCAAATTCTCTAGATAACCACTGCCAGTAGTAGAGCGGTTAAGCCCTCAAAATCACGAGAATTGTGCAAAATTTGACTAAAGTATGAAACTTTCACCAGTGTTAGTGCATACCATAAGATTCATTTTAAGATCGGGAGGTAAGTCTGATTTGACCTCTGATGACCTCCAGAGGTCAATGAACTTTAAATATCAGAATATTGATGTTTGGAGGCATTTGTGAATGACAGGCTTAGATCTTGGTTACGCTGCACTAAATATGCATTTGTACTACAAATCTTCTGATTCCACAGGGCATTGACAGGTTTCTACCTTTGACCTCTGATGACCTTTAGAGGTCAATGACCTTAAAATACCATAATATTGATCTGTGATGTTATTAGTTAATGATAAACATGGTTAAGATGTGCAAAACAAGCATATCTGTTTTGCAATGAAACTGTCTTCATATTCCAAAGAGCAAAGACAGGTTTCTAACTCTGACCTCTGGTGACCTTTTAGAGGTCAATGACCTCAAAATATCATAATATTGATCTGTAGTGTCATTAGTTAATGATAAACACGGTTAAGATGTACAAAACAAGCATATACCTGTTTTACAAGAAATTGTCTTCATATTCCAAAAAGCACAGATAAGGCTCTACCTCTGACCTCTGGTGACCTTTAGAGGATGTACAAAACAAACACAATTGTAGCCCAGATGGCTACTAGCACGTGTTTATAATAAAGAATAAAATATAATGGAATAGAATAGAATAGGATAGAGAGTAAAGGAAAACAACACTGCAGTCCTTTTCCTAGACACCCTGTGAGGTCAATATATGCTCAGTCTTTTCCCCTTCTTGGAGTCTATAGCCCTTTTTACACTTGCGTTTCTTAACCCGGACTTTCTCTGACCCAGGACTATCGTTAGTCCCGTATCAATTGTTTCAGCTTTTTACACTGGCCAATCAGTCCCGTACTATCTCTTGTCCGGGGCTAAGGAGAAAACTGACCTTTTTACACTCGTATTTCTTAGCCCCGGACTTTCCAAACCACATTAATATTCATGATTACGCTGTGCACTGTACACGTACACGCACGCACCGGCATCACTTGATTACCTCGTTTCTGATTGGTCAGTGGGGGTCGGACTTCGTCTCCGTTGCTTAGCCCCGGATTATTTTTTCGTTCTGTTTACACTCACTTGCTTGGCACCGCAATTGCGGTGCTAACCCTGCTATTTTGCAGGGCCAGATAGTGCGGGATTATCGGTGGGACTAGCCCACTTTGGCAAAAACGAGTGTAAACAGTGGGCTAAGGATAGTCCCGTACAAGTGGTGGGGCTAAGCCCCCCCCCCCCCCCTTAGCCCCACCTTTGGTACGGGACTAAGCAAAAATTTACAAGTGTAAAAAGCCCTTATGAAACCGTTTATGTTCCTTCCAGCTATTTCCTTTCTTTTGTGTGTGTGTGTCAAAACCACCTCTTCCAAGAAAAGTCTATGGTCATAGGAATTTATGAGTTTGATGTTGGCTACTTTCCCCGCTAGTGGTCAGCACTCTCCATCCCCAAAGCCCCGCGCCAAATTACGGGGAATGACGTGATGACTTGTTTTTGCCCTCTGATCCCCAAACATAAATGACCCTCTGAGCTGGAAGGTGGCCCTCCTGCCAGAATTTATCCCTCTATTTTAGCATTTATTGTTTAGTGGAGTGGGTCAAACAGGAACTCCAAAGACAAATTCAGGGATAATGACCCAGAACAACGATGACGTTGGTTGCCATAAGGACACTAATATTCATTTGGTTTATCATTTTGATATCCAAGAAACAATAAAGTCTTTACCAGTGGTTACAGAGAACAAGTGAATGAAGAAACTAAAAGACAGTGGGCGAGTTAATCAGAAATTGAGATGAATCATAGAAAATTGAGTTTTCACAGAAACGAATAGGAGGAGCAAATTGAACATTTGACCAGTAAGAAATTAATTTCCAGTGAACGCCACACCCCAATGTAAGATTGAGCCAATGAAATGCTTTAGGGAAAGGAAGTTTGTTAGTAAATTAGTTATAAAAAAACATGTCTCAGCCGAGAAATCAGTTAGAGTGGCAAGCACAGTGGGAGCGGCTTCACACTATGTAGTGAAACAAAGGCTGCAGAGTATTTTGGAATTTTGAGGAACTTTGAGAATAGTTGGAGACCACAGAGATAAAGTCAGGAGTTCCCCTTTCTTGGCACATCATGCCCCCCCTCCAAGTCAACCAACTAATCTTTATCGACGCCGAATGCACCATCGACCTTCGCTGTGAATGTGATGAGGATCTGACTGTCATGACTGAACCGGCGAGCAGCAGGACATTAGGAAAAACTGGGAGTCACGATAGCACAAAACTTTGGTTTACGCCAATTTGGAGTGCAATTACAAACTCCAAATAGTCAACTGGTGTCATCGGAGATGTTGAAGCGCCCTGTCAGACTGATACAAAGTGGAGAGTGATGGTGACGAAGAGAATAGGCCTACTGACAGCGTGACGGCAGACCGCTCAACGGACGGCCCATGCAGTCACACTGACGAGATCGACAATGACATGCAGACGAGGACCTCATTCGTCGACTGAGAGTAATCATTTAAGAGGAATGACTTTAATTTACGTTTGAAGATATTTCAAGAGATGTAGTAGTCTGACATGTTAAGGGGCAAATCATTCTACTCTTTGCAGTCTTGTGAACATCCGCTTGTATATTTAGCGAAAACTGTTCGAGTACGTGGACAGTGATAAGTAGGCCCCTATAAGTCACTCTGTCGAGTAAATTATATATGAACCAAATGGCTTCTTTTGAACATGTATTGTGTTGAAAAATTCTTGGTAATTCTTTTCCAGGCAGAATGTGTACATGAAAATTCCGATGTTAAAATGCATGTGATGGGAAATGTAAACAGTATGTGCGAATGCCTCTATTATGTTTCCTGCTATACTTGTTTGTTAGTGGGGAAAAGAAAAGAAAAGAGAAGTCTCGCTCTACCACGACTACATACTACAATGCCTACGGATATCTTTGTTTCACATTGTTAGTGGGGAAAAGAAAAGAAAAGAGAAGTCTCGCTTCATGAGAGATGTTCAGATCCCGCTCGACACCACAACGTCTACGGATGTCTAGGCTGAAGGTGGGTTTGAATGTCTTATAGGGCCGATAGAGCACTAACAGTAAGTGCAGATTAATTGGCACGCTAAAATGCATGTGATGGGAAATGTAAACAGTATGTGCGAATACCTCTATTATGTTTCCTGCTAAACTTGTTTGTTAGTGGGGAAAAGAAAAGAAAAGAGAAGTCTCGCTCTACCACGACTACATACTACAATGCCTACGGATATCTTTGTTTCACATTGTTAGTGGGGAAAAGAAAAGACAAGAGAAGTCTCGCTTCATGAGAGATGTTCAGATCCCGCTCGACACCACAACGTCTACGGATGTCTAGGCTGAAGGTGGGTTTGAATGTCTTATAGGGCCGATAGAGCACTAACAGTAAGTGCAGATTAATTGGCACGCTAAAATGCATGTGATGGGAAATGTAAACAGTATGTGCGAATACCTCTATTATGTTTCTTGCTAAACTTGTTTGTTAGCGGGGAAAAGAAAAGAAAAGAGAAGTCTCGCTCTACCACGACTACATACTACAATGCCTACGGATATCTTTGTTTCACATTGTTAGTGGGGAAAAGAAAAGACAAGACAAGTCTCGCTTCATGAGAGATGTTCAGATCCCGCTCGACACCACAACGTCTACGGATGTCTAGGCTGAAGGTGGGTTTGAGTGTCTTATAGGGCCGATAGAGCACTAACAGTAAGTGCAGATTAATTGGCACGCTAAAATGCATGTGATGGGAAATGTAAACAGTATGTGTGAATACCTCTATTATGTTTCCTGCTATTGAAAACTTGTTTGTTAGTGGGGAAAAGAAAAGAAAAGAGAAGTCTCGCTCTACCACGACTACATACTACAATGCCTACGGATATCTTTGTTTCACATTGTTAGTGGGGAAAAGAAAAGAGAAGTCTCGCTTCATGAGAGATGTTCAGATCCCGCTCGACACCACAACGTCTACGGATGTCTAGGCTGAAGGTGGGTTTGAATGTCTTATAGGGCCGATAGAGCACTAACAGTAAGTGCAGATTAATTGGCACGCTATCTTTTGAAGAGAAACAATACTTTGTTTCACACAAAATGAAAAAGCAGAAAAAACAACTGATAATCATCCGCTCATGTAAAAGCAAGCAGAAGTTTTTCAAAACATTTCAAGAGCATATTTGTGAGTTACAGTCTGTTAAACATGCCAATATACTCTGAAAAACAAATTGAAGGCCACCTTCAATAGGCCACCTGCAATACAGCCTCGCATTTTCCGACATCACAAAAACTTTGATCAACACGTTCCATATATTATACTCGTGATGGAGAGGGAAAATAATAAACAACAACATTGCAAGATTGATGCATTTCTTCCAATTAAGACAACAGACAGGAACTGATTCCACGTAAAATACATAAACATGTATTTTGATTTTTCCAAGCATTTTTCCCATATCATTACACACAATCATTACACACGTATACTTGATATGGTGTTCAGCTCACTGTGTGCAGACTGAGCACGACCTGATAATTCAGAACCTCTGCCTGAGAAAGGAGTGTAGCCTATCCCGCGATTCAAAAAGAAGCTTTCTTATCAGCTCGTGCATCCTGTACTCTATGTGCAATGCACTCATCATAGAGACAAAAGCTTGCCTTCACCCAAACTGTTTAGATATTGCCATTGGAAGACTCTGATGATCGCATACAGTGGCTGTGGACCTATAAGAACGCTGGTCTGACTACAGGATGTCTATCCAGTTTAGTCGTGGAGGAGATCTGTGTGCCGATCGCGTGCTTCACTGAAGACGCAGATGCTGCCCTGTCTTAAAAGAGATCGAGGGTATAGATCTAGACCAATTTCAGCAGGTTACACTGAATCACCACTTGCTGGCAGAGAGTCTTAACCGGATCATGCAGGTGATATTACCCGCTGCCAGCGTACCCTGATTCACACATATGATGCAAACCGGATGGCGGCATATTGGAAACAACCAATATTTGGGCATGGGGGCACAACTCTTGGCCAGGCCCAAGTGTTAAAGGGGAAGGCTAGTAACTGATCAGTGGGAATAAGTGGGTATGCTGGGAGATGATTGTTCCAATCCTTATGGGATTCATTCAAGAGTTCATTGTATATCTATTGTTGTGTGAAAATGATTTGCTTTAGAATGGTCTCATATTCAAGTAATGTGCAGTTTAATGCTTCCAGGTTAGCGTCCCTGGTCAGTGACGGAGCATTAATCTGCACATTACTTGAATATGAGACCGTTCTGAAGCAAATCATTTTCACACAACAATAGATATACAATGAACTCTTGAATGAATCCCACAAGGATTGGAACAATCATCTCCCAGCATTTCCACTGATTCCCACTGATCAGTTACTAGCCTTCCCCTTTAAGGAGTATCGAGCATAAAGAAGACAATTAGAGTAAATGGTAGTTCCACTCCTATTTGGAATTGAGGTTCCTAAACAGGTCATCGAAAAAATGCCCAAAATTGCCTGACGTAATGACCCAAACTTAATTGGATGACAATAGCAAGTTGCAAGACACAGGGTTGCTTCATGTGGAATGCATGTTATGCCTCACAGTATGTCGCCTTCCAAATGGTCCATGACGTCACTGTATGCTCCTGGACCATGAGTCATTCACCGGAACCATACAGCCCACGAGCTTGACACTGACCAACACAGGCCCGCCAGCTGGAAACTAGGTAGCATTGCCCATGAGCTTGACACTTAGGCAAACCAGGCCTATACGAATCCGACACATGGAGGGGGGGGGGGGGGGGGGGGGGGAGGGGGAGGTCCACAAGACCTACACTGAATAGATTAAGCTTTCTGATGTAATACATATATTAATCTCGTGGGCTTTGTTTTCCTCGAGTGTCGAGCTCGCGGACCGCACAGCTTGTGGGCCTATTATATTTGATGCCGAGCTCATTGACCTTGTTTATCTAGTGTTTAGGTCACGGGATGTATGACTCGTGGGCTGCGTAACTCATGGGCTGTACGAGTCGGGTTGTTTGACTCGTGACGTACATCGCTGATGAGGTGGGCCTGTTGTTTTCTGGTTAGCATCTGTCACCCTTTCATCCAGTTCAAGGGACTTTGCCATATGCCTGTTCACAAACTATTAAGCATCAACCCAAAATATGGTACTCCTCTCCCCACCTTCCATGTTTAAGCGTACAAATTTTGTCCAGTGTAAATTGGATAATGTTGCACATAATTTCATGCAAGCTATAGTCTGCATAACTTACCCAAACAAATATTATATTTGAGGTCACTGCCATCACTGAAGACACGTAAGCTTCATTTCTGAAATAATTGACCGCTCACATTCCTCAGACCTGTTACTATGAACCAATGCTTTAAATTGGAATGTGCATTCATACTTTGATTATAACGTCAAGGCGTGATTTGTACATGATTAAACATTTAGGATTAAACCAATGAAGCCAAACATCAATATTTGCAATCCTACACAAATTTTTAGTGATATTCTAAAAGTCTGACCTCACATTGTCCTTAGAGGTCAAAGTTGGATATACTCAGGGTAATGACCAATGTTCTGTGGAATGAGAAGACACTTCTTATACAATGGAGTATATGCTAATAGCATAATGCATGATTGCACACCAGGTAAACAGTTAACCATTGAATATACATCAAATATCAATATTTTGATATTTTGAGGTCATTGACCTGTCACAGTCCTCAGAAAGGCAGAGACGCGTATATAATTTCCCTTGATCTGAGGAATAGGAAAAAGATTCAGTTGTAACACAAATTAATTTTTAGGACAGCGTTATGTTTATCATCAACCAATTGCACCAAATATCAAAATTCTGATAATTTGAGGTCAATAATTGACCTCTGGAGGTCATTAGAGGTCAAAGGTAGAAACCTGTCAAGGATCTATGGAACATGAAGACAATTCCAATGTAACAAAAATGAGTTTTTAGTACATCATTACCATATTCAACATTAATCAATGACGCAAAATGTCATTTTCTATCAAATTTTGAGGTCATTGACCTCTGGAGGTCATCAGAGGTCAAAGGTAGAAACCTGTCAGGGTTCTATGGAACATGAAGACAATTTCACTGTAACGAAAATGAGTTTTAGTACATCATTACCATATTTAACATTAATCAATGACGCAAAATATCAATTTTTATCAAATTTTGAGGTCATTGACCTTTGGAGGTCATCAGAGGTCAATTCAGACTTACCTCCCGATCTTAAAATGAATCTCGTAACATGTACTAACACTGGTGATAGTTTCATGCTTTAGTCAAATTTTGCACAATTTTTCGGCTTATCTGCTCTACTACAGTCAGTACATGCATACATACTTTGTTTCATAAAGATACCTTGAACAATTTCCAAGATACAGAGAAAAAAGTGAAATTTTAACATTTTACTTGACCTTTTGACCTTTGACCTTTTGACCTCATGACCCCAAACTTTCATCAGAGAATCTTAATTGGGTAATACATGTATACATTAAGTTTCCGGAAAATATCTTCTGGCATTGCATAGATATGGGGGGAAAAGTGAAATTTTAAGCATTTGACCTTGACCTTGACCTTTGACCTTGAGCATGTGCACCCAAAAGTTGATAGGCACAACTTCACCATCTAATACACATACATGTAAAGTTTCATTAGGATACCTCAAGAGGTTTTGATAGTTACCCTGTCCACAAAATTCATTATGGACGGACGGAAGGACGGACGGAAGGACGGACAGACGGATGGACGGAAGGACGGACGGAAGGACGGACGGAAGGACGGACGGAAGGACGGACGGAAGGACGGACCGAAGGACGGACGGACAACCCGAAAACATAATGCCTCCGGCACCACTTCGTGGCAGAGGCATAAAAATTGAATCAATGCAATGCTCATAACTTGACTATGTTCCGTCACACTGGCAAACTTTCTGCAGTCCGCATATTTTATATTCGCCACATACAGAATGCATGCATCATCCATCTGTTCATACATGTATTTCAGTTGATTACTCACAAAGTGTAATCTTCTGTCAGTATCCCCAGACATCTCAGAATGTAGTTTTCATCAAGCATCTATTTCATCTTCTCATCCAATGCAAGGTTCTAATCACTGCCATCAATTCCCCTTGGTGTCCTGACTGATTCATACAGTTTAGTTATGTGCACAGTTGACCACATTGTAGAAGTCAGTCTGCAAAATGGATTTCTGTATCTACCACTTTATGTTCAGAGCATTGATATTTTTCTCCACTTCATGATACTGTGTGTGCAGTGCAGTCCTCGACTTTTCACTGCCTATTCCTCCAAGCCACTCTTCATATAACTGATGAACCATTGCACTTTCCTCCGGCAGCCTAGTTGGAGCTGAGCTGTACATGTCCTCAACTTCTGCTATGAGGTCCTTGTCTGAGGTTCCATCCTCCGGCTTGATCTGACCTCCTCCGTTCAGGCACCCTGTAAAATGGTACAAAGAGTGACCTCATTACCTGGTAAAACTTGACATCACCGTCAGCACCTTGACACAAAATGCTAGCTTGATAATCATTTCTAAATTGCTCTGCAATAACAAAACAATCTTCTTATTCAAGACCTTTGTTTGGTACACACATCAAACAAAAACCATGTTCCTGGCAAAGAACAAGCCCTCATGTACATGTCCATTCATTATGAAAACCTATAGCCTACTTTTAGCTAACTCCATTGCTGACCATGCCTTGGGCATACATGTATAGTTGTATTGTGAGGTTGGGATGAGGCAATGGTGAAAAATTATGAACGGAAATAAGGCTGAAATCATGCAATTCAAGGAAGACATTTTTAAGCCACTACAAGGATTCTTATAACTGGATATCAGCTCTATCAGAAATTTCATAAATACATGTGTACATGAGTGATGTGAGAGAATAGAAATTCTCCCATTTTGATGAGTGAACATGCTAATCAGAGCATAGCTAAATATCCAGCCTAAAATTGGCAGGTACACTTTTAGGAACAAGCAACTTTTATGCAAGTTGGTCTAGTAAACAATGGCTGATGAATGTCTACATCTAGTCAGCTTTTACATGTATGAGAAGTCTGTTCAATTCTTACCTAATCAAGAAATCCCAGCATGATGACATCAACCACACATCACTATCAAGTGAATACTACATTCTACAACTTTATCTTTCTATTTATATGACTTTCACATGAATCATACAGCCCTTTCATGATACTATCACATTGTGTATAACATTGACTAACACATGGCATGTTGTGCTGCTAATCTACACAGCATTTTTTTTCTTTTTCTTTTTTTTTTTTAGTTCATAAGGGGCCATTGCAATATTAGCAAAACAAAAAGTAGAGCAGTATTTCAATGCACAAGCCTCTGACTAGCTCAAGCTACTGTAAGCACTGAGCAACTAGGTACATTATTTCTGAGTGGGGCATTCCATTAACAACTGTGTGAAGCTGATCAAAGGCCAAGTGGTCACCAGAGTCAACAAACTGAATTGTACAAATTTACTGTGCTCACCATGCAGAATAGAAAAGGACTGTTAGTTAGCCCTCTTTCTGAGATGAGTTCTCAAAAGAATTAAGTAAACACTCTCCGCCCTAGATGTTTTGACAGTTGTGGTTAAATAGTTTCCTCAATAGAATTCATTAGTTATAGGTCATCCTGCAGTCTTTGTAAGAATTGAGTATATGAATATAAGAACGACCCAAGTCCAATTTTTGGCCAAATTCAGTTTGACATGGGAAATTGTAGCTTACGCATGGACTCATCTTGTGTATAAATGATAAATCCTAATTACCCCCGGAAGTGCCTGACATAAATGAGTTAAATCTTATATGAATGTAAGAATGAAGGACTTGGGTCATTCTTACATTCATATTATAGCGCCCTCTCTCGTCCTTCTCTCATCTCTACAGCAGAATATCATGTATATGAATCAAAGAACGACCCAAGTCCATATGAATCAAAGAACGACCCAAGTCCATCACACAAAATGGCCTCTCCACAATTAATGTTAATGTTAATTGTCATAATAATATATGTTCTAATTTGTATATACAATGTTGCCTTCCCATCACAGTTAAATAGAATATTATTGGACAAACAAAAAAGATATGAAGTTTTTTTTAGTTTACTCGAAATTGTCTTCCATGGACTTGGGTCGTTCTTATATTCATATACTCAATTGACATTAATGGTGCACTATCAATTTTCAACAATCCCACCAGCTAATCATGCAAGAATAGCTCACACAACCATCAAACACCTCCAGCGTTGTACACCCTGATGTAATTTACCTGCAGGACATGCCATGACCTCCACAAAGTGATAATGTGACTTTCCACGCTTGATCTTCTGGACAAGGTTTTGGATATTCCTGAAGCCATAGGCCAGGGCAAATCTGAGAGGTTGCTGACCCTCTACCTGCACAGTCACTTCCTTGAAGTCTTTGTTCCTACATGAATACATGGAAGACAGCATTCGCTATCTGATAAGAATATCAAGGCACGTACAAGTAGTGCATTGAAAACACTTACGATGGAAGTTGAGCAAGAAAATTTCCCAAGTTTTGTCATATCTTTATTCAATGACTTTGAGATATTCTGAGGTTCATAAGTAATATGAAGACTATTAATCCACTGAGCACGATTGATTTTGCTACAACACGCATTTCCCATAGACACCAGCCTGAGTATACTCGGGACTCGACCTCAACAGGTTCATAATTCATTAAATAATACAGCCTTAAGCACCAAGAACCAACTTCTATTACAACTTCTCACTCCCCAAGCAAGACTTTCAGTACAGACACAAGTACAACAGATTTTCTCCTAGTGTATTGAAAAGTCACTTTAGGGACACACACGATTTCTATTTGAGTTTCTTGTTCTGTCACTCACAGTCAAAGTGAGGATTACGTGGTTTTATAATAGGCCAGGCTAGGACTGAGGTAATAAGGTATTGTTTAATGTCAACTACTGACCCATAGATTTGGTAGGCCTATCAATCTACTTTAACATCCCTTGAGAGAAGAGAGAAACAGCTATCACTTCACATAGATTGTTTCTGCTTGTTACTGCTTTGTTATTCAAATTCATGAATTTTTATCATGGCTACTACTAAACACTGATCAATTCAGTGCTTATTTACGTCGATGTAGGGCAATTTGTCAATCAGTTGCAATGAAAACATCTCGACGGAAGAAATTCATGAATTTGAATAACAAAGCAGTACCCGCTGCATGCTATAAGGATTAGAACCAACACTTGCTTTCGGGCGAAAGCTCGGTGGAGTCTTTACATAAGGTCATCAATAACCCCTACGCAGACGATTAAACGTCATCACCAAAAAAAAATTATACTTGAACTCAGCTCCCACTGTCAGTCCATGGGTCTTTCCCTAAAGCCTGCAAAATGTTAAAGTTCTTCAAATTCATGAATTTCTTCCGTCGAGATGTTTTCATTGCAACTGATTGACAAATTGCCCTACATCGACGTAAATAAGCACTGAATTGATCAGTGTTTAGTAGTAGCCATGATAAAAATTCATGAATTTGAATAACAAAGCAGTACCCGCTGCATGCTATAAGGATTAGAACCAACACTTGCTTTCGGCCGAAAGCTCGGTGGTCTAGTGGAGATGACGCCTGTCCGGTGATCAGGAGGTCGTAGGTTCAAATCCTGCTCGAGTATGTACGCCCATGATTTTTTATCATGGCTACTACTAAACACTGATCAATTCAGTGCTTATTTACGTCGATGTAGGGCAATTTGTCAATCAGTTGCAATGTTAAAGTTCGTTAAATGGTAGTGTATTAGTGTAACATTCTATTTTGGTATATGTAATATGGAAGTAGATTACCCTGAAGAAGGCCCACTTCAGTTTTTTAGGACCACGGATATTTTCTCAGGGGGAAAGTTAAGGAAGTTTTTTGATTTTGTATAAAACGAAATAAAAAAAGAAAAATGCAGAACATCAACCGATTATTGGTCCACTATACATTTTTTGGTGTATAGAATTGATGTAAATGATATAATGATTGCTGGTGTTAAATATTATTGTTGATATTGGCGCAGTAATCTCAGGGAGGTTATTTGTATTGTATGTTCTTAAAATTGTGATTTGTAATTTTTGATGTATACCTGCAATTATCTAAAGGGATAATTGACCTGGTTATGTACAAACATTTTTTTTTCTTTGAATAAAGAAGTCATTCAATCAAAATCTATCTTACAGCTCAGTTTACAATGAATGCAGGGGTGGGATAGAATGTACAGACTGAAGAGCCTCTGAGAAATAACTCAGAGGTGAATGAAATCTTATGAGAGATGTCAGAAAGAGCACACAAGATATCTCACTTCATCGTCTTATACTCCAGCTGGCCCGGTTCTTTCCCATACAGTTCTTTGGCTGCATAACGTAAGATATGCTCCAGGTACCCTCCAGAACCTCCACCTGCATGGCTTACAACGGAACCACTTGGACTGACTGGGAGTCTACATCACCAACAAAGACAAAGCAAGGACATAGAAACATGAATGCATCAATTCTTCTCTACAAAGAATTGAAAATAAGATTTGGGAGAAGGAGTTTTTCCCAATTATTTCATGAGAAAGTGCAGTACATATTAACTAAAGTGTATTTCATGGCCTGTGCTTCTCAACAGACTTGATCAGATCAGAGATTACTCTGCACAAATATCTGACTGCAGTAATAGATTACTTCATAAAATATGAATTCAAACAATCACTCATACAATAGTCTGCACCCACTGGTGCAGGAAATTTCAGATTTTGAATCTTATTTGTTCACTTTGGTGTTTGTTTGTTTGTTTTAGTTCAGATATGGGATTCCTTTGAAGAAAAAAAAACACAGTAGAGAGGTGTTTGCATCATAACATCTTCACTCTGCATTTCTGTTTTGTGTGCAAGTCATGTGACTATACATTAACATCTTTCAGACATATTTGTGATCATTCATCACAAAACCAACAAAAAGTTGCAGACCCTACATCACAAAACCAACAAAAAGTTGCAGACCCTACATCACAAAAACCAACAAAAAGTTGCAGACCCTACATCACAAAACCAACAAAAAGTTGCAGACCCTACATCACAAAACCAACAAAAAGTTGCAGACCCTACATCACAAAACCAACAAAAAGTCACATGCCCTGATTTTACAAGAGGACTCAAGGTAGGTGAAATGGGTCAATCTAGTCAACCTTAGGTTTTTCATATTTTCTGAAAGAGCCATTTTTCTTCAACATTATCCTAAAGTTTGGGATCACAAAACAAATAAGAAATTGTGTTCTTGCAGTTTTTCTAGAACACTTTTTTTCTAGACTAATGTAACTAGGTACTATGTCTTAGAGTTCCCTTTCCATCTCTTAAAAACATTGATACACACTCTAAACTTTCAACTCTAGTAACTTTTGAAAGGATAATGCTACTCTTTTCAAAGTTGGTAGCAGTCATGGATAGAAAGTGTTTATTGAGTATGCTCAATTTCAGCCTAATCTGATAATCCCTTCATTGATGTTGCTATGGAGTTTCACATCCTATTTTTTGTTCCATTCATTGCACAGAGCACAGCTTGGGAAGATCAAGTACTTGAATAAGAATATACTCCAGAGCCTTTTTTCTTAGTACACACTTTTCCAGAGTGTGTGCTGTCTTTCCAATATTTAGATGGGTTAGGCAATTCCATTTGTATCGAGTTATACCTCATATTGCTTAGAGTCTGCTCTTTCAGAATTTGCCCTTGATTAAAAACCCATGTCTGGCAACTTCTTGTTTGTTTTGTGATGCAGGGTCACATGAGATATATGCATAAATCTGAATCAATCTAGTATAGGCATGACATCAGTAATCACACAAGATCTTGTTTGTTAAAGAATTGTGGACTGGTATAGAGCAGAGAATGCTAGCATATGTGACTCTGCCTCACAAAACAAACAAAAGTCGCCAGATATGGAATTTTAGTTAGGGGCAGATTCTGAAAGAGCAGAGTCTAAGCTTTAAAATGATGTATAACTCAATCCAAATGGATTCTCCTAGCCTATCTAAATACCGGAAAGAAAGCACACACTCTGGCAAAGTGTGAACTGAGAAAAAAAGGCTCTGAAGTAAAGGGCCTATTAAAGTGCTTAATCTTTACCAAACCGTGCTAGCTGTGCGATGAAAGGGACAAAGCAAAGGATGTAAACCACTAGAGCAACAGCAATGAAGGTATTATCAGATTAAGCTGAAATTGAACATATTCCAATAGCACGTTCTGTCCATGATTAATGCTAACTTTCAAAGCAGTAGCGTTATCCTTTCAAAAGTAATTAGACTTAAAATTGAAGAGTGTGTAAAGTAGTTAAAGAAATGAAAAGCAGCCTCTAAGACATACATGATCATTCTACTCTCCTCCCCCCCCCCCAAAAAAAAAAGGGTTGTAGAAAAACTGCTGAAAACATTTCCCATTCATGTTAAGACCCCAAACTGTAGAGAAATGTAGAAGAAGGAAAGCTCTTTCAGAAAATATGAAAAACTCAAGATTGACTCGGTTGAACGATTTCACCGTTTTTTTAGTTCTCACGTAAAATCAAGGGGTGCGACTTTTTGTTTGTTTTGTGATGCACAGTCACATATGATAATTAAGTTCCATAAATCTAGTTTGTGTAAATAAATGAGCAGAAGATTACTCACACTGAGGGATACTCCTGTGGCTCTATATCTGACAGAAGGACTTGTTCCTTAGCAAGCATAGCGTCCACCTCTCCTGTTAAAGACAAATGCATCATCATTATTCATAATAATACACATCAACTGTACAATCTTATTCATAGAGACTAAAAGCAAAATAAGGGTGAAGGTACACTCCTCTGTAACTATACACTCTCTCTCTCTTTCCCTTAAAGGGACTGTACAGTACTGGTTGAGACCTACTTTCAGGTTTCTAACATTTTTAGGTGAGATAATAAGAAATCTCATACGAAATATGAAAGAGCATGCAATTCTATGAGGAATTCAACGTTTATTTGATAAAAATTGGTTTTGAAATGACTGAGATATCCAAAAAGAGCGATTCTAATAAAGTGTGGGACCCACACTTTGGAATGATCGCTTTGTTTTATTTTGTTTTTGGATGTTTCAGTAATTCCAAACCCGATTTTCATCAAATAAACTTTGAAATGCTCTTAAAATGGTATGCTCTGTGCTATATCATAAGTGTTTTCTGGTATCTTGCAAAACTTTAAAAGCCCAATTTCTCATCTCAACCAAAACTGTACTATCCCTTTAACATAATTGTAAACAAAAAAAAAGTTGAAGTGATTCTGAAGTCCATCATTGCTAATCAGTATTTCCTGATAGACTCTTCCAACTCCAGACTATAAGAACTTGGTCAAAACCAAGTCAATAGTCATCAAATATGATTTATCTTTTTGTTTTTCTTTACATCATCCAAGGGAAAATGCCATATCGACACCACCAAAATACTTCCTACAATGTTAGAATATGAAATTCACTATGTATTTCTAATTGGAGTATTACAAACAACTTTTAACCCTTTAGGATGCTTCATTGACAAATTACAACACTCACCACATTGCCTTTCTGCTGGTTGGTACAGATGTCAAGAGCCATGAGTGTCTATGAATACAGATTTTTCTATCCTCTATGACCCCTATTGTGGCACTGTGCCCTTTCTGTGGACCTAGTACATCTGAGTGAGCTGTCTATCACAAGAATGATACTGAAATGGGTTGAACAAATTGTGGCTTATTAAAGCAATTTGGCATAGCCAGGTATAATAGCATAATATATCAATATGTTAACCCTTTGAGGGTGAGTCCTGAGTATACTCGAGCAGGTGTCTATGTCTATGGTTGTAGCAAAATCAGTCCATCTTAGGATGGACTGATTTTGCTACAACCATAGACATAGACAGGTTTACACGGGAGAGCTTGCTTTAAGAGAAAAGTTGGTACAAATCAAGCCAGTGTACCAAGGGGCCTTCAAACAATTCTGCTCTCAAATAAAGAAATGAAATGTGACTTCAGGCAAAAACTATAGTTCTGTGAGACAAGGAAACCCAATGATAAAGGCAAGAGAACAGTGGAGGTCTCTACCTGTTGTTATGACACAGTCCACATCCCTTGTCCTGTACACATCACTGTAAAAGTCTTCCCTTGAAGCTTCTAGCTTCTTGTCGTAGCACATCATGACTGTCACATGGTAGATACGGTCTGGTGTCAGGCCAAGAGACTGGGCCAGGTAATCTTTGACCAGCGAACCCATGATCTGTTGGGGAGACCTAGTAGTACTGATGTAGGGCAGTATGTAGGAACCGTGGGTCTTCTCTGCATAGCATACCCATCCTGTGCAGACAATGTTGATGTTGCACATATTATAACTTCATTGTTACATTTATAAATATCATAATTAAGATAGAAACAAAGAAAACATATTATGATACATACAAATAGACACATGCAGTGATGCAGTGATGCTCATCATTGCAAATTGTCACAATTTCCTTTGAGTCTAGAAAAAGAAGACGAGTGAATGACCACTTCAATGCACACTTTATCAATTATAACACATAATTACAAAAAAAAAAAACACTGCAAAGAGCATGTGATATTAAAAGTTGACTGCATTGTTCATTAAGAAGTGGTAGTGTAGCATCATAAATACTCCTACCTTATACATAGCACCTGTACAACAAATGTGAGACTGATAGCAACAACTGATAAAATGTTTTATGATAGGTGTGAACATGACCCTAGGTTACATTTTGTCACCCCTTGCAAAATGTATTTATTGGAAACCACACCATGGTGCATTTATGTGCAGAGTTAAGACTGAATAAAAGATGTCTTCAATAGAAATCATGTAGCACTTGTCTCTCACCAGGGCAAGCTGATGCCAGCATGGGCAGGGATCCTTTGGTGGCTTGGTTGTTGAATCTGTGCAAAAATTCCCTCTGGCTCTCTAGCAGGCTGAAATCTCTGGCAAATGTTTCATCCAGAACATGATGCACACCTATGCAGAAAATAATCGAATTATCATTTAAGCCATTGAAATTTTCATTTAATAAAATTTTTGTTGATAATTCTATGTATTTTGTATTGTGTTTCATCGTACTACAATTTGTATCTACTCCATGACTGAACTTCTCTTTTCTAATCTTTTCTTCGAGACGCTCAGCCCTTAGAAACATTGTAATAAGCGCTTTATAAATGATAATCATTATCATAATGAAAGAGCACAATAGTTTACATATTCATAATTATGATACACTGTGAAATAGAACAATGCAACAGCCATAGTCATGCCTTCCGAAAGTATCATCTTTCATTTCAAAACCCTATTCCAGAGGTATTATGCACAGGCACCTTACACTGGTCTCACATGATACCAATCCTTATGGGCAGCATTATCATAAACACAAACTCCTCACCCCAGCAAAATTTGTTTATTGCCTGCAATGTTTGTGATGGGTTGCAAGAGTTGGGTCTGTGAAAGTGGTCCTACTCGACACCGCTGTGCTCTACTGGAGCCTTGTCTTGCGGCAGGGGTGTAAATGCTATCAACAGTAAAAGAACTACTTTAAAGTCATAATTTACCGTTTGCAGATAAAACAAAAACCCTGCATTTGTGCTCTAAAGTAGTTCTAAAATGTGAGTCAGGGATAGAAACAACCACTGTAAAAATTTGATTTGGTATAATTGATGTTAAGTGTTGTTAAATACACAAAATGTGAGCAATAGTTACAATAAGAATATTTCCAGACTAAACCGTCTACAGTTACGGTTTATAGAGAAAAACACTGATATCTCCTTATATTTTTGGCTTTATTGTGAAAATTTTATATGGTAGGATATTTTGTGACACAACAGACCTACACATTTGCATTAAATGTGATATCTTGAACATTTTTGAAATCACTGCTCCCAAAGGTAAACAGGACCTTTAAAAGTGGATATTTTCTTGTGACTGGGTTAGAAGAATTTCACGGGTATTTAATTCTGCAGAATCAAGACATTAACTACAGGCACATATGGCAAGCAAAAACATCCACTTTACTGCGCTAGTTTCTGGTCGTGGAAATTGCGCAAAAATTTCAACACCGTGAAAATTTCCACTTTTACACCTAGTTCTTCAAAGTCATGTTTGACTTAATGAAAATTGGGCAAGCACTAATGGATGAACAAGAAAAGAGGGCTGATATGCTGATGATCTAAAGACATTTCCTTTAACAGAACTTACCCAATTCTCTGAGAAATGTGGTAAGCTTTGCTGCTGTGTCTTGAAGAGACAACTTGTATTTGGCTGCCAATGATGCTCTTGATTGTGGTGAGACAGATACCACAACTGTCTTCTGCTTCTCAGGCTCTCCATTCTGGGAAAGGCATACTCTTTTTAATAAGATACTCAATTTGCCTCATGATTAGCACAGAATTTTACATCCATTTCATTTCTATATTTATTCATCAATCATCTTTCAACAATCCTGGGGTACACTTAATTGCTTTTACAGCAACACTGTACTAGTGGTAGAAATTTCCTTTTCAAACTATTGATTACAGGGGGGTGTATGTATATATATATATATATATATATCTATATATATATATATATATATATATATATATCTTTTTTTTATGCAACCCAGTCTTTTTCCAGTTGACAATAATGAATAAAGTATTAACGAGCAAACAGAAAAGTTTCATCAAATTTAGTCAAAAACTGAAAAAGCTTCATCTTTTCATGACGCAGTGATGTCAAGCACAAACACATTAGTATCTGATAATTGGATGGTTAATCCTGTCATCAGCTCACACATCTCCAGTGGTCCTTCATGCAGATCTTTACTACATTTCCTTTTGTTTTTCCAAAATTATATCAAGAAGGAAAGTATGTGCCTCTCCCACTGAATTATCAGTCTTGTACTGAACAATGACTGTTAGCCTGCTAGTGTTACAGGTGTAGGGGTCATAGTTTTAAAATCATTGACCAGAAATGAGTGCAAAAATTGATGGGACTGAGAGTTATGAGGTGATGCCATCATCCTTCATTGAAGTTGTATTTTCCATGTGGTCACCACTAATAGGACTTTTCAATAAAAACATACAAAATAACATTTCTTTACCCTTCCTATTACATATTACCCAGTATTGTTTCACTTTACATTGTTTACCTAAGTTAATTTGAAAAAGAGAAATGGCACCCAACTCCTAAAAGAAAAAAAGAAAAACAGAAAACGAAAATGAACAAGCAAATGAACCACTTCTAAATGCAGGTTTCCTCTGAAAATTCAAGTTAAAAGTGAGTGAAAAAAAATCCATGTAGTGTTATTTCAAAGTAAATAAAAACAAACTATGCTGTCTTAATCATCTTGATGAATTTCACCACATACAAACACACAGAACAGTATCTGCATTCAAGGAGTGCTCAATTAGTCACAGATACTAGAAGTAAACTCACCTCAATCAATTTTCTGTTTGCTTCCAACACCTTGTACAGTTCGTCTTGACTTTGCAGAGTGATGAGCACGCTCTCAGCAGAAGTGATGCAGCCACTACATGCTAAGCAGTCATTTAGTGTAATCTGAGCTTTTTGCAGCTTCGTTGAACCTCCAGACTACATCACATGATTAACAAAACAATAAGACAGTGAATTGTTCTACTTGCCAAACTTTAAATAGTACAAATCAAAGGTGTATCACCGTCTTGTATTAAGATGATGGCTCTTAATTGCTATGTTCGCAAACTGAGCTAAAATACAGTATACAGAGCTCTGTATTCATACTACTTGGACACAAAGTGACAAGGGCAACTACTTGCACAAAATTTCTCACCTTGAAATATCATCCCCACTGTTTACAATTTTGTACAGCTCATATCACAATGGTGCCACAATACAAAACAAGAATTTCCATGTTACAGGAGATTTACATTAAACTGTAGGGTACCATAAGTTAGTTCTACAGAACATTCTAATTCAGTTGGTTAATGTTGGCTTAAACTTGTTTCAGAAAAATGACATAAAGTCAAAAGCACACACAAAAAAGTTTACAAATAATTGAACTAAAAGTGAATGTAGACTCCAGACATGATATTGCCAAAACAAAGGACAGTCATTTTATTTTCCACTAACTCACCAGTTTTGCAGCATAGAAGATTTTACCAATATATACACACAAATACATACAACACTGAACAATATGAGCACAACTACTGGGTCAAAAACAAAATGACAAAAAACTTGCAGAGATTGTACAATGAAACTACTTACGTTATCAAGTTGAACATAGGTCCCATCATTTTCGATGCGGATTGCGCCTGCTTTTCCTATTGTTTTCTCCACCTTCACTGGCTTGATGCATTCCTGGAAAAGAAGAAATAAAAATAAAAAACATGCACCAAGGTTAATCGACCTCCCATGCCAAATTCGACTGCGCCCCAAAGCATATGTTTTATGTACAGGCTAGTCGACAGATGAATTTTTGATGGTGTTATGGTCAATTTGTGGGCAGCTTGCTTTACATGAAAATCAAGTTTGAGAAAAATATACACAGTGATGTTACACAGAGACAAGGGTGAATGAAACTCAGTGTGATGTTGATATTTAATATTTTTCCCCCACGGGCATAGCCAGTGCCTTACGACTTTGTAAATGACATGATTTGCAGTAATTTACAAGTAGCCATACCAGACATCTGACTAGGATCCTATACACTGAGCTAAACCCCTCCTCGCACAGCTTTAAAACTGCTAGTGTTGCAAATTTCTACTGCTACATTCTAGCTCAAATTTTACGATATAGACCTTCATCTAGACCCTAGTCAATATACTCACATGGTGTTAGAACATGGTAAATTCATTTATATCATTCCATAAAAGCAACACACACAGCAATGACAGTACAACATTAAAGGTAGGGGATACCTTTTACAGACCTCCCAAAATGCAGCAAAACATTAAATATGAACCTCAGGGGACTTGTTTAGGCCACTGCTGAGAAATTTGGAAGTCAACAGTTATCTACAATTTGAATAATGCACAAAACTCAAAACTACTCAGTAGTTCTGTGTGTCAGCCACACTTAAGCCTTTTTGTTGCAGTCTTCTGTATTTTTTATCTATAAACACAAATCTAAAAGTATAAGAGCTGATGTAATAACATATAGAGTGTGTGTCAAGAATGTATATAGAAATGTTTGTAAGTTTTGATGAACTTTCTTCACAAAATACACATGATGGACACACATGCAGTGCATGGGTCTGCAAAGGTAGCCTAGTAATGTACTGGAATTTACGGTGAGCCCCGAAAAAAATTCAATTCAAAATCTAACGGTCAATAAAAATGTACTAAATGTTACCTTCCACTTTCAATACTTTATGGGAGTTTCTAAAATGATACTCTCTTCAACATACCACTGTATTTATACAACTCTTCATTTGAGGCATGCAAATGGGATTCCCTACCTTTAACTGGTACGTGGTAGGGTACAAAGTTGTCTTTTCAAACAGTGGCCTTTTATAAAAAAAACACACAAAACAGAAACAAAACAAAACAAAAAATCCACAGTTTCTGTTGGTCCACTCTGGCTGGGCCATCGACTTATGCCACATGCTCAACAACAAATGCAGACAGGGGAACAAAAAAAGGGGGGAAATAGACCATATTAGTCATTCTACCTTGATAAATTACGAAATAAATTAAAACCAGTCCATGATAAGGAAGAAGTGCAATCCAATAATAGAAGCCATTGGCCTAACCGCAGCAGCGACCCCAATACGTACCGTTACTGTGTACAGCACCCCACGCAGGGGTTACCATTGGCATTGGCCATGGCATTGGAACACTTGACTTGCAATCATACGTGACCCGCTACAACAAAATGATCCTAAAGTCGGGCGTGGTCGATTATTTGAAAATTGCATGACACAATTCCCTATATTCTGCTTTGAATTGATATATAACATGTCTCATAAAAATAATCGGCTGCAGAGATATCGATGTTTAAAAGAGAGCATGTCAAGACGTCTGGGAAATCACTGTTTCAAGAAAAGCACCCTAAAAGTTCTCCATGCGACGCAATCACAATCACGAGACACGCAAGTCAGTATTCACCTCCGGACAATAGAAGTTAAGCCCTAGCAACCCCCGAAATGCTCATTCAAACACAGCGTCGGCGGTCTCCTCACCGACCAATCAGTGACCAGGATGTCAGGAGAAGCGGCTAGGCATAGCGCAACCCGCCCGCACGCATCAGTCGACTGGGCAGTGTGCGAGCTTCACGCTTCGGTTAGCGGCAAGCAGCAAACTGACCAATGAGATCACTCTGGTCATTGTTAGGGGCGGAGCCTATGTGTGGCGCTCAATCCAAATGTTCGAACCAGTTTCTGCTTCGTTGAAACGCCAAAAAAACATGGCCCAGAAAAATGCTATTTTTTGGTCTTTCCTTTCATCATTTTGCTTCAAAATTTCGACAGATGATAGAAGACATGTCAGACTCTAATAATATGTCAAATTCAGAAAATCGTAAGTTTTGACCAATTTTGATGCTCTAACTTCAAACTCGATTTTCACGGCTTCGACCGTGCGCGACTTTAGGACCATTTTGTTGTAGCGGGTCACATATTATGTTGCCATAATTCATGATATTGGCTAACCGCACCGGCGACCCCAACACGTTCTTACACGTTCTTAATAATTTTGTACGGTAGATGTTATTATCAAATTTATTGGTAACATGTCATAACGACGCTCTTCTCTGTTGTGCATGGCCCATGGCCTACCCGCACCAGCGACCCCGGGTGCTATTGACCGATTCTGTGACGCGCTATGTGTATTTTTGGCATGCGCGCAGCCATACTGGGTGTATCATCCGACCCCCCCTCCACACTCCCCCACCCCTCTCCCTACATTAGCACGCGCGCAGAATGAAAAACTGCTTTAGCCAATGGGCGTCTCGTACTGGAGTGCGCGAATGCTTGCTAGTGCGCGAACCTTTGTTACAAGTGCGTGATAAACATGTTGCCCGGGGGTGGGGGAGAGCAGGGGGGGTCGGCTGATACACACCATGGCTGCGCCCTGTGCCGTAAAATGTCTGCTGCCCTCAACGAACCCGAATCGGTCAATATTTTTATTTGGAGGATGGGAAAGTCACTAATGTGTGTAAAGTCTACGGCTAGTCTACTGACAAAAAAGGTCTGAAACCTAAGACTATAGGGACTCTACCTAAGACAACAAACCTCGGCATTGCCTCGCTTTGGCACGGTGTGTCAGGGCTTGGACTGATAATCAGAACTGAACAGAAGGTCCGTGGTTCGACTCCCATTCGGGGTCTTGCTCAACATCTTGACTTGTTTTCATTTTTGCTCTTAATTTTTAAACTTTAAAGTACATTCAGTTTGTAACGGTTTATTCCGTCAGGCTTAAGGTTAGAGAGAGTAATAAAGCCAAAGGCTTGATAGTTATTCTCTATGATATCCAAGTCACCAAGACAAATAAATGCCTTTCCCATCGCAACCCGCACTGGTGGTGGTTACAGCGCCCCGCGCGCCGGGGTTATGCATGGCAATCCATATCCAATGCCAATGGCAGCTGTGTGTGGCCCACAACAGCACATATAATTACACGAGTGGGACTAGGACTTTCATTTCACGATCTTACTTCCCCTATACTTATTTATCATATAACTCAGGACAAATTAATAAGCACAACTTGGTACCTGAGATGGTGCGATAAAATCATCGAGATCAGTTAACCTCAGAGCTCCACTAAACTGCGCCATTCTAATTTCAGACAACTTCCACTGGTGAGTCACGGTGTCGAGATCGTTGAACCGACCAGCACCTGCCAGTCAGTTATAGAAAGTAGACCACATTTCTGAATATGGAGTACTCTTGTTGCCAATCTGACACAACGATTCAACTTTCAAGTTTTCAAATGAAAGTTCAAAAAAAAAAAAAAAAATGCAAAATATGAAAACAACGTAGGCCTATGTAAGAGGCCTACAAAACGACAAAGCATCAGACCAAAAGATCGTACAGTACAATCTTTGATCAGACACAACATAATCATCCTCTCAAGTCCAAATTTGATAATTTTCTTGTTTTGTTTTTGTATCGGGTGACATGTTTTTCGCTTAGATATGTGGGGATTCAAGTTTTGTTTTTATTTTTATTTTGCAAAAAATTAGAAACCACTTGGCCCTATATGAAATTAAAAACATAGGGCCTACAATTCTAAGAGGTATTAAAAGTTTATGTGACGAAAATCGGTTTTAAATGGCTGAGATATTTTAGTAAAGAGAAAAACAAAGTGGTCCTGATAAAATAGTGGGTCCCACATTTTAGGACCACAGTAGATCTGAATCCCCATCAACCAAAACTATATAGGCCTACAAACCATCCCTTAAAAATTAATGCAAGAAATATTAAGACAAAGATTTGTCTCTAAAATTGTGCTATCTTTACCAGAGTCTCTTTTGTTGGTAATGCCAAAACGATCAGATAATTGTAGGGCCTGTATACGGTGAGTGGTGCATCGTTATGTGACACATTATGTCGTTATGGTAGGCTGTTTATTCAATCTTCTTGAACACATTTTTTTAAGTTTAGCATTATTCCTTGCAAATCTGTTTTTAAAAATCTGCTTACACCATTATCTTCAAATGACTATTAAGTTGCCTCCTCAATAGAGGGTTTAGTTTAACAAAACATGTGATGCAGAATATGGAAATGTTCGCAAAAAGGCTCACATCACTATTTTGTGCAGCAAAATATGAAAATTAAAGAGGAAATCCGCCCCCAAACAAATAAACTTCCAAAGAGAGAGAAGAATATTTCCCACAGAACAATACAAAAATGACAAACGGATAAGAAATAAGAAAGATGTCACATTTTGAAATTTCGGAAAACATTTCTTGACCAGTCAGCAATGAATACTCAAATCAGCAAGTTGACAATGTCATGCTCTTACAATTTCCTATTCATTTCATATAAAGAAATTTAAAAATCTCATATTTCAGTTGTGTAAATATAAAACTTATCTTAAAATAACCACCCAAAATAAAAAGAACGAATGTTAACTCTCATATCGTGGTATGGGGACATGCTTTTCCTTGTATTACCTATAAAAAAATAACAATTTTCTATTTCCGAATTCCATATATAACATACTACAGGTATGAGAGGGCATGATCAAAGAGTGTATAGAAGCGCTAGCTTCGATACTAGCTTCTACTCTTTGGGCATGATATAATCAACCAGTCCTACTGATTCAACATCATAAGGACTATAGTCTAGAAATATTTTCGGGAAAAAATTGTGAAGTTTCAAAATGTCATATCTTCCTCATTTCTTATCGGATTTTTACCATTTTTGTATCGTGCTGTAGGAAATATTTTTCTCATTCTTTTGAAGTTTATATATTTTGGGTGGATTTTCTCTTTCTGCCATAAACTGATGTATATTGGGTGAATAATGATCAGTCAGATGAACGTGAGACTGGGGCATAATTGAGTTTGACACCACAAAAAGAAAAAGCGGAAATTTCAACATTTCGTGTGGGATTAGCTGTTTTATGACCCATTTTAGTTAGTATGTAAGTCTCTGTGCTGGCAGAGCTACAATGGAATTCAAAATATTCGTAATGGCATGAATGGTTATGATCGTTGTGTCTTTTTCAAATTGGCAATGTCCTACACGGTCCCCTAATTGAGAAATGGGGTCTAATATCCAACTGACTCACCAGCTGGTGAGCTGAGGATGGTATCTCTTGTTTATGCTCCCGCAACAGATTCCCGACTGTTGAGTCTACCAACCAGGAAATAGACTCTAGAACTTAGTGGTATGGCTTCATCTCTGCTGTATAAATCACACAGTGAAGAAACAAACAGACAGCAGTCTCTTTTTATTGAGTTTGAGGTCTGCTCTGAGCAGGAAATGCTAGTCTTCTGCCTTTGTAACGTTACTTTTGTGTGATCTTTCTTCGCTTCGAGGAAGTAAGTCCGTGTGGTATAATCTCTTTGGTCCGTGTCACCATATCTCTTCTGCGAGCGAGACAGAACGTCGGCCGTCGGAGGAGCTGCAAGTTCCAGCCCAGCAGGCAGGGAACAATACAAAGCAACAGGGAAGAAGTGAGAGAGTAAACTTTACTATCTGGCGTGTCTAGTATTATCTATTAGTTATCTATGTTCATTCTTAAGAAATTTGTTTATTGAATTGCGTGTAGATTTAGGTCTTCTGGGAGCCCGACTAGACGCTACTGCCTACAGTATGAGCGACTGGGCTGTGTATAGTAGCAGCATAAGCGGCGTTATAGCCATAGATTCTAGGTACATGTACTACTGCTAATGAAAATGCGCGCAAATGCTATCTATTGCGAGTATTGTATTGGGTTTCTACTTTAACACCCTATGTTTTTCTATCATTATCATGAAGTATCAGTAGAAACTTACAATATCTCACAATTTGCCTGAAATTTTACTCACATGTAAAGAAAATATTCTGAATTCACAACTAGTAAAAGCACACATTAAAAATGAGATTTGAGGTACACGCTGCAAGTGCAACTTATTTATGGTGAGATAACAGCTTTGAACGCGCGCCATGTTATTTTGACGCTCTCAGTTGCACTGTGCTTTGCAATCGACACCCCTACCCTGGCTCTATTTAATAAAGCCAAGGCTGTATTGCCAATGTGCGTGTACCTGGATACCTTGGTAATAGTCATACTTTTCCTACAGGCTACACCAATCCATTTATAATCTATGTGTCATTGTTTTGCTGTTGCTATACCCCTCCGCCAAGGGAGGAGGTTATGTTTTCATTTCCGTTGGTTTGTTTGTTTGTTCGTTAGTTAGTTTGTCCGTGTGCAAAATAACTCAAAAAGTAGTTAACGGATTTGGATGAAACTTGCAGGAAAGGTTTAAAATGACACAAGTAACAAATGATTAACTTTTGGTAGTGATCCGGAAATTTTTTGGGAATTTATAAAGGATTCTTGATATTTTGGCAGGTAGGGCCAATGAACTTGGGAGTTCAGGCCGGGCATATTTGAGGTTTGCATGCGCGCACTAATGTGCGTACTCTAGATGCTAGGGCAAGGCGCGCCGTGCAGCTGAGGGTTTATGATGTAACAAAGGCTTCTATATTGGGAAATCGGGCGACTTTCAGCACACAATGCTATAAGTACGTATGGGTGGAAATCACTGATATCTCTATGGAAGAACAAGATCAGTGGTGGAAATGAGCTGCATGCTTGGTAGCCTTTTGGCAAGGCCTCGTGGCTGAAAAAGAGACTAACTGCGAGAGAACGGGTGAACGCGAGACCGAGCGGCAGAGCCGCGAAGCCTTTTGAAACCTGACATGAATTTCTTATCTTGAGCCTTGTTTCTCGCCGATTCTGCTACCCTATAGGGTAGCAGCCAATCACCGAGCGCATTGCTCACCACGCCGTCGCATCTAATGAATATACACATTTATAAGTATAATATGTATATCTGCGGTTCGCTCATCCGTAGCTGCCTGCAATGCCAGCGCAGTGTTAACACGTCCTCATTAGCATAAATAATTCATGTTCGCCTTCGTCAGGAGGCAGTAGGGAAAATACCCAGGTTTCAAAAGGCCTTGTGGCTGCACCACTCGGTCTGGCATTCACCCATTTCTCGCAGTGCTCGGTGTGGCGAGTTAGTCTCAATCTTCAGCCACGAGGCCTTGTCAAAAGGCTATATGCTGCGCTGTCAGAGTGCTTTTCTATACAAATGATGCACAGGATAGAGTGCGTTAGTGTAGGCGTAGTGCACTCGAGGGTATACCAATTGTGAAACATGCACGAGGCGAAGCCGAGTGCATGTTGCACTACATTGTAAATACCCGAGAGTGAGCTACGCCTACACTAACGCCACGAAATAATCCTGTGCATCATTTGTTTTATAAAATGGGTCGAAAATTCGAAAACTAACATCATTTTTCAGCGTTTTTCACGTACCTTTGTGGGTCAAGACGTCCGAAGATGTTCGTCCCAAACTTTTACGCACGTCGCACTCGCGGAAGTCCCGTACATACAGTATAAGTATAATGGGGGGTTGGGTTTCCGGACACCCGCATGAAAACTTACTTATTTTACATAGAATATGCACCCTTTACCTTAAAGACTTGATATAGACTCCTCATATAGGCCTACTAGACAACATACTCTGAAAACGGCGTGAGAATTAACCTGCTAAATCGTTGGATTTGCTCTTCAAAGTGACTCCATGTACGCGTCCGGTCCCATAACGCTTGGTCTACTGTACTGTACAAAGTGTACGTACAATGTACGTACGCCACATATGTTATGCACAAGGGAAGACAGGCCGGCCGGCCGGCAGCCCGAACTAGAAGTTGTTTACAGGATTGACAGCGCGTACGCGTATGCATGCAATTCATCAAAGGAGCCGCCGCGCGCACAGACGATCGGCAATTTACCATAGGATTACAGGCAGTGCAGTTGTACTGAAGTAAAGGAAGGAGGTGTGTCTCATTTCAGAGCTTCCTATTGGCTACATTCTTGAACCCATTTTATAATAGTTATTAGTTGTTATCAGTTTTTCCAGTAATATTTGGATATATACATGTATTCAAATCCCCAGTTAAGAGTAAAAAACACTGCGCATGGTGTCAGGTGTGCATTATCGGGTTTCTCCATTGGCAGGGCTGCACACTAATTAACCGACTTATTTCTACCCATCTGACCTTTCTGTGGGACCAGTGTAACCATTTTCTCCATTTTTTACTGGTCCATTCCTGAAAAAGTTACTGGTTTGACAATGATTTTTAGTGGTCAGGGACCATCAGACCAGTGCCAGTATGCAGCATTGCCATTGGACTCCAGATCATAAATCTACAAACCAGTCAGTGTGAGTGCCAATTAAAACTTTCAGTTTCACCTACACAAAGAAAGGCGAGCAAGAGCGTTAGAGGCAGGAGATGCTATTTAAAGCTTTATAACCTGTGGCTGTGAGTCAGGGTGTAACCACTGGACAGTTCAGAATTCATCAGGGTGCTTCAGTGGCATTGCAGCAAAAGAAGGGTCTTCCAAGCTTACCTTTAACATTGTATTATTACATGTACTATTAATACTAATACTGCAGTAAGCAAATAATCAACGTTGGTGAAGGTGATGGGACAAACTGTCACTTCCAAGGCAATTTGGATGTAGCTATCTTTCTGAAGCGCAGCTGAGGAAAGATAGCGTACACATTCAGATCGCCGAGGAAGTGATAGTTTGTCTCATTGCCTGAAACTAAAAGTTGATTATTTGCTTTACTCCACATCTAGGGTCCTAGAAATTCCCATTTTATTCCACATCTGAAACCGTTTTAGCTGTCTTTAGGTATACTTAGGGCTTACAAATTTGTAGGCTACTTGTGCGCGTAGATGACAAAACAATGAATTTGCTGCGCGCACTGTGCGGCACCAAAGTGAAAGTGCGTTGCACTGTGTACTATCAACTGACCTTGGTCACATGATCTAGTCCACAGTGCAACTGACTTTTATTTCGCACGTACTCATCTTGCGTTAGAACTGTGTAGACTGTGTGGAGATCAGCAAAACAAAAGGGACTATCAACATAGAGTGTAACAAACTTTTCTTCTCAGGTGATGTGATGGGCAAAACTACGCTTCATCACGTGATCAGCTCTGGACCAATCCTATTGCAACATTCTTGTGGAATATGATAATCAATCTACCCACAGAAAATACCAGTGGCACTGGTATTTTCTGTGACTCTAATAGTGTAACCTGCTAACGTGTTCTGAAAAGTGAGCATTGGGAAAGAGTTTCTGTACACGGATGCATGTATGCACACCACTGATCTCTAAAGGAAATATTGATATTTCGTAGAGATCAGTGTTGCACACACATTAATTTGGCAAGTGGTCAAGACAGCATGCATCCATGCATTAGCTAACAAGTGTAGGGTAGGGTAGAGTTGGTATGGCAGAATGAGTGGAGGGTACACAGGGAACTCTTGCTGAGCATTGTTGAGTAATACTCCCCGTTGTATGTTCTTATTGTTACATGTAGGTGTACATCACCTAAAACTTCAGGCAAGATGCCGTACATGTCTGTGGTTTCTCAGGATGACAAAATGCTACATCTGTCCAGGGTACCTGGATTACGTGCCTGGAGTACCTCCATAGGTATGAACTGTTCTTCTTCTTTATTTACCTTCAAAGGGCTATGCAGCCTATCATGAGGATGTGAACTTGACATGCATGCTTGTTTTGAGGAGGAATGTGGTCCTACTCAGACTTATATGCTGCTGTGTAATGGCCTACAAAGGAGACCTTTAATTTTTTGACTGATCGAGTTGAAATTAACCACAAAGCTTGTTTGATCAGTCCACTCAGATATTAATCACTACCATGTAGACTTTTGGATAACTAGCCTACATAGATTCCATAGTGTATAGCGTGATGAATAAACTTAAGCTATGGTATCACCCTGTAATTTGCTGCTTTTCTTAGCCTTGGGGTGAGCTTTCCAAAGCCTCTGTAGGTAGAAATCAGACTCAAGTCTTTCCACATATTTTTTTTTTTTTTAAATCAAAATTTGAGTGTTTCCTCAGCCTCAGTGTGGTGAAATCTGAACATTAGAGTGTCATCAACCTTGATGGGGGAAGGGGGATATTCAGAGGGACTCAAACCCATTGAATTCCTTGTAACAATACATAAAGAATAGCAGGGAGTTTAACGAGTACCTGTTCCTCTAAAAATGACACATTAATGTACATTGTTAGTGTTATGAAAGCAAGTCATATCGCCATGTAGAAACCAGATAGAACTGAAAATTACAAAGTATGAATTTCAAAATATATTTGAGAATTACATTAAATTGAAAATTAAATTCTTTGAAACTTACAAGAACAACTAAAGAAACAAAATGAAACATAAGTTCTCATCACAATAGACAAATGTCACCATAATAGTCTCCTTTTTTTTTTTTTTTTGGTACACCTTGTTGAACTCCCATGTCTATGTCATGGTGTTCATGATCCCAGTTTGTTAGCATCTTAAATTACTCGTATCATAATATTACAAGTCAGTATATTACAATAGTTCATTGCCAAAATGTCAGGAAGCTATTATTTATAGTGCAGCATACTCATTGCAACTCTTGTCTTGATGCATTAACTGCTGGTCTCATAAGAGGGAAAAAATGTCAAGTATGACTTGATGGAAACTTTTCAGTAATGCACAAAGTATTACTTTTAATATCATGCTTGATGATAGATGAAAATGTTTCATCTTAAGATTTGTACAGTGATAAAGAATTATTTTTTTTTAATAATCTGTCACTTCATTGTGCAGAAACATAAGATAATGAAGGTATTGACTGACCTGCCAATTATTCCAGTCCTTTTCTCTGAAAAATAATGTCAATACTTCTACTGGTGTATCTTTTTCACATTCCTCATTCCATTGTGATACAATTCTGATTGCACCGGCATGCATTCCTCATCTCTTACAGGTATTCTGGCTGTTGGGGTAGGAATGGTTGTTTTTTCAACAGATGACTGGCTGTGGAAGACATTTTGCCTCTGCTGCTGTATGTTTGTCGCTACGTGTGCTTTGGATGACTGGGAGGTAAGAACTCATGGCAATTGTGGCTGAAAAGGAATTTTTTTGTGACCTTACACATCAGTGAAATGTGTGGTTAAAGCTTTTTAGTGGTTTGTTTTGCACGACTATTTACAAAGTGTACCCATTCCCCAGCATATCAAGTGTGTGGTGCCTCATTAGTTTTCTGCAACAAAACCCTTTGCCAGATTTGGAAGATAACCTTGGCATTATATTATTTCCGTATGTTATTCCTTTACATTCCTATTTATGCTATTTTTCAATCTGCCTATACATTGAATTGAGTTACGGGCTAGTATGGTTCAAAGAAGTAGGGTATCATCCATTAATATTTGTTCTGCACTCAAACTTTTATATACAGTGTACTGTAAAACCAGAAACATTCACAGTTTGAAACTTTCGAGAACTGCCACTAGCACTTGATGCTGATTGCGTAGGTGAAACATTTCACATGCATTTTACTTTCACGAATCATGGCTCCTCACGAACTTCGCAAAAGTTTCATGCACACAAAAATTTCTGGTTGTACAGCAGATCACTCAAGGATATTCCTTGATAACCATTTCTATCGAAGAAAAAGAAAAGGAAGAACATCTGAAATTATGTGACTTATTCTTTATTGTAGTGATAGTTATGCCTGTATTTACTTAGTTCTTTTATATCTGCATTTGTACAGTGATTACTTTTATATTTTTGATTACATTTACCCAGGAGTGCTTCATTGAAAAGGAAGGGGAAATTCATCTCAAAAGGTTCAGCCTGATAGAAAAATTACTCAGACCAAGGGAGAGTCAAAGAGAAGGTAAGTGTAATGCAACATGGATTTCTGAGTGTACTGTCAACAGTGTGTCTGTGGTGAAAGTCTTACCTTCATTGCAGCTGTAAATTGCAGTTGTTTCATTTTGTATGTACTGTATGGCACGTACAGCACTTTGTCACGATTTCACCTGCTCTTCAACACATGGTAGTAAGTTAGTGTTCCACGTGTTATCTTGCTTAACTGGTTAGAAGCACACAGAATAGTTCTATGATTTCTAGGTATGATAGAAACAGATGAGGTTTGTGTTAGAATACACAAAGAGTAGAATGATTTCAAGGTATGATAGTAAGCAAATAATCGACTGTGAGGGCGAAGGTGCAATCTAACGTTGCCGAGGTTATATGTGAGGTGTGTATCAGGCCAAGCTGTAGGCGAGGGATGATAGAAGGGCTCAAGGGTCACTGTGGCCGAGAGATGCAAGCGATACTTTTATTGATTGCAATTGTGGATATGGTAAAAAGTGCTAACGAAAAAGTATACGATGTGACACACGTAGTACCACGGCATGGGTGTTAGGAGAAAAACATCTCTTGGTCACATGGTCCAAATTCAAGTAATTCCATTGGTCAAACATACTTATGTGGGATATGATAACAGATGAGGTGTTGTATTTGTTCTCCAGTTGTTGTTGATGCAAAGAGTGTCATTAAAGCTGATGTGGAGATGGAGGACATCCGGTTCTTTGGAAGAGGCCATGTGGTGATGCTTCATTTCAGTCTTGGCTATTCTATGCCCCTAACTGAAAAGTGCACCTTGGGAGATGGCTCGTAAGTTGTGCTCTCTCTGTCTCTGACATTATTTTCCCTCTTTCTTTCACTCTCTATAACTCTTTTCCTTTTTGTCCACGTTTTTTTACATATTATTTCAACTCTCTCAGTCTCTCTCCTCCATAAGTACCCTCCTCTACTTTGTCACTTTGATATTCTATTCAACAATTTTCAGAGCAATATTACCATGTTTTGCATCCAGCCATATGTAATACACTGTATGTTTTATGTGTAATACTATGCATTTGTGCAGACATATTTCTTTTTTTCATCACTCAATTCCAGCTCAGATTTGTTGATTTTCAGGAAAAAACAAACAGTAGTACAGTGTCTAATGAAGTTTTAACCCATTCCTTACAGGAACCGGACGACCTGTGTATTGAGTCTATGGGGATTCCAGAATTCAGTGGGGAAAGGGCCAACTATTAACCATAGAATGTATCACATATATCTGTACTTGAATGAAGTTTATATGCAGACTTATCCAATTTTCAAGCAGTCAGTGCACATATTGAAAAGTGTATTTGAGTGCATTTAACTTTATTTTTTATGCTTTTGTCTTTCTTCTATTTTCTATAGGGATCATCAGAAAATAGCTGATGTTATCCACCACTTTCTAGATCTGGACCAGAAAGTTTTCACTCACATGGAATTCAGAGGTGGAAATGAGCAGCCATCAGCATCCTCTTCTTCCTCATCCTCATCCTCTGATGATGAGGGTGGAGAAAAGGAGAAAACGAGGTAGCAGCTACCAAAAGGAATACAATGTACCCATCTCTCCAAACGTCTATCAGCATACAAAAGAAGTGGTGATGCCAACACCATTATTGTAGTAAAGTTCTTTCGTCATTACATTTACAGTATATTTATGTTGGAGAAAACACAGTGTAGCATTTTTAAGTCAAATCTTTTGGAAGTTGTAAGTCTGTTTGCATTTGCCTGAAAACAACCAGTATGACAGAAAATTAGGGGTAAGTTGTAGATTTCTTCATTTGGAAAGCAATGGGTATGCACATCCTCAAGAGGCTGCGAGAGAAGTGTGGCAGAAGATCATGAAACTATGCAACTAGACTTTAAGAAGGTATGTAAAGGTTATTGATATGAGCCATGTCAGTGTCAAACATCTACACCTTGGCATGTAATTTTGTCTTTGCTTTTGTTTTTTTAACCATCACATCTAAGGCACTCTACTTACGTGTATGTACCAAGTTAACACTAAATGGCCCAAATTCACAAAGGTGCTTTAGGGTTTAGCCCATGGTTCAAATTTAAACCATGGTCTACAGTGAGCATGAAATAGGCATACCTTTCACTTGCCTGCATCAATGTCCCATTGTTGTTGGACATCTGTCAGTGTACCCAATCTATCACATGCAATTATGCAGAAGAAATTGACATAAACCATGGTCTAAATTTAATCTGCCTTTGTGAATTCGGGCCATTGAGTTTAGATATCATTTTCTAAGATTACAGCATTTACATGTACAGTACTGAAATGAAAAATTGTGTTTATTCATGTTGTCCATAGTTTGATAGTACGATGCAAAAATGCATAAGATAGTGTTGCTAGATGTACATTGCATCTGTACACGCCTCACAGGTACAGATGTTTAATGATACAGACAGAATTGACTGTAGGGCTTATCATTAGGTACTAGGTCTTTTACATACAGTGTATGTGCAGGAGGTTAGCTCACAGTGATTCCTTGTGCAGTATCTACAGATTGTATGAGGCATTGTCACGACATGGTTGACACATTTCAGAAATTCTACAGCAGGCTTCATGCCCATTTCCATTGGGCATTAGCACTCTGCACAAAGCAATGACATCCACTCAGTTTTTTGGGAAAGACTAAGCCCATTTTTTTTTTATTGTATTCCAATGGTGTAATGGTGTAATATGTGCCTATGTAGCTTGTGTGAAGAGGACTGTCATCTTTTTTTTACTGACTTTTGTGTGTAAGTTTGGAACAAAAGTTTGAGTTCCAAGTTTGTGTGATATTAATGATGGAAAGGGCCATCTTCCTGCCTACTTCTGTCAATTTTTGTGTACATCTACTGTAGTTCTGAAAGCAAACACAGTAGTTCTGTGACAAAGAATGCACAAATCTCATGCAATCCTTGTAGATTCACTAATCTTTGTAGGCGGATCACAAATCATATTGAAGTACATTCATACAGTGGTGAGTATTGGGTGATGATGAAATGTAAGTTGAACTTTTGTGGGAAATACTGTATCTCGACCAATTCTCTATCATTCTTTTTCCAGTCTTAGTCATCAAAATGAAAAGATTTCAGTACTCCATGAGAACACCAATGTTGTCTGTAATTGAAATGATGGTATTTTTCCCCCAACTAATGTATTTGCAGAGTACTCTATGACTTTATATGTAAAGAGGGATTACTGTATTTCATTTTATATGTGTACAAACTGATTAAACAGTTGAACTCAAGAGCAGAGAAAAAAGGAAATGTTATAAACAGAAACAAAAAGTATACGTACATGTATGTATAATGCAGTCTATGGAATGAGGTGGTATATTTACCAAATTTTCCTTTTTGATTCGGATCAATGAATAGAATGTAAAGTGAAAACTGTATCATAAATTGTTTACATGGTCCTACATTCAACTGTATGCACTGTGCTAAGTGCGTTGTTTACTGTCTATTATCTGATCTGCAAATGGTCGAATTAGGAGAATACAAAGGCTGGTCCTGAAGGTATTAAATGAACAAGGTTCACAGTGAGTCCCATGTAATGTGTCAGATGTGGTAATATCAATAACTTGGAAAAGTCAAAATCTTTGATTTTAAACTGTATCATCAAGGAGCTTTTCAATCAATGTAATCAACAAATACTTTGAACACATTGAATTGTACACAGTGTATTTTTGTTTTTGTTTTTGTATCAAGGAACAAAAGCTCCATTCAGTGTTCCAACATCAGATGCAATACATGTAGAATATTTTTTAATTCAGCTAACCTTTGCGTGATTATTCAGTGTTTTTTTTTCTTTTCTATGTGTTGTTGACTGCCCTTTCTGAAAGACATCTACATGGCTTGTACAAACGACTAATATCATCAGCCAAATCGCATTGCCTTTATAGTTTTCAAAATAAGAGGTTTTCCACATTCACCACTATGCTATGGTTATTGTGCTTAAAGGGATGGTAGAGTTTCGGTTTTCTGTGTTTCCAATGTTTTTTGATGGATGAATTTTTGAGATGAGAAACCTTATGAAATATGAAAGAACATCTAATTCCAAGAGGAAATCAAAGTTTATTCTATGAAAATTGTTTTAGAAATGGCTGAGATATCCAAAAGAAAGCGATACTGTCTAATAAAATGTGGGACTCACCTTTTAAAAAGATCACTTTGTTTTACTCTGTTTTCGGATATTTCAGCCATTTCGAAACCAACTTTCTTTAGATACAAACTTTGAATTCCTTTTGGAATTGTATGCTTTTTATCACTTCATGAAGTGGTTTCTAAGTTTCTCACAAAAAGTTGAAAGCTGAATCCTCACCTCAACCAATAGTTATGCTATCCCTGGGCTATAAAATAATGTATGCTACGTATTTTGGATACTGGTATGTGATGCACCTGGTGGCGCCATCTACGGTATGTTTTATACACGTGTGACAACATTTAGGGTCCATTTCGTAGGTGTTTGGATGTGGGTGGAGTACAATGGAGTCAAAAGGGCCAAAGCTTTTAATCCTAGCAGAATCTTCATCAGATGCAAAATAAGAAACAAGTAGGGAAAGCAAGCACATGTGATAAGGACTATGCACAACAAGCACAGTTGGGGGAGGGCTAGGGACACAGAACAAAAGAAAACAAAAGGGGTGGGTGAGAAGTCAAAGGCAGGGAGGTAAATGGGTAAGGAAGGGGATTATAACAAGGGGGTGAACAGACAAAAGGCAGAGGTGGGCTACTGATGATCCCAAGGATCATAGGGGCCCACCTGAAGGATAAAGATGAATAGGGAGCACTAGAATATAGGGGCAACAGAAGGGTAAAGAAAGGGAAAAGAATGAAATAGCAACAGCATGAGTGAAGGGGGAGGGGGGAGGGAGGGCTGAACAAGCAGCAAGCCCTAACCTGGCGTACAGAGATGGGGCAATTAACAAATGAAATTGAAAGTCAAATAACAAATGCAAAGTACACATTGTACAAAACATATCAATGTGTGTATATATATATATATATATATATATATATGTCACAATGAATACTATGTAGGAGTGGATCGATTTACACTGTAAAAGCAAACTTTACAGGGGAGAAATAATCATATGTGTAAATGTATATATATAGGCCTATATTATATATATATATATATATATATATATATATACATACATACATATTATGTTGAGATTTCACGTATTGGTTCCACGAAGAAATGAAGAAACTAGCTGGTAATGCATTTTTGGCCAATAAAGGATGAGTTTATTCGACTCGAATTTTCGGCGTCTTACGCCTTCTTCAGGAGTCTGCCTTCCTGCCTACACACACACATATATACATATATATATATATATATATATATATATATATATATATATATGTATATATACATATACAGTATATATATATATATATATATATATATGTGTGTGTGTATATATATATATATATATATATATATATACAGTATATATACATACATACATAGATGTTGTATATACCGGTAATATAGGTTACCTGTGCTAGGGAGCATGTCTATAAATAGGGCCTATATAGACATGCATAAACAAACACAAGTGTGTGTATGTGTGTGTGTAAAAGTATACAACTGAGGAAAAGGGCTATATTATAAAAGTAACTTTACATCTATAATGCATCTACATGCATTGTCAATTTATATTCAAATATTCTGCAAATTGTTTTAATCGCATATATTCAACAATGTATTCCTTGTTACATATTATTGTTCTTATGTATTTTTTTGTATTGTGGAAACTTTGAATAAATTTGAAACTTTGAAAATGCGTAATGTAAGGAATCGCAGACATTATTTCCTCCTGGATGTAAAAGGGAACCCAAACCAAAGAGCAATGTGGATTGAGTGAAAGCAGCACCATTAGTAGAACACATCACTGAAAATTTGAGGAAAATCGGACAATCGATGCAAAAGTTATATGAATTTTCAAAGTTTTGATGTTGGAACTGCTGGATGAGGAGACTACTAGAGGTTATGACAAACAAGGTAGCCTCTTCATTTTATGTGCCAGTGTGTAAATAATGTTCAGAGTAAAAGAATGCAGAACCAAACATCTGTTTATAGAGCCGAATTGGCGGCTATCACGCTAGCTTTGTATTGGATTGATCAATTTCCAGCACTTCAAACAGGAGTAGTTATTTTCAGTGACTCACTCAGTGCCCTTCGATCAAGCCATTCGATCTCAAAGAGAAGAAAGTTTTGTTACAGAAATATTAAGTTTCTGCACTAATCTATATTCTAAGGGAATATTAGTAAGTTTGGAATGGATTCCTGGACACTGTGGAATAACAGGAAATGAAGTGGCAGATAAAGCAGCAAAAAAGGTTTACAAAATGTTTCCATACAAGTGAATAACAAGTTGAATAAATATGAATTTGATAAAAAACTGAAAAGGTGTTATATGACAAAATGGCTATAAATGGGAGGAGACAAACTCCCCCCTGAAATATGTTCGACGAAAGGTTTCTCAGACCTATTTATGCACTTTGAATGACAGAAGAGCTGAGACAATTGTACAGCGCCTCAGGATGGGGAATTTAGGTTTAAATGACAATTTGTTTCAAATAAACCAACATGTGTCGGGTATGTGTGAATATTGTAACGTCCCAGAAACAGTTGATCATTTTCTTATGTTCTGCCCCAGATATATTATACCCAGAGCTATGATGTTAGCTGAAACAAAAATTCATGAGAGCAGCATTCAAAGCTTACTAATTTTAACTAACCCAGTATACCAAAGAGCTCTTGTGTTATATATTAAAAGATCACAAAGTTTTTAGATAAACTTCCATGCATGTTATGAGTGTACATAGTTTGCACAAACTCTGCCTCGAGGTATTCTGAAGAGGCAATTCATGCGCACCACGGCCCAGAGATTGCTTACTTTACTCAAAAATGTATATGCGATTACTATATATATTTGCATCTTATTGATATTGCCTGTCTGTTTTGTTTGGCTTTGAATCGGACCAATTGAGGTTCCTGTGCTGCTAACATGGCTAAGGATCAGACTCTACTGCCTGCATATCGGAGGGGCCTAGGCCGTTAATAACGGCTGAGAAGTCTGCTCGAGACAATGAGTCGGATTGGCCAGAAGATAAAAGCAGGCAAATAGACGTACCAACAGCTGACCAAGGATACTTATTACAATATTTTTTTTTTTGGAAAAAAATGATAAAAGGAAAAGAAATTTATAGAGTAGTGTTTGGCGTAAATATTCTAAAGAAAATGGAAAACGCCACTAAACACAAAACAACAACAACAACAACAAACAACAATAATATAAAGAAAATATAAAGGGAACTCCACAAAAACTCATTTTTCATGAAAATTACACATTCCCTCAACTTGATACTGACATGTGTTAAGGGTAGCAATTATCCCCCCTGCTTTCTGAAAGTGGTTAGTCAAGTGTGCTTTCATTATGCTAGAAAAGTGAATTTTTGTGGAATTTTCTTTATATTTTCTTTATATTGTTGTCCACTCATACGTCATAACCTCTAGTAGTCTCCTCATCCAGCGGTTCCAGCACCAAAACTTTTAAAATTCATAACTTTTGCATCGATTGTCCGATTTTCCTCAAACTTTCACTGATGTGTTCTACTACTGTTGCTGCTTTCACTCAATCCACATTGCTCTTTGGGTTTGGGTTCCCTTTAAGGCCATGCCAGTTGGGGTTGGTTGGATTGTGTGAAGTCGTCTCATCCAGATCTTCTCTCTGCTGGTTCGGACTGTCACGGAGTGTCTGCATGCAGGAGTGACCAAAGATTCGATGCCCTGTAGAATCATGTCAGTGCATGGTGATTAGAGAGAATAAACTGGTGGTTTGAACTGGAGTGTCAATTCAAGCTCGTACTTGTGAAATTGTACGAAAAGGAAACAAGACTGAATGTGATCCTACTTTGGTGGAATTCAAAATGTCATAGCGCGCCTGTATAGTGGTCATGAATAAAAGACATTTTTTCTGAGTTAGGGCAACAAGTAACTTATTTAGGCGGAGGAAAAGGTTTTGAGTATACACTGCAACGATGGAATCTTGGGTGCAGCGAAAGATTGAAAAGTATTATCGATGTCTTTGGCAATTGGCTTCACGTGAATGCGCATAAACGTATTTTTACACGTTCTTAGAGCAATTCAAGTCATTTTTTATCAAAACACATTGAACATGTAGGTAATAATATCTATACTATGATAAGGTTTCGCTTCATATGGACAAATACACGTATGTGTATTAATTTTCCTTTCAATAAGAATGATTTTCCCAACCTGACCTCATCTTCAAAGCTGGTGCCTCACTTGCATTTCTATAGGCGCTTCCGGGTTCCGGGTTCTGCTAATTTATTGACATCACAGACTATGTGGTTGACATCCCTCATGCGTGCGCTCTATACACTTATCAATAGGGATGATGTTCCTTGTTCCGAAGGTTCGCTATATATTCCGAAACACATACATTTCTTCTACACCATTTATTATGATCGTTATTCGAAATAAAACAGGGTTCATTAATCCGAACATTAATTCGCGTTATTTCTCCGAAGGTTCGTTTTATAGCCCAATACATTGTAATGAAATACGGTAAGTTATTCGGAGGGTTCATTAATCCGACAATGAGATAGGATCATTGTTTTGAAGGTTCGTTAATCCGAAAATGAAATCAAAGGTTGTTAGTCCGAAGGTTAGATAGTCCGAAGATGAATTAGGTTTATTAATAATCCGACAAGGAGATAAGGTTCTCTCTAAAAAAAATCGAGTGAAAATACTCACTCTTAAAAGAGTGAATACAAAAAAGAGTGAATTTAGAGTGAAATTGGAGTGAATTTTGAGTGAAAATGTTCATTTTCACTCGTTTTAGAGTGACCTCAGGGATCACTCCAAAATCTTCGAGTGATCCCTGAGGTCACTCCAAAATGAGTGAAAATGAACATTTTCACTCAAAATTCGTTCCAATTTCACTCTATTTTCGAACAGCTTTGTGAAACACCCCAGGTCTCTTATGATACTGTAGTCTCTTAAAATTTCTATGCAGGGTTCATCCTAGGTAAGGGGGGTGCATACAGAGAAAAAATGATCAATAGTTCTTTTTTCATCAATTTAAGAATGACAATGAGGCCTACAAATCCCTTTGCATTCCGTGCAGTTCACCAGTAACTATAGTGGACGTATAGTGTGTTTTTGTGCGTTGTTTTTGATAACTTCACACATTTTGGTTTTGTGTCTCTGTGTGTAGGCCCTCAAGGGGTGTGCAAAGGGAATGTAAACATCAAGCATTCCACATTTGAATCTTTTAAGGAAATTTGCTTCCCCGAAATGGCATTCCGAATGTTCACTATCCGAAAATGAAATACTAATATGGTTTATTATTTCGAAAGTTCATTAATCCGAAAATGAAATATGGTCCGTTAATAGGCCCTCTATAGTTCGAAGGTTTGATAGTCCGAAGATGAAAAGGGGTTGCTGATCCGACAAGGATTATGCTCGTTGAGTACACAACTGTCTGTATGAAGTCCGAAAATGAAATGGGTTCGTTAGCCCAAAAGTGAAATATTAAGGTTCGTTAATCCAAAGCAGAAAAGGAGGTGTCAATATACACCATGTACTAACGAATCTTTGAACTATGAAGCTTATTTCTTTTTCGGACTAATGAAGCCTCGAAATCACGAACTAAGATGTCTCACAACCCTCAATAATTGGCAAGAGTTGCATCATCTAAATTCAGATAAATCGTATAATATATGAACGATATTTGGGAACATCTGGGGGGTGTTTCATCAACGTTTGTCAGCGCTGACAACTTGAATCACCATAGTAACAGTCAGTGACCAGAGCATCTCAGCCAATCAAAACCAAGGATTTTGCTGAAATTGTCAGCGCTGACAGTAACGTTGTCAGCGCTGACAAACGTTGATGAAACACCCCCCCCCCCCCCAGAATAACGGATTTTACATTGTATTTAATTTTCGGACTAATCTACTTATATAACGCCACTGGATGCCCCAATGTTAAAAATTTTATTTACTTTCAGTAGGGAATTAAGGGAATTGTCGAAATATTTCATTTTCGGATTAACAAACCTTACTGGCGGAATAACGAACATCACCCCAGATTATACACATAAAAACTTAAACAAAGACTGGGTCGTAGAACGAAATAATTATTTGCCCGATAAATATTTACAAGCTATTACTACTACACTGTACCTACATTAAGCGTACCGGTACCAAACATTTTTGCCAGCATCGAATTTGTCATTTTTGTTTCAATTTCCCTACAGGACAAAAGAACATAATTATTTCCGCATGTGTCACATTATTTAAGCCTGTACATTTTCCTTGTAGAAATAGGCCTACGTATTAAAAAAAAAAAGTCCGCGAAAATCTTAATTACACAACTAATCGTTATGATTAACGAAACTGTATTCCCCCCCCCCCCCCAAACACACACACAAACACACACATTGGTCGGAGGGACCTCATCATGCATGTTCCCTAAATTTTCGATCTTGCATGTTCTCTTAATATAATTATGTAGATGAACTTTCGCACGACATACGGTAATCGGTCAGACAATAATAGGCCCCTTCCACCCCACCCCCCACCCCCACCACCACCACCACCACCACGTCCACCACCATCACCGTCGCGTCGCTTCACTTCCTCGGGCGGGCATGGTCTCCCCCTCTCCCTCACAGCGTCTCACTCCAAACTCTCGCTCGAGTTTGGCAGAGGCCTACGTACTGTAATCTGTATGCAGAAATCTCATCGACTCACGCGACATCCTTCAAGCAGCTTCTGCCACGCCGCCACCAGGTACCACCACACGTACGTACCGGCGCAATTACTAGTACGCTAGCTTCACTCTCTTTGATCATTATTACATGGCTCAGATCTAAAGCCTCATCACTTTCAAGGCGTTTAGAGATCTGCAACGATGTTACAAGAATACGAACCGGTCACCCAATCTTTGCTCGGCACCCTATTCACTTGGGGACTAACCGCTGCTGGAGCTGCTCTTGTATTTGTGTTTACAAGTGGAAAGGTAAGACCCTGCAACAACAGCTAGCTACGAGAAATGAAAGACTTGACTAGTCCCACATGTGTAAATTCGTGTGAGTAGGAATTGTTTCAGTTTCAATTTATGGGTGCGCGCACCATATGCACCAGCCAGCGTCATGTCTGTCGAATTGCGAGTGCTGCATACTGTGTGACGCCCAAGATCCGATAGCCTAGAATCTCACGGAAGGTATATTTTATTCCATGCAATGTCAAGCTTCTCAATTTTCCAGCAAATTATGATTCATGAATGAAAAATCAAACAGCGAGCGAGCTGCTAGTGCTGTGTGGTGGATGGGACATATCAGTTTGATATTAAAGGGACTGGGGATGAGTGTTCGGTCGTGCAAAACATGCGAAAGAGAAGGTGCTTTGGGTAGACTATAAAATGAAAGGTAGATATGTAACTTAATTAGCCCCGGAGACCGCGCCGCCAGGCGCGGTCCTGGCGGCTTCCCCGCAGTTTCGCTAATGTGAGAATAACGAATAGCTCCCCTATTCTGTGTGCTTGTGCAAGTGATTGTGAATTCTGTGAACATCGGTGAGCTGCTTATAAGACATCATTTTGTGCATCACAAGCAATGAAATGCCTCAAACAGTCGCCGATGATAGTCATTTAGGTTTCATCGACCCATGTAAGTATTCCTAGTAGTTTCTGTTGAAAAATTAAGGAAATATAGCGCCGCAAAGGCACCCGTTTGTTCAACATGAAGATCTGAAATGGGAGCACGGCGCAGCCGCCACACGCAGTGTGCAGTGTGGCGGCTGTCGCAGTTACGGCTGGCTGTGCTATGGGCGCGGCGAGCGCTGGCCGCACTTCACTTGCCATAACTCGCATCATGCATCATACACAGTGTCCAGTGCTAGTGCTTCTAAGCTCGAGCTGCTGTACGATCTTGCGTGTTTTCATTTGATGAGAGCGCTAACCTAAAATCAAAGGACTCCTCCTTTTCAGATTCACATGTCCTTCTTCCAAGATATTATGAGAGCTAGTTCTATCGTCAGAAGACTCGGTAGGCTACGTATCCTAAAAGCCATCAAACTCCATTTATTACAAGATTCTTCGTTGAGAAGTACCGAAAGCGGGATAGGTGAATGCGGTAAAGTAATACGTAGCCCGACCAGACGCCGGGTGGGCTATATGTACAGCGACTGGGCTGTGCGTGTACGTACATAGAAACTTTTCCGGGTATTACAAGGACGGACACAGCCGGCCCAGCGCTAGGTCGGTACCATGTACGCAGTAACTGCCGTGCTTCGCACGGCGTCTGGTCGGGCTACGTAGAAAAAAAAATCAACGAAATCTCAATTTACAATAATTTACAATTCATGTAATTATTACATGAAACACAAACGGGTTGTGTTATTACATGTACATGCAATTCAATGCAATCTTCATGGCAAACCCATTTTTTTTTTCTTCAAAGATTTGAAACACAAGTACCCGTGGTACCGAGTAGGCCAGAGAATTCGAAGTATCCGGTACAATGTTATATCTAAACTTGCATTGGAACTAACCAATAGTTCATTTTTATTACCGGTACAACTTGTCATGTATTTGTAATTTCATGTGACTTTAATAGTTGTAACATTTATTGTGGATGATTTTCTTCACAATTGACACATGCACATACTAGGTTAGAAAGTTGGTCATTGGTATGGCTTTTATAGGCCTTACCTATTTTCTGTATAAATAGGGTTAATTGGAATTATTTCACAGATACACACAAAAATGTTGGGAATCAGATCATTTTCAGTCTTCTAGACTGAGTAATGTGACACCTGTAATAGTCTAATAACCAATCCAACAATTTCTGAGGCTATCTTATACATTTTCTTATTTATCATATGTACAATGCAACCATGCATGATGCAGGGTTCTCGCCACGATTTTCTTCACGCTTGTCGGCAGTTATACGCGTTGTTCTGGGGGTGGGTACGGGAGGGGGGTTCCGGAAGCCTTCGCTAATGCTCAATACAACACATATAAATCGCCGCTAAAATGCCACTAAATGCGACATTTTCACGGAGATGTAATGAACGTTGTGAGGGGCATATTCTCACAGAAACAATGCGGAAACTCCATACCTTTTGTTGGCGGCAGTTCCTAAATAATAAATGAAAGAGGTGCCGATGGTGAAGGTTCCGATTTCTTTTAGGCCTTTCCTGTTTCACTGTTGCAATGATTAGCCGTCTCTGCATCGCAACAACGCGTGCCGTGTATATACTAGCTATGCCCGTACAGTGTTTTTGCTTTCTCGCTGTCTGCTCGACCACGTGGTAGGCCTACTGCATGCAGATGCGCGAGAAGCGATCGACAACTTTCGGGACATCGTTGCACTTTCCTTTCTGGGTTTTATACTGCGGTAGTTTGGCCGTGACATCAAAGAGACATCATACAAATCATACATGTAATGATGGTCATTATTCCGAAGGTTTGTTTAATCATAAAATGAAACGATTCATTACTGAGTACTTCGAAGGTTTGTAATCGGAAACAACAACAACACCAAAGGTCGGTACTATAGATGAATGTTCAAAATAAACAAAACTGATTTCGTTCGAAGATGAACAAACATTTTTTTTTCTTTATCATTTTCCGATCAACGAACATTCAGAATTAAGAATGTGGAGTGTTATTTTACCATTATTCTTTCGGAGTAACGAACCCTCAGAGTACGAAAACTGTAACCGTTTTGGGGCCGTTGTTTTATTCCGAAATTATACTGGCAGAACGTTCGAAATAACATAACTGATTTCGTTTGGAAATAAACGAACATTTCTTCTTTATCGTTTTCCGATTAACGATCGTTCAGAACTAAGAATCTAAAGCATTTTATCATCATTATTCTTTGGAGTAACGAACCTTCAGAGTAAAAGATAACTGTAACCGTTTTTGGGCCGTCGTTTTATTCCGAAATTTCACAGGCAGAAACGTTCGAAATAACAAAACTGATTTCGTTGTGAAATGAACGGACATTTTTCTTAATCATTTTTGGATTAACGAACCTTCAGAATAAAGAATCAAGCATTATTTTATCATCAATCTGTCGGAGTATAACGAACCCCCAGAGTAAAAAAACTGCAACTGTTTTTGGGCAGTCGTTTTATTCCGAAATTTCAAGGCAACGTTCGAAATGACACACTGATTTCGTTTTGAAATTTACGGACATTTTCTTCCTTTAATTTTCGGTTAACAAACCTTCAGAATAAAGAATCTACAATTTATTATTTTATCATCACTATTTCTGTCGGAGTAACAGACCCTTAGAGTACGAAAACACGCAGTTTTGTGCCGTCGTTTTATTCCGAAATTTCACTGGCAGAACGTTCGAAATAACAAAAACTGATTTCGTTGTGAAATGAACAGACATTTTTTCTTAATCATTTTTGGATTAACGAACCTTCAGAATAAAGAATCTAGCATTATTTTATCGTGAATCTGTCGGGGTAACGAAAAAAAAAGAACCTTGGTGGTGATATTAACTGATGCTGGTGTAGAGAAAAACAAAGACAGTTTGCTCAAAAGGTGCTTCCTTCTTTCAGTTCATTTTCTCCCCAGTCATTCCTATCGTTCTCCTCCCATGAACCCCTGCCATGCACGGACGATGAACAAAACAAAATGTTACTGACGCTTTGCACAATGAAAAAAAAAGAAGAAAAAAAAAAGAAAGAAACACGTGCTCGTAGCAAATTATCTACACTTTTCAAGTTAAACAAATTGATGTTCGTAATGAAGAATGAAAAAAAAACCACGACCACAAGCAGTGGGGAAACTTGATATCGCATGGCTTGCGGAAATTTCCACGAAATTTCCACGAAAGCCAGGTGTCAGATAAAGGAATGCCGCGTGTACTGCCACCTTGCTTCAGTGGTCGTAAACAGCGTGTACATAGCATGTACCCAGTAAACCAACTGGGAACTTGATGAATGATTATCCATTTATTTTCTGCTCATGAAGGCCCCGTAACCCACCAAGCCAGAAGCACGTGGAGCATTACGTACGTTGAACTTGAAAGACCATCATGACAGAATTACCATAAATTTCGGCCCGGAGAAGGAAAATGGAATATTCACGAATGACGTTTACAAATCCATGGAAAGTGAAAAGGCTCAAATGGAACGCATGGCTTTTTGAATTAAAAATAAATAAAAATAACCCGCGGAAACTACCAAAACCAAAATAACAATTTGCATTTGCTTATACAAACGTACTCCATCGCACGTTCTTTTTTCTTTTTTTAAACGAAAGATGGAGTTCATTTTCTCTCTTTTTCAATGCTTTGAACGCATCTAATTTTGCGTCATTGCCGATGGCCAGCTTCCTAAAGAATTGATACGAATCCTTTCAAATATGCGAAACAAAGTCTAAAAATCCAGGATCCTGGCTGTGAATTCCGGTGGTATTATAAATCCTGCTCACTATCAAAATTTAAGATCTCTTGCGCCATTTTACCAACTAACTGTTCCTGAAATTTTCATCCTAATCTGTTCCCAAATTGTGACTTATTTTGCGAATAGAGAGACAGACAGGCAGACAAACGAACAAACAAATTAAAGCAGCAAAAAAAAAAAAAAAAAAAAAATACAACCTTTGGCGGAGGGGGGCATGCATTTCACATCGTTTGTTTTTGCGTAACCCGACAACAAGCATGACAACAAGCGAGCACGTGTCAGCCTTCCTCAGCCTCCCTCGGCCTCCGACCCTCTCTTTCCGTCCTCTCTCTCCCTCTCACTATACCGTCGTACACACATAGCATAGCAGGCTGCTGTGTGGCCGGCTGGGTGGTGCATGACTATTGTGTGTGTGGATCCCGAATCAGAGCGCATTGTGAGTGAGCAAGTGTGTGACGTGGTGTGTACGTGTATGTGCAGCTGTACGTCGCTATGTTGAGCCAGGGAGGTGAGACTCACCTCCCTGGTTGAGCCGAGTTGTTGTGATCGGTGCGTGATAACTTTTAGCGCTTGTAAACTGCTGCTCCTTTCAACATCTAGTTTCTTTTCTAGCCAGATAATAAAGACTGAAAAAGGCGAGAAATTGGTCCGAACTTAGCTCGTCAAGCAAGCAGTTCACGCGTGGTGTTACCCTTGTCGGCAAGTTCACGCGTGGTGTTACCCTTGTCGGCAAGTTTTACCCTTGTCGGCAATTGTTTCTTCAAACCGCACGCTTGTCGGCACCGACAAGGGTGATATACGCTGGCAAGATCCCTGATGATGCAATGTCTTGTTCACCTATACAAGGAGAAAATCAAGACACAAGGAATAATCTGTTCAAGTCAATTATTTCCACATAGGTCAACAACATTCACTCAGTTTTATCTAGAACCCTGATTGGGTTTTTATCATCAGAACACATTTTTTTCTCATTGGTAAATTGACGCTTAACAGTTAGGCCTGTATACACAGGTAATATCTTGTTGTGATATTTCAGTGAATTTAAATCTAACACATTACTTATGTAGGGCTAGGGTTCACTTAGCTCTCTAGCACTCATCACACTAAAAGCAAACTAGGGCAGCACACATGTGTTACTTGGAAGGAGTCCCCTGGCTAACTAACTTGTAGCCAGTTTATTCTTCACATAATTTGGCATGGGTTTACATGTAAATGTGGGTTGTTACATAAATATGCATACACAAAATCAACATAACAAAACATGCAAATAAAGAAACAAAGGTTAAAACTAAATATTCATAATAATATGTAAATGATGTGCAGGCTTGGGTGATTTAGGCATGATTTCAGTATTACAGGGAACAATGGGTGAGAAGTGAAAGAGTGGAAAATGTCATGTGATATGTGGTGTGTCTGTGATACAATTGTAGGTGGGGTGTGTGGATGCATGTGGATGTGAATACCGGTACTACTGTATGTGTGGGTTGACGTATTTATGTGTAGAGGGGTGGTACCTGTAATAAAAGAAGGGGGGATACACTTATAATAAAAGGTTCAAAATAAATCCCTACACTTACGTTATACTACCATGCATAAATACAAATTTCATGTGCACATATAAATTGCATGTGTACATGGGACCTACATTAGAAGTTGTGTGTACCAGGGTACACTGACCTTACATTTTCTTTTATCTTTGCATGTATATTTGCATTTGGTGTTGCATCATGAGCACAGGTTCTAATTGCAAATGTGCTACATGTATTTAGAAACTGCTCTCACAGTAATGTGATGTGATATACAATGTAGAGATAACAAATCTGTGCTGGCTACTTGCATGTAGGCCTATATCTTTTAAATATAAAATGTCATAATAGAAATAGTTGTAAAGCAAAGATTGCCAATTGACACAGGTAAGGTAATCATTTGCAGAAAAAAAAAAGAAAAAAGAAACTGCTCAGCATTCTGTCATTAGTCAATTTGGGCATCTACACATTATACTCCTATCATATTGAACAATTATGATAATAATACTATAACATGTAAATTAAAAGAACCTTACAAATGCAACCACTTTCAAATAACTTGCACATTTGCAGGGAAAAAATATTGAAGTGAAAGTCCAAGAATCAATGTCACAGGGTTAATGACTTCAAGTACAAAGAACACTATACTATTTCAGTGTGGAGACCTTCTACATATTGCATTGTCAAAACACAATTGGTTTAGGGTTTGAGCATATGATATACAATTATATCAGTAGAACATCATGTAGGGACCTACCAAAATGTATATTACAATGTATTTTTATATCTATGTGAATGAAAACTGAACATCTTGTTTGAAGCACTTCCAACACATTTGTTTATCAAAATTCATACTTTTTTTTTTGGGCCACAAAATATAGATGCAATGAATATTACAAGGGCACAAACTCCATTTACCACAAAAATATTGTCCTCATAATAATGTGATTTGATAGAGTTATCACAAAATTTTGTGCTGAAAAAGTGTCTTCCAAAATGCTGATGGACAATGCTACTGTGTAGGACCTGCTGTGCCACTTGAATGTAACACATGGCATGATATCAGTGATCACATAAATGATGAGGATAATAATCATTATGAAGATGATGATAGTAATAAAAAATTAGCAACAACAACAATAGTAGTAGTAGTAATAATAATAATAGTTACAGCATTAATGAAATGTGTGAAAGGCCCTTCAGTGATGTACACTGTTGTGCATGACAGCCCTGCTTAAGTTCACTTTAAAACACTGATGCATATTTTATCGTAACGGAGTAATTGTAGTTTTTCACCTCTGAAACACCTGGGAAACACAGGGGGAAAAAAGACCAAATGAAAAACAAGAGACCCGCGGGTCACGCGCTCACCTGATTATCGCAATTTCACCTTCCATGCATTCTTGCACACTCTTACCTGAGAACATTGGAAACTTTAGGTCTGCATATGGATCCCTCCCCCCCCCCCCCCCTCAACTCGGGGGGGTAGGGGGGGGGGGGAGGGGGCAGGCAGTCCTGGATCTGAATCTGCAATTAACAAACTTGGAACTAAAGTCATCAATGTTCAAACTCATGGTATTAACTTTGCTTTATCATTTCTGGTTCTAGAGCAGAAGATTTTAAATATTCCTCAATGTGGGGGGGGGGGGGGGGGGGTGGGCCCCCTAGGGGGCCCCCAAGAGGGACATGGTGCCCATTTGAAGGAATTGAGATTCTATCCCCCTAGGGATGCTACCTGCTAAGTTTGGTCAAAATTCATCTTGAGGTTTTCAAGAAGAAGATGAACATGTACAATTCAGGCTCCATTACAAGTGTTGGACTTCTCCCCAGCCCTCTCCTGGGTCCTAAGGGCGTGGGGGGGGGGGGGGGGGGGGGGGGAATGAATCCGCCAACCCCATGAAAAAAACTTGAAACTACAGTCATCAATGTACTAACTCATAGTATCATCTAAGCCCTATCATTTCTGGTTCTAGAGAAGATTTTTAAAGGTTCCTTAATTTTAGGAGGTTTGGCCCCCTAGGGACCCCCAGGTGGGCAATGGTGCCCATTTGAACAAATTGAGATCCTATCCCCCTAGGGATGCTACCTACCAAGTTTGGTGAAAATCAGACATGGCGATCTCAAAGTGAAGATGAAAATGTACAATTTAGGCCCCATTAGGACCCCTCCCCACCCCCTCACCTGGGTCCCAAGGGGGGCACCCCTGATTCCCCCATGAACAAACTTGAAACTACAGTCATCAATGTACTTACTCATAGTATCATCTAAGCCCTATCACTTCTGGTTCTAGAGAAGATTTTTAAAGGTTCCTTAATTTTAGGGGGTTTGGCCCCCTAGGGACCCCCAGGTGGGCAATGGTGCCCATTTGAACAAATTGAGATCCTATCCCCCTAGGGATGCTACCTACCAAGTTTGGTGAAAATCAGATATGGCGATCTCAAAGTGAAGATGAAAATGTACAATTTAGGCCCCATTAGGACTCCTCCCCACCCCCCTCCCCTGGGTCCCAAGGGGGGCACCCCTGATTCCCCCATGAACAAACTTGAAACTACAGTCATCAATGTACTTACTCATAGTATCAATTAAGCCCTATCACTTCTGGTTCTAGAGAAGAAGATTTTTAAAGATTCCTTAATTTTAGGGTGTTTGGGCCCCCCTGGGGCCCCCCAGGTGGGCCATGGTGCCCATTTGAACAAATTCAAATCCTATCCCCCTAGGGATGCTACCTGCCAAGTTTGGTGAAAATCGGTCATGGGGTTCTCGAGAAGAAGATGTAAATGTAAAAAGTTTACGCACGACGGACGACGCACGACGCACGACGGACGCCGGACGAAGAGCGATCGCAATAAAAAAGGACAAAACACTTTGTGCCTGGATATTGCAGCCCTTTCAGTTTCCAGTAACAGTTTAACGCACATGCAGTTTAGGAGTTTACAGGATTTATTTTCCCTACTTGCTACATGGGGCAAGAACAAATTTTCCAGGCAATCAATTCACTGTTTCATTCTGATTCACACATTTGAGTACTAACATGTTTGTTGTTACCTCACAGGAAAGACAGAAATAGAGAGTTCAGAGATATAAATGTAGTGTCATATCAGTTATCACTGCCATCACATGAATGTAGTCTATGATTGGAATTGATGTTATTCATGTTCAATGTGCATTTATCAGAATCCCCAACAATCCTGGTACAAAGGTGCAGCTTTTTCATTACTAACATGTCTTTTGCTATAATACACAATGAAGGCATAAATTGACAGTAGGCCTACAGGAAGAACTGGTGTCAGAGCTATTATCATTGCCATCACTTGGATGCACTCAACATAATTATGATATTGAAGTCATCCAAGTTCAGTTTTCAAACATTTGCCAGCCACAAAGAAGAACATGAGAGGGGATGTCACTGGCTTCATGGAGCTAAGTAGTTGGGAGGGCTGGTTCTGATTAATGAGAGGGGATGTCACTGGATTCACTGAGCTTGGTGGCAGAGAGGGCTGGTTTCCACTGGCGAGATGGATGTCACAGGTCTCACCGAGCTGCGTAGCCTAGAAGAGGCAGTCTTATTTGGCGAGAGGGGGTGTCACTGGCTTCAACAACCTGGATATCTGTGATGGCACTTGGATGTGATGCTAGCTGTTCCACTGCAATAGAGGCCAACAAGCACATTCTATTGATCTCTCATCTAATGACTGAATGTTGGTAATAAAGTAACTACTACACATTTACAATGAAAAATTATTTTACTACTCATATAGACTCAATTAACTATTCAGTAATACACATAGTAAATATTCTCTTTAAAGACTATCATTCAAGCAATGACAAGTTTAGTACTGATGAAAGCAATTATGTTATATGCTGAAAGTCCAATGAAAATAGCTCATTTTATTTATGATATTTACATAAAAATTCCCTGATATGCATGCCAAAGGGACGTCTTCATCATCTACTGTAAAAGTGGAAATTTCTTGCGGTGTTGGTTGAAATTTTCACGCATTTCGCGTAAGCCGAAACTAGCGCGAAAATAAAAGCATGCGAATATTTTTGCTCGCCATTTGTTCAAGTAGTTGATGTCTTGATTCCGCGGAACTATAAACATGCGAAGCTCTTCTTACCCCGCCGACCGCAAAAAATTAGTCGCGCTAAAATATCCACTTTTACAGTAACCTGTTATCTCCTTACATCTGCCCAGGCTCTGATAAAATCAATATCTGTCAGCACTCTCACCAGGTTTTGATCCACTTCAATTTGACCCAAGTCCTTTCCTCAGAGTAGCATTTTCCTCCACAACTAATTGGAGAAGGCAACGGCATTCATGAACTTGTCCTTTTTCCATTTCACAGGGGTATCTGGACTGGAGTTCATCTGTATATATCAGACACAATGAAAGGCATTAACACGGACTTACAATTAGGATAGTCCCGTTAGTTCTTCACCAATCTGTAAATTTAGTCACAGAACTTGCTATCCCATGTATTTCAGTGTAGAGTCTACCAGGTAGCTTTATCTTGTAGTGCTCACATACATGCAACAGAGAAAACTCCATGAAATATGTTAGAAATAGACTGTCTACTGTAGAACTTAAATAGCAAAAAGGAAAATAAGACCTACAGAGACCCTAGCCAAATTTTTGATGAGTTGACACTGCACATGACGTCGGGATGACCTCAGCCTCTCATTGTGCATCTGGGTAATTCTGTGAAGTTGGGGCACGAAGTGTGACATTTTAGCATAACTCAATACTAATTATGCTATACATGTATTGTTTATAGGCTTTGCAGTTGTATTGAGACCATACATTTTCCTGGAAATGTTGTGCCATTCCGACTCAATTTTGATGAAATTATTAAAACGATATGTAATGGTGTCCTGTAGCATCGTGACGTGTCCATGTAGCATCGTGATAGTAAACATTTGGTCCTAAAAGACAAATTAAGGCAATTAGCTTGACCAAAATTTGATATAATATGCATAATTACTAGATTAGTCAGATAGCTAAATATCTTAACTCTCCTTTCCACAGTTTTACACAAAAAAGGACACCGCTTAGCATCGTGATACATTTTGTAATTTTCTTTTAAAATTGAAACTGTGTACAGGAAATTTGAGATATTTAGCTATCTTATTCATACCTTGTAAATATGCATATTGCATCAAATTTTGGTCAAGCTCATTGCCATAATTTGTCTCTTTGGACCAAATTTTAAAATATCACGATGCTACGTGGACACGTCACGATGCTCCAGGACACAGTGTTACATATTGTTTAATAACTTCGTTAAAATTGAGTCTGAATGGCACAAAATTTCCAGGAAAATGTGTGGCCTCAATGCAAATGTAAAGCCTACAAACAATAAATGTATAGCATAATTGATATTGAGTTATGCTGACATGTATTTTGTCAATATCACGATGCTACATACATGGACACTGCCCCAACTTCATGGAATTACCCATCTACAAAGTAGGCCCTATTTATTTATATGTTGTGTATACAACCTCATATCGGGCCTATGATGTCTTTCAATCCAGCCACATGCAAGGGATTTGGGGGTCTGTATAATTCCACATACAATCATATAGTAGGCCTATATGTGGCTGCAATGTACAAACTATGTAACTTGTAACCCTAAAAGTAATGATCAAGACAACCATAATCTTATTAACCACTACCACAGCTTTGGGTTTAAAAAAAAAATGTTATAAGTTAAATTACAGCAAGAATAAGAACAGCATCGTTTGAGTACACAGAGTTATCTATTCAATTTATTGATGTTTTGTGTACTAAATATCAACATTAACTTTCATTTGCAGGTTCAAAACAGTTGTTGGATCTAGGTGTATTAAAATAGTACCAGGTAATTAAAGTTAGTTTGTACAAACCTTTTGTACCAACGGAAGGGCTGGTCTCAATGGGCAAGAGGGGATGTCACTGGCTTCATCAAGCTGGGAGGGCTGGTCTCGACTGATGAGAGGGGACATCACTGGCTTCACCAAGCCGGGTATAGGCTAGCTGGTCGAAACTGACGAGAGGGAATGTCACTGGCTTCATCAAGCTGGTTAGCTAGGAGGGCTGGTCTCAATTGATGAGAGGGGATGTCACTGGCTTCACCGAGCTGGGTAGCTGGTCAAAACTGACGAGAGGGAATTTCACTGGCTTCATCAAGCTGGGTAGCTGGGAGGGCTGGTCTCAACTGACCAGAGGGGCTGTCACTGGCTTCACTGAGCTGCCTAGTCAGGATGGTCCTTGAATGCGATGCTGGCTGTTGCTCTACAAAAGATACCCACAATAATATCTGACAGACCTTTCTCAACAATTAGCACCTACTGTGCTACAAAGCATACACCATTAACCACTACACTATAGAGACTGAGTGAACTGCGCTACAATGCATATACGCCATTAGCCACTTATGTATGTACGCACAATAGATACACTTCAATCAACATTTTTGCAATGCCATGTGTACCGGAGACAATAACAAGGTACTGGTACCTTTATACCAAACATGTGAATTCACGTTTTTGGTCCGATCATAGCTGTGATGACAACATATACACAGTTGAGTCTCCACAAAGTATTTTGTAAAAACCGAGAGTTACCAGATTCGCTGACACTTTCATTCATTCAGTGTCGTTTCGTAAAATTGGATTTCTCGCCTATCGCCAATTTGTAACAAACGTCAGTTCTGATGAGTGTCGTAACTTTCTTATTTCGACATTTTGAGACCCATAATTTGACATGAAGGTAGAATAGGGCAACATAATCCAGAATACGGTAAAATAGGAATTCGCGTATTTACATGCAAAACACAAATAGCGTGCCATTTCTTACTGTGAACAGCGATTTATGTGTAATAGAGAAGCACATTTCAAAAAGGAGAAATGTTGAGCCAAATTTGGGATGTCATTCATAGGCAAAAAAATTTCCATGTTAACTTATGGTAACTATACACAGCCCAGTTGCTGTACGTAGGTACATAGCGACAGGATTCGCACAGCGTACCGTACTTACAGCGTCTACCACTCCTAGTCCGAGGCCCTTTTTCTCTGCCATTATAGCTGTAGCCCGACCACACGCTGTAAGTACACTGTGCGAATCCTGTCGCTACGTACGTACAGCGACTGGGCTGTGTATAGTTACCATAACTGGAAATTTTTTTGCCTATGAATGACATCCCAAATTTGGCTCAACATTTCTCCTTTTTGAAATGTGCTTCTCTATTAATTACACATAAATCGCTGTTCACATTAAGAAATGGCACGCTAATAAAGTGTTTTGCATACATGTAGATAATACGCGAATTCCTATTTTACCGTATTCTGGATTATGTTGCCCTATTCTACTTTCATGTCATTAAATTATGGGTCTCAAAATACATAGGTCTAAGATACCTACCATACCTCAATCGCATTCTGAATACACCTTTTTGTGAATCTGCATGTAGCCTTTCTCCACATATGTGAGTATTAAAAATCTCAGGCAAACTCTGATAGGCCTATAAGTATATCTTTTAGTTTAATAGAAAAATGTTAGGGTGTGGCATAGGACACCTAACAAAATTACTAATCAAGGCCTACTATCAGTATTACTAAATAGTAGGCCAATAGTGTGTGAAGATCCTCTAAGTGACATCTCTATAATATACAAATGATGCACAGGATAGAGTGCGTTTTGTCAATACTCGAGAGCGAGCCGCACCTTCACTAACGCCACGAAATAATCCTGTGCATCATTAGTTTTATAAAATGGGTCGAAAACTAACAGCATTATTCACGTACCTTTGTGGGTCAATACCAGTCAGCTACATGTAGCACTCGCTCAAAAGTCAAGATGTCCGAAGATGTTCGTCCCAAACATTTACGCACGTCGCACTCGGAAATCCCGCACACTCACCTAGTACTTCACTGTACGTACGTATAAGAGTATACGTACGCCACGTACTGTTATGCACAAGAAAGGCCGCCGGCTGTTGTGGCAGCCCGCGGCCCGAACTAGAAGTTGTTTACAGGATTGACAGCGCGTATAGTAGCGCGTGACGCACTTGTAACAACTGATTGAGTGCGCACTGCTAGTGTAAAACATTGTGACGTACGTCAGGCCAGGGAGGTGGAAGAGAGACTCTTCTTAGTGCTTACCTGAAGAAAATAATGCACGCACACGTGACTCATTTCCGTGCATGTTTCACAATTGTAAATACCCTCGAGTGCACTACGCCTACACTAACGCCACGAAATAATCCTGTGCATCATTTGTTTTATAAAATGGGTCGAAAATTCGAAAACTAACATCATTTTTCAGCATTTTTCACGTACCTTTGTGGGTCAAGACGTCCGAAGATGTTCGTCCCAAACTTTTACGCATGTCGCACTCGCGGAAGTCCCGCACATACAGTACAGTGTGTATAAGTATAATGGGGGGTTGGGTTTCCGGACACCCGCATGAAAACTTACTTATTTTACATAGAATATGCACCCTTTACCTTAAAGACTTGATATAGACTCCTCATATAGGCTTACTAGACAACATACTCTGAAAATGGCATGAGAATTAACCTGCTAAATCGTTGGATTTGCTCTTCAAAGTGACTCCATGTACGCGTCCGGTCCCATAACGCTTGGTCTACTGTACTGTACAAAGTGTACGTATAGTACAGTATACGTACGTACGCCACATATGTTATGCACAAGGGAAGACAGGCCAGCCGGCCGGCAGCCCGAACTAGAAGTTGTTTACAGGATTGACAGCTCGTACGCGTATGCATGCAATTCATCAAAGGAGCCGCCGCGCGCACAGACGATCGGCAATCTACCATGGATTACAGGCAGTGCAGTTGTACTGAAGTAAAGGAAGGAGGTGTGTCTCATTTCAGCGCTTCCTATTGGCTACATTCTTGAACCCATTTTATAACAATTCTCGCTATCGCCAATGACGTAAAAAGTACCCGGATGATGATTTAAGCGTCATTTACGGTGCATTATGGGATAGTCCGGTAGCAAAGTCACTTCCGTTCGTACGCGCGTGATACGTGACTAATGCTATTTACACACACAACCGACTGTATTCTACGTGTACTTCCGGTTTTCTCGACTTGAATTACAGCTTTAATATGATTTGAAATTTCTCCATTCTTAAGTAATTGCTGTTAATACGACTATTGGTTGTTGCTGCGAAGCTGCCATGTGTTGTTCGCACGACAATAAATGAAAAAAATCTGCAGAAATAGGACCCTTACTGGCATGCGAGACGTGACGTGGCCGCGTGGGTGAAGTTTGCGGGTGACTCCACAGCGCAGTACGTGCACGCGCGACTTGCACTAGGTATAAGTAGGCCTAGTGCCTACATGTATGTACGTACATTGTACGTACTTGCTTGAAAGAAATTGCTTCGGAGACAGGATAAGTTCGAGATCACTGTTCGTTCCCGATTGTGTTCGCGACATTTCGACAGAGAACAAATAAAAAAAAAAGATGGGAATTCCATGACGATATACTGTATATCCAGGTGGGTGAATATTTTCCAGCATATTTTCATCGTATGCAGAGATGACTGATCTGTGATGTACGCCGTACTGGTATGTGTTAGCTTATGCGCTGCGTGCAGTGAGTGCTAGTGGTGCATGCTAATGCAAGGCCGGCCGCCGTGCCGGCGGCGGGGACTACAGTGTACGAGTATGACAGGCCTGGCCACTCGCTGGCTCGGGCGGTACTGCTGCGCTATAGGTAAGGTACACGTACGCGCACGCTAGCGTTGTGCAACTTATGACCCGCGCCGGAAGTGCCCTTGCTACCAAGTGCACTAAATCTTGAAGGAAAAGCCACATCCGGGTACTTTTTACGTCATTGGCGATAGCGAGAATTAATGTTACACTAACAACACTAAACACTGTAACAGTTGTTATAGGTCCTACTCACACTGAACTAATATGACTATGAGGTCTTCCGAGTTTCACAAATTTATTACCGATCCAGCCGAAGTGAAATGACATCTCTGTCGTTCAGCCCCTTATCTTCTAGTGTCTTGAGGGGAATTGGGACTCTACATTTTATTTTTCTGTCACTGGTTTTCATGGTCTTCCTCTTCTTGGAGACAGATCTCTCGCTCTCCACCTGCGGCTCCATTGTTAGTGTGGATGGTATTTATACGCAGCCAGCAGATCAGAGTCCAAGCGGACCCGTGCCAGCTACAAGCTGCCGGGCGGATCCCGGGAAATGCACCGATAACGCTCGCTAGCCAGTGAACAGGCACCCGGGTTTCGCCTCGCAATAGGGGCGATATCTTGGGCTTGCTTTTCGCCGAGGAGAAGGCAATACATTAACGCTGTGCCAAAATCGGACAAAAGAGGGAGGCAAAAACAACACTTGAACGGAGAGCCTCTAAGCCGACCCCCCGTGATTTTGACAAGCGTTACATGTAACGCTCTTCAAAAAATCATAGATATCTTCATAATGCCGTATTTTTCATCGATTCTTTTTCATTGCTTAGTCCTTTCATAGACATTGGTCCTTGTTTTCGCCTGTTTCACTTCATGAAATAGCACTTTTGCATTTTGGGTTCCAACACTCCTCCCCAGTCCCTTTAAGCGATAGGCAATTTTACATCCCTCATAAGTGAGATTCCTATCACTCATTGGTCAAAAGTATATCACGTGACAAGGTGTAGAGTAACTGCGTCAGTAAGCGGCCCTGCAGCCGTTCGCGGCAGGTACTGTACGACATACACGGTAATATACAGCTAAACACAGCATTGCACTGTTACATGCACACTACACATATACTAACACACTAGCAATCAACAAAAACCAACTGATAAAATGGGCACGATCTCTGACGAAAGTGAAATTTTCTCACATAAATGACAACATATCGCATCCAAAATGAAATTTTCGGTACTTCTTAACATAACAGTTAAGAAACAATGGTCCAAGAAACTGGATTTTTTGTCGTTTTCTCGATGTTCATGGATTTTGAAAACATATCCTCACGTAAAATAGAATTTTCGCGAGCCGATGTGGGCCGCCATTTTTTTCGGAAAGTGGATGTTACCATCGAAAAAAAATGAGAAAAACACGAGAAAGACATCAACAACACCGCCAGAATTGCGATCTTGTTTGCGGCCAATGCATGTGCGCACGCTATTTTCACGTGCTTTCGCAATGGGAATTGGCGCTTACGCAATGTTCGCGAGACATGTGAAGGCGTTCAGCTAAAGATTGCGGAGCACGCGCGCATTGCATAGGGATTGTACATCGTGCCGCAAGCAGAAATACTACGTCGCATATCGCCCTTATCGGCAAAAATTGTGCCGGGTTTTGCCCTCGTAAATCATAAAAAATGCGTTGGTCAATGGTAAATTTCTTTCATGAAAACAATTGCGTTAATGAATAATCTTGTCTATGATATATGAAATGGTTAAAAATAATTTGCCTGATTTGTTTACAAGTTGGAAAAACCCTTAACAATGCTTAAACTGCCGCAAACGGGATATTTTACTCTAGTCCCGTCTATTTTGCCTTAGAGTTTTCATGTATGTGATAGAAAGGCAAAACCCTCGTGATAGAAAGGCAAAACCCTCATGATAGTAAGTCAAAACCCTCGTGATAGAATTCGTAAACCCTCCGCGACTTTACACATAACAAGTACACTAGACTTCGCGCGCGGTGTCCGCAACCCTTCACTACGCGCATCATATACAACACATGCACAATCATCGCACTAGCTGTAGCATAGCGCACATGCACAACGCGCATGTTTCAACATGGCATGGTGACAGAGCGCTCCTCCCTGATTTGAAGTGAGTTTAATCAAAGATCGTACACTTTGTCTTAACTCTTAATGTGCCTGGCCGAAACCCCTAACGTGCCAGAGGTTTTTACCTAACGTCAGAACGTTTCGAAACTGGACTGACAATGACATTTAAAACCACCATATCTATGAAACTATCTGTTTTGAATCGAGTTCTACACAACATTTATCAAGAAATGTTTGTTCTTTCGTGTCATGTACCGGTAGTCAGTTTGCCATCATGAACCTGAAAAATTGCAGAAATAATTGATACATCAAAAAATTATAAATTTGTATGTAGTACGGAAAAAAAAAGAGTCAATCATGTTTTTTCTTCAATAGAGCGCTCCCTTGACTCTGTGAGAAAGTTATAGAGCAACATCTCCTCTTTCAAATGATAACAAAATTGCGTTCTAGAATTGTATGATTTCAAAGATAATAGCAGTTTATTTTGTCTTAGCAATTTCTCTTTCTGATTCAGTAATACATTCCCAAATCTGAGTCCTTTAGTCCCAGATCCTGTATTAGAAACTAAAGTAATTGTCCCGGGCCCTTCAAGAGTGTCTTTTGTCCACTTGAGAAGGAAGAACCTACTAATCCTGCTTTTGTCTAACCAGACCATGGGCTGGGGTACTCTATTGAAATCGGCAGGCCTTTGTCTGCGTGCAATTACTTTATAGGCTAGCATGGGGACGATTTGTGACGTTCATCAAAACAAAAGGATGAAAGACTTGACCGACGAACCTAAGCTGACCCTCTTTGAGGGACAAAATCAAAGCAGCTTCCCGCAGGACAGTGTCGAAGCGGAACAATGCCAGTGGAATCGCATAGACAATACACGCAGATTCAATAGCATACACACGCGTGGTTTACCAATGAGACTTTTGATCCATACACATCTCGCAGAGGGTGCTCTCGCTGCGGATTTTCCCGACTCTAAAAAAATACATCTAGCTCAAAAATAATGTATTTACTCAAAATTTTCCAATGTAAGCATGCTTATATTTTCAGTAGAAACGATGACTATGCTAATCAGCTACCAGTACATATCATTGGCAGTTTCTCGGTGTAACATATTACGGTACCACAAGAACTTAAATGATCAATGCTTTTCTCACTCTTCTAAGTCGCCAATCGGCCACCATGGCAAGTCAGGACTAGGGTCGCCATTCGGCGACCATGGCACGTTAAGAGTTAAGGATTTCTTAGGATCCCGAAGCAGAGACAAATCTCAGCATGTTGGAAATATCGAATTAAAACACGAGCGACGGGAAACTGGATGCATACTGTAATCTTCTTCCAAGATTTTATGCAGGAGCTCGCCGAAGGCCATGTGACTTACCGTGAGTGAGTACCGTGCGTAGGCCCTACTGGGTAGTCTACGAAATGCATGAAAACCATGCAAGCGAGCACTGTGGCTTGATTTTAGGGCTAGGCCTAACAGTTAGAATTTACTTCGTATTTACCTAGCCCTAGATCTTGGTTAAGTCTTAAACGATGAGGTATATAAAACAAATATTAACTGCTCTGTAATCGTATGGTGGTGGAAATTATCACTCTTTTTTATACCGACCCTCCCATCACCCCTCGGCTAACGCCTCGGGGTGATAGAAGGGAATGATAATTTCCACCATCATCCTCATGAGCAGTCAATATTTGTATACTATAGACCCCTCTAATGATGATTTATTTCTTGCATGGTAAATTAACTGTTTGTCACTGGTAGTGTATTCCTTTGCATAATTCAGGTGATCCAGAAATATAATGAAATGTGAGTAAAATATCTCTTCTCATACAATGTACAGTATGTGTGTTTGAATGATATTAAAAAAATGAAACTGAGATCATGATTTTTCGAATACATACTGCAAAGGTACAGTATGTTTAGGGGTACCACTCATCATGAGGTGCACTGCCAGTTGACCGAAAGATCGGTCTGTATCTGGTCGTCGGAGATGTGTTCCGCAGAGACTGCGTCTGGCTTCGCAGATCCCCTCCTATACAGACCGAAGGCTATGATGCTGGCTCCTGTAGGGGTGCTCTGCCAGCGGTCGCGCATAGACCAAACATTACGATAAACCCAATTTCATACAGCTTTTTACACTCAAACAAGTTTGACATGACATGACACATTATGCAACAATATTTGGGGTAACTTTCTCACATTGTACAATCAAAATACTCACAGTAACTAGGTTAGATCGCAGAAATTTGTATCCATATCGCAACATCACTGTTCGCTAGCTGTAAATCGCCATTTTGAATCTGTTAGCCAATCACATGCGAGGTCCGTGTTTTGATAAAAAACATGTAGTAATCTACCTCGCAAGTGATTGACTAACGGATTCATATGTTGAAGAGCTGTTACGACTGTACCAACGGGCTGGTAGGCTGCATCTTTTTTCATGAAAATTCTACCAAAATGTTTTTGAATATATCATTAATTTGGTGAGTGCAATTCATTTTTGAAATGTTGATTTTGCTATACCAGTATGAGTTTAAATTTGCTGATCTATGGCTGTGAATTCGACGCAATGGAGAAGGGTGAGGTATCTCACCCAATTCTCCATAGAGACAGTGGTTAAGAGCACCCCTACAGCGAGGTACACTATAAGCTTCCGTCTGTCTACGGAGGAGAGTGATAACGTCAATAAAAATAAAAGACTCCTCCGGACAGACGGATCTTTCTGTCTACACTGCCAGTTGACTAGCACAGCATTAAATGCACAGAATCATTAGATGCCATTGCCTCTCAGTCCTAGCATTAGAGAAGAAGGGGTTAAAATGCTTGAGGATCTGATCTATAAATTGTACTTTAGTACATGACGCTGTAGAAATTATAATTCTCAGTTAAAGTTAGCTCTATGAGTAGCCCAACCAGACGCCGTGCGAAGCACAGCGTCAGACGAGCGGGGCCTTGCCATCACATCGGGGAACCACAACACAACTACAAAACTTATAAAAATTTATACGTTACTTATAAAAATGTATGTATACATTACTCTTGGAAAGTGCATGCTTATATTACAAGAGGTGCATAAGTCCATAGAGAGCCCTCGTGATAAGTCCGTGGAACAAAAAAATGACACTTTCTAACGCAATCCCTGACTGTCGGGGTTCATCAAAATGGCACGTTGATCTCTCTGCAAATTATGCACGCGCGTGCGTGACCATAAGTGCAACGATCTCTTGAGTGCGTGCACTGCTTGAGTGTAGCAGCACAGTCGTCAGCGTGACCATTAAAAGTGCATTCAGATCGCATGAACGTGTATAGTTAGCCCTATGAGCTGATTTTGTTATAACACATGTTTCCATATATACATTGTATATATAAATGTGAACCTGCATCACAAAACCAACAAAAAGTCGCACACACTGATTTTGTGTCGGGACGCAAAATAGGTGAGATGGGTCAATTTAGTCAATCTTTTGAGTTTTTCATATTTTTTGGAAGAGTAAGATTTCATCGACATCATGGTATAAGTGTGGGATCATAAAACAAGTGGGAAATTTTCTAGGACACTTTTTTGTAGAATAGTGTGAAGAGGTGTTCGAGTCCCTTTTGATAATCCCTTCATTGTTTATGCTGTGGAGTTTCACATCCTGTTTTTTGTCCCATTCACTGCACAGCTAGCGCAGCTCGGTAAGATTGAGCATTTGAATAGACCCTATACTTGAAAGCCTCTTTTCTTAGTAAACATTTTTCTACAGTATGTGGGTTTTTTTTCAGTATTTAGATGGATTAGGAGAGTCCATTTGATTTGAGTTATGCATCATTTCAAAGCTTAAAGTTTTCCCTTTCAGAATCTGCCCTTAACTAAAAATCCATGTCACTGTCAGGTGACTTTAATATTGTTGGTTTTGTGGTGCAGGGTCACATATAGACACCTGCCTGAGTGTACTCAGGATTTGTCTTCAATGGGTCAATGGAAATCAGGTTAGATTTTACAATGGAATTTTCTCATATTCGGTGGCTATCTTACATATTGTAAGTGATTTTTAACATTGGTCTAACGTAATGTGAGAGTATTTTATTACATCAATTGTTTTCAACAGAGCTGAAGATTTAAGTCATTTGGTCAGTATTCTATGTCAATGCATTGAGTAAAACAGTCTACGCATAATTTCCTGGAATTTGCTCTATTGATTGATCGTACAACATGTACCTTACAGTTGTAGTCATTGATTGCTTGACATTGTCCTGTCCTGGCTATGAACTAATGTGAACAAAATATTTCTGGATTTTCTGCCAAATGCTTGTGGGACAATGCTGTGTGGATGTTTGCAAAATATGAGGGGATATGATAAATTTATCAGTGGACATGTCACATTACAATTGGAGTATTTGTCCCTACTTCATACTTAATGTTGGCCAAGCCATGTAATCATCAGAACTTTAAAACTAACTGTCATGTTTGTGTTTGTGAGAATCAAACCAGAATTTCACTTTTACATAAAGGACCAGATTTTAACTATCACGATGCTACATGGACACGTCACGATGCTACAGGACACCGTTACATATCGTTTTAATAACTTCATCAAAATTGAGTCTGAATGGCACAAAATTTCCAGGAAAATGTATGGTCTCAATACAAATGTAAAGCCTATAAACAATATATGTATAGCATAATTAGTATTGAGTTATGCTAAAATGTCACACTTTGTGCCCCAACTTCACGGAATTACTGTAAAACATGATATATTCGCGGCATGAATTTTTCGCGAATTGGAGCCGTCAGCCTTTTTCGTGGCATGAAATTTTCGCGAAGAGCCACTGGCGTTCAATGCATATCAATGTAAACATGGACTTTCGCGTGCATTAATTCGCGAAATTAAAGTGCACGCGAAAATTCCTTGTTTTACATTTTACCCATGTGTGTGTGTGTGTGTGTGTGTGTAAGAGTTTGTGTGTGTGCATGAGGGGGGGGGGGGGGAGTTTGATGTGTGTGTGTGTGTTGGTGGGAATGTGCCTATACACCAATAAAAAAAAAAACCAAACTACTGAGTGTGATAATAATTCAATTGCAACAGCAAGCTCAGAGAAACAACTACCATGATCAACAGATCTATAGTACAGTGTAGTTGTGAAATAATTGCAAGATTTCGTGGGATCTGGATCTTGATGCTGATTGCGCTATTGAGTGAGATTTTTATGTCCACACAGGCAAAAACTTAGCTTTGGATCACAATGCAAATCTGAAGATTTATATTTTGCTAAATGCAGTCAATACAATGTATGAATCCCACTAAATATATTGGTCTTGGTTCATATTGATGATCTTATGCTAACTGATAGGAGTCAACACTGTTGGTATGGTTGGAGGTGTGGTTTGCTCAGCTGGCCACTGTTAGTTTGCCCTCAAGCTGTGGTACACCTTGTATTCACAAACCCCGGCAGGCAGCCAAATGAATGGTACGTTAATAAAGGGAAATATTCCATAAAACATTAAATGTGGTTTCAGCAAATGCAGAGAGATTAGGGAAACACACTGTAAAAGTTTGAGGAAAGTTAGACAATATTTAAAAGTTGTAAATTTGTCAATGTTTGGTTAATGCCATGTTTTTCCTTTCAATATGGGAACTGTACAGCAAAATGTGTGATCGATGTCATAGTACGTAATAAAATGATACTGAGAAAATGTAGGTAGAATAAGAAAAAACAGACTTTTACACAAGAATTAGTTTCATCCCTTTTCATCATTTGAATTGTCACAGTCTTGTACACGCCATGTATAAACCTGGCAGGGATTGGCTGTAATTGCTAGTAATGTTGTTTATATTCAACCAGCAGAATGATTGTCATAGTATTTTCCTGTGCAAATCTATGCCCGACATCACTGTTTATAGAAACATGTGAAAACTTAATAAAGACTTGGTAGCGTAGGGATTCATGGGTGTCTTGATTCATTCTCTGGTCAGGGAATATATGTGCATTGATCAGTAATAAAGCTGTACTCACATGCACAGTATGTTATGAGGATGTTTTGACAATACAAGTTCTGTAATTTATCTGAGCCAGGCCAGCTATCCCATTCCATTGTATCCCCACACTACCAGTACCAAGCCATTAAAGGGAAATGAAACCCAAATTGTACTTGTATGTGGATTGACTTCAGGAGTAAATGCAGCAATATTAGTAGAACACATCTGTGAAGTTTTGAATATTTTGTGATGAAAAAGACAAATTATAATTCTACAAAATACAGTACACTTACAATTTGTACTTTGTTTCCTTTTCCAAATGAGATTGCATTTGGAGTTGGTAAAGTCACTGTGTTGAATGGGTTAACTGTGTGACTGCATGTACATGTATATTCAACAAAATTTTCCCTCAAAAATGTATCTGTTGATAATGATTGGTAATGGATTCTTTTGTTCTGATTGTTTGTATTATTGTTTTGCAGAGAAAGATATTGGATGGAAGTCTTGGTTTTGCAGCAGGGGTAAGAGCACACAAACCATAAATCTACAGTTATGTTTCATCAGTTTTTCTTTACCAATACCATTATTCATCCTGTGTGAGATGTCCTCTTTAAAGGAAAAGTTCACCTTAATTTATATTTGAATTGAGTGAATGCAATATTAGGAGAACACATCAGTGAAAATCAGCGAAGAAATTTGTACAATATGTTCAAGATTATAAATGTTTGAAATGTCACTGCTGCCATCGCTGGATGAAAATACTACAGTGTACCTCTCATGTGTAGAATGATGAATAATTCCAATTTTTTTTTCTTTCTTTTTTTTTATGTGTAACAGTTTCATCTTGGTACTGATGTATGTTTCGGGTAGTATTATTCCCCCTGCCTTCTGAAAGATGCAAGTCAGGTGCTCTTTAATTATGCAAGATAAGTGAAAATGTGTTGACTTTTCCTCATATTTTCTTATATCGTTCTATGTAAACTGTTTTAGTCTTATCTGGGAATTGCAACACAAAAACATCAAAAATTCAAAACTTTTGAATGGATTGTCTGATTTTCCTTAAACTTTTACTGATGTGTTTTACTAATATTGCTGCATTCACTCAATCCACACATATTAAGATGAACTTGCACTTTAGTGAAATATTGTCTGAAACTTATCTTCTTCTCGATGTACAAGTTAGGATTCTCTGGATGTCAACATTTAGCAAGATGTACAGGTCCTTTAAGCAAGGGGGCTGAAAGAGCTATGAAGCATGGTTCTATCAGTTAATTCCTTTATAACAGTATAGCCAAATAAGCATTTCCAGGATGAGTGCTTGCATGATAGGCAAACCTTGTGTGTACTCAGCAATCTACGCAAGTCGTGAACATTGTTGAAAATTGGTCTTAGAAAAAAAAATAGCATTAAATCAAATGTTCACAAAGATCTATATTTCAAACTTTCGACATACTCCATAAGGACATGTAGGTTTGCACGCAGAGCATAAGGTACAGTGTACTGACAATGATTTATGGTACAGCTCACATTGGAGTCAATTTGTTTGTCTAAAGTTGTGTTTTAATTAAGTTACCCTGATTCATCACACACCCTGTCTGTCCTCTCATACTACTTTGTACATACATTTATAACTTGAAACTTGTATTACAAACATGTCAAGCTGTAAAAGCAGTAATGGTAGAGAAGACGAGTATACAATATTAGGGTATGAAAGTTTACTGGTATCATTTAAGCAAAGGTGATATTATTATTATTATTATCATTATTATTGTTAATGATATTATTATGTTGTCACCATTCTGATCAGCAGCAGCATTATCATCAACATCATTGTCATGTTGCCTTAGTTGCATGTGTGGGGTTCAAGCTTTAACCCTTAATTAACCAATACATACAAATAAATTATACATGTATGTGTATCAGCATTACATTATTGCAAAAAAAAAAAAAAAAAAAAAAAAAACTGAGTCAAGCAGCTTTTTTTTTTTGCATTAAGCTTGTGAAGTTTCTCCTTTCCCAATTAAAGGGAGATTGAATCCTTTGTTGTTTTTCTTCAGCATCAAATTTAACAGTGCTACAAAATGACCCTTTGATCTCAAAACCAATAAGTTGAGCAAGAGAATTGATAAAATGGTAGCAAAACTGTAAAAGAGTCCATTGTCTGATAAACAAGGAAATGAATCATGTCTTCATTGTCAGGAATAGCTCAGTTGTCTTACTAGCTCCTGCTACATACCAGGAAAGTACTTGAGTGCTGGTAGGCCCTATTACTAAATTCTTAACCCGTTGAAAACGAGTCCCGAGTATACTCGGGCAGGTGTCTACGGAAAATGCATGTTGTAGCAAAATCAGCCCATCCTCAATGGGTTAATACACTTGCTGAAAAAGAAAATGAATATGTGTAGTCTCTTTAAAAAAATGAGACAGTTAATTTGAGAAACTAGATATTTGCCCATAGAGGTGCAATCCCAGGTGGATACTTTTTGCCTCAAGCTTATGATTGTTGGATTTTGTTGTGTGAAGCCATTTTACATTTGTAATAATCATATAAATTCTTACTAACCATATCAGAGCAGGCAAGATAAAGTGATGCAATTACTATGGCATCACGTGGATAAGTCTTCAATCCCCTGTTATGCATATAAATAGAGAAGTAACTATGATTTTTTTTTGTGGCTCTACATCATTTTTTTTTTAGCTTTCATAGCATGTTAATAGCTACTATGACAATGATCATTAGATAAATGCATGTACATGTAACTAATCTGTTGCTTAGTTTGTAAATTCGTGAAAATTTTCCTCTCCACCTTGAAGCCACACAGGTACACGTAGATCTTTGCCAGTATTGTTAGGAATCATTTATGAGTCATTTGAATTAAGGCCTGTTCTGAGACCTGGGTAACACAAATCATTAGGGTTTTATATGCTGTAGTTATTATTATTTGTTTTCTTTTGCTCACATTCTTCTTACAACCAATATAATCTCTCCACCATATCACCCCAGTTCACATGTAGTACACAACAGGTACAAAATTGTACATACATCATGTACCTGTCCTTGGACTTTGTACAAATGTTTGTATATGAATGAATCAGTTTGCCTCAATATTATATGCTGTCTGTCCATCAGGTGATGGTTGCAGCATCTTACTGGTCCCTGCTGTCTCCAGCCATTGAGTTAGCCTCCTCTAAAGGATATGCCGAGTGGTCCTTTGTGCCTGCTGCCATTGGCTTCTTTCTGGGAGCATTCTTTGTCTATGGGGCTGATCTGTTTCTACCATTGCTGGTAAGTGCAAAAATCATAGATAGTACCTCCTAACCTGACAAAATACACATTTGCTCTAAGTTGTTATGAATTATGGAATGAAATCACACAGTCGCTTTTACACTGCATTGTGCTTTTGTGATGCCTACGAAACATCTGAGGGAATCCAAGAACATGATGCTCTCAATGAACAATGCTAACTTTATGCTCAGCTTCAGAAGGACTGCCAATTTACACACAGCAGGAGTATAACTTGTCCAGCGCTCTGATTCAGTGATCGCATCCAAAACGTTGTCTGTGAAGCATTTTTTGTTTTCTTTCTACATTCTATGTGCTTGTGTTTTTTGCCTCTTTCTATCAGGGTGTATCATCACCAAATGTTGCCTTGGCACTGCAGTCTGAAGCCAAACTCCACGATGATGACCAGGATGGAGGACTTGAAGTTACCACCGTAGCACACACTGGAGATGAGGAAAGTCTCGGTATGACTGTGATATTCAAGGCTCTCCTTTTTTCTCTCTCTCTCCTGTAATTTCTATTCAGTGGTTGGAAGGTAGACTTCTTTTAGACTTCTTTTTTCTTTCTTTCTTTCTTTCTTTCTTTCTTTCTTTCTTTCTTTCTTTTTGGCGGGGGGGGGGGGGGGGGGGTTGCCAATAACCTTGCTTTCCATCAAATCTTATATTTAGGTGGCACCCACAACCAGGATAGCACATCTAGCAGTTGCATCTCATGCTATAGTATTTCTACAAAACTTAAAACAGGTCTTGAAGTCACCTGCTTGGAGGTGTTTGTATACAGCCATAAAGTAGAATGTTTTTGTATGAACTGAATACCAGATTGCTATGAAATTATGATGTTGTACATTTACCACATTATCTTTTGTTTGTTGACTATCCAAGCACAATGGGGTTTTAACCATCTTGTGCAATATGATTATATATGACCCGCTACAACAAAAGGATCCGAAAGTCGAGGGAGGTCGATTTTCTGAAAACGACATGACATTATTCCCTTACTCTTCAGCTTTAATTTCATAAAACGACTCATAAAAGTAATCGGTTGCAGAGATATTGAAGATTTTATGAGACCATGTTGAGTGGTCTAGGAAATCAGCGTTTCGAGAAAACCACCTCCAAAAGCTTTCTTTTTGACACAATCCTGATCAAGTGGAGGTATTCCAGTTTTCACCTCTTGACAATAGAAGGTCCGCTCATAGCAACCTCTGCTATGTTCACTCAAGCTTAGCGCCAGCAGTCTACGCACGATCAATTAGTAACCAGGGTGCCACGCACTGACAAATAAGATCACTCCCTCGTTGCTAGGGGCGGAGTCTATCTGCTGCGCTAAATCCAAATCTTCGGACACGTTAATGTTCCGTTGAAAGTTGGAAAATCATGGTCCAGAAAAACACTAATATCTTGCCTTTCCTTTGATCATTTAGCTTCGTAATTTCGGCAGTTGATACACAAAACAGAGTACAACATTATGCCAACAACAGAAATTTGAAGGTTTTGACTGATTTTGATGATCTAACTTCAAACGCAATTTTCTTGGCTCAGCCGTCAGCGACTTTCGGATCCTTTTGTTGTGGCGGGTCACATATACACACCTAGAATACAAGGAATGTTGTAGAATAATTTCACCACTATTGTTAGTTTTAGCTGGAGCTCACTCCATGGTTGGTTGCTTGCACCAAAATGATTTTCAGATATAAAAGATGAGTGGAAGTTGAGGAGCCTTCAGGAGTGAGCTTCATTGCCCTACCTGATTGATGAATACTGTCATTCTTATTTACATATTTATATGGACTATTTCTCTGTTTTTGTAAGATGTATTTTCTCTCTAGCATAAAATAGATTGATGAGCTCAAGTTAAAATTGCTTTTTTGCATCAAAGTCTCAGTAGACAACATCAATAAAAAAAGATATTTACCAACTATCCTTATTAAAGTAATGTTTATTTCTATGGCCAGAAGTAATATCAGAAAAGCTGTAATAAAGAATAGAGAAAATCAAGTTCTGACAGGCTGCAGACACATTGCACTTGTGATCAATCACCATGTAGGTTAAATCAATCATAAAAGAGTCTATAAAGGTGTAAAACATTAGAAAATCATCACAGCCCTTTTCACAGATTTTATATACCAGAGGCTGTGAACTATTTTCTTTTCAGCTATTTACTCTCTTTCTTTCTTTCTTTCTTTTTTTTTTTTGATGGGGGGGGGGGGGGGTTTGATAGAGTGGTAAGTGCTCCTGGTGTGTTCTAGGGCTAATATTCCCTCCAATTATCCCCCTTCCCCCTCAGAAAAATCTTGGGATGGAAACCATGGAAGATGAATTTTGCTGAGTTTGTTATTTTCATATTTTATGTGGCTGCAGCCCCCAATTCCAATAGACCCTACCTATATTCACAGATTCACTGGATAATACTTCATTTTATAGTGAGCAAACTGCCACATCTACGTTGCCTTTGGACTGCAAACCTGTATGGTTGGAGTTCATATTCAGTGCTTTCTGTAATTAATCACAATCAAATATTTAATGTTTTAACTAAATGAGAGTTGATCATATGGTGGAGGATTAAGTGAGTGGGACACTTGAAAGTCTCCAACCTATGTCGTACCATTTCTTATTACTCCAACAGAAATCACATGTACACCTGGCGCATGGAGCTATTTCATGACGAAAGGTTTTGAAGCATGCATGTTTGTCGTACCTCCAAACATATCCACAACAGCAATCATACTGCATTCTCTCTTGGCAGTAGACTAGTTCAGTACACTCTTAATATGATATGTATGTATGTATGTATGGACCAATTTTAGAGACAGTTCTCATTTTAAGCCTTATCTGGGAGTTGTAAATGGAAATGGCATTTTACATACATAAACAAACCAGAACAAGAGTCTTATTATGATAATTCTCTGAAGGCATTATCATACCGTAGATTTTACAGTGGTACCGGTGTAGTATATGTACAGCTGTATATGGAGATGGATAGATAGATAGATAGATAGATAGATAGATAGATAGATAGATAGATAGATAGATAGATAGATAGATAGACAGGTAGACAGGTACATAGGTAGATATATTGAAGGACAAATTGATTGCATACAGAGCAAGATAACTTGAACATGATGATATAATAAGTTAGATAGATACAGCTGTAGATAGATTAGGATGACAAAATGAATAAATAGTTTGAATGTAGAAAAGATAATGTAGAGGAAAAAAAAAAAAACATTTTATGCCATAGATATGATTTCTGCAAGTCACAGGTATAATGTACAAATGTGATATGTGAATGTGAAATATTGACTTTAAATACGTATTCGAACCTTGAAGGGCGCTCAATAATTGTAGAATGAATATGATGCTTCAGAGGTGATAAGTGTTTGTGGCATATGCTGAAAATGCGATTCCAGTCAAATCTGCATATAGCAGCAACCCAAGGGGAAAAAAAGAGGCCTTTATAAACAGGTCACCACTATAAAGAACTTGGTATGCCACTGAATTTTATTACATTATTTACCATCTGTGACACATGTCACATGCTAATCTCACTTAATATGAGATGCAAAAACTCTGGCAGGAGGAATAGGAACTGATTACCCTGTCACCAGCCAGGACTCAACCTGGAATATATGGCAACTGTACAAAATGAGATATTGCCTGCAAGAGATAAAAGAGGTGGCTGCCAGCTAATTAGACAGTTAGCTCCTACATACAAAGCTTTAAGCCGCATGATTTCTGTCAGAAGGAATTGTAATGTGTCTTCATGAATCAGGTGGCTGCTAAGAGAGTTTTGACTGTAATTTTACCAGAGACATCAGCAAAAAGCCAAGAAGAGCAAGTGTTGGTTACTATAAACTTGAGGGAAGGTCATTTTCTGACAGAAGTTATTTGCTTAGCAAACAATAGTGCATAAAGGTTCTTACATACACTGATCAGGTGTATATTGAATCTATCAAGATGAACATGCTATTAAAAGAACTAGAGAGTGAAAAAAATCATGGCTTCCAAATCTGATTTTCTTACAGATAGTAAATGCATGCAAGTAGTCAAGAGTACCCAATTGAATTCATCATGGCTCTTTATACTTTTATATACTTGTTGTGCACGGACCACTTCTTCAAAAAGTGCCTGTAGTTTTGCATTTTTCTTTTCAATTCAATTAATTGTGAGACAGTTTTGAAAATGTCTCCATGGCATAAGCTGCATGTTTAAATCTGCACAAATGAATTATGATCAGACAAGAGAGAGAGAACAATATGGAATACTTGGAGGAAAAAAATTTAGAATCTATGCAACCATATGCAAGCACCATCAATAATATTTTTCCAGCATTCAAACGAAAATAGAGGATCTTTGATTAGATTGTTTAAAGAAGAAGCAAAACAAACAAACAATGGATGTTGTGGTAGGGAAAATATTTGCCTTCTGAGGAATTTTTTACATGAATATGATTCTTGCAATTATTGGACAATCAATCAAACTGTCTGTAAGGATGCATTATTATGCATTGCTGTTAATGAAAAAGATATCCATCTTTGCCCGTTTGCTCATTCTTCCGTACTTCATTGATTTATTGTAAAATACATAGTCTCCTATTTTGTGCCCAAATAACAGACACCTCAAATTTGACCCAGAGGAGAAAAGCAGGCTCAGGCCCACTGAACTCATCAGTAACAGTCCAGTTCCAGAACGGTATAGACCCTGCTACCATGTCACCCAGGGACAGAGCAGCTGAGAGGAGCCTTGTTACATGGAAGAGAATTCTGCTTCTCATTGTGGCCATCACTATTCATAACATTCCAGGTATACCATGTCACCTACAGTATGTATCAATTAGGAACGGAAGTATGATACATTCTGTACTTGGTATGCACTGCACTGTATTCTCAAATAGTGCACAGTACTATACCTATCATACATCTATACAAATCTACCGCGTACAACGTCTTCCTATATGACACCAGTTTTGTAATGGGGGATATTTTTGTAGTTATCATTGTATTACTGTCAGTGATGTATATACACTGTATCTCTATTTGATATGCAACTCTTATGAAAGTTTAATGAGTACCAAGTCCTATTTTCATCTCAAACCTATTCTTAGCTGTTTTTGCTGCAGTTTTAGACTCATTAGGATGTCCTTGATGTTCATAAGCTTGGCACAAAGTGCAGACGCAGAGCTCTAGAGTGAATGTAAGATATCTAATAAACCATTGAATGTTGTAATTTCTACACATTTCTTGCTTTCAGAACTTTAAAAAAAGAGAGAGAGAAAGTCCAAACCATAGTCAGTTTCACCAAGGATTTGACTGCAGTGCATATGCATTTCATGATAGGTGAAGAGTTCCCAGTAGGGTGTTTCCAGTTTGGATGCGTATCTGATGTACCTCTGATAGTTTTTCAAACTTTATATGCAACTAGATATATGTAATACTCTGTTGTCTTAAAGTTGTTCATCATGCTGTCAAGACAATTTTTTCTCCCACTTGTTTCAGAGGGACTAGCTGTTGGCGTGGGTTTTGGGGCTGTTGGGAAAACTCCATCAGCAACGTTTGAGAGTGCAAGGTGAGTATCAGTGGAACTGGTTATGTGTTCGAGAGAGCAGCAGGAGTTTAGCAAAATGCAGGCTGGAAAGTGTTGCTCAAGCGAAGGACATCATACCAGATGGATAATTCATATTCATCAAATCTGCAGTTTTTGATATGCCTCAGTAAAGGTTCGTTGTACATCTAGACTTATCACTAGAGTACCAATTTAGTTTCATTGAAGATTCCATGGAAGTAGTCATTCTAGCTTGTAAAGAAAAAAAAAGAGGAAAAAACGTTTAATTAGTTCATTCATTTGCTGATCACGTAAAGTACTGGCACTAGAAAGAAATACTTTACTAATTATGATAGCTTCTTTTGATGAGTTTTAGCAGTGTAAAATATTGCACCCTATCATCTCTACACGGACAGGAATCTTGCCATTGGAATTGGGATCCAAAATTTCCCAGAAGGCCTTGCAGTCAGTCTACCACTTCGAGGATCAGGCTTTTCAGTATGGAGGAGTTTTTGGTAAGTTTTTGAGAAGAACTCTGTGTGCGTTGTTACCTAAAGCAAAGTTTTATCAGGAGAAAAGAATGAGCAAGCAAAGGTATCATTTTAATTTTGTTCACATGTTAAAAGCTTCAAACTATATTCACTGTAATTGCATTTTGTGTAAAATTTCATGGGCAGAAACAAATTTTGGATCCCTTAGTAATACAGTTGTAGTCCCTGTAAATTTGTTCAGTGCATTGTAAGTATTATAACCAATGTTAATTTGAGGTTTACATGAATGTACAACGCAAGCTATGTGAGACTTCCCATTTCTCTCATTGTATTTCAGGTATGGCCAGCTAAGTGGTATGGTAGAACCAGTGGCAGGTGTATTGGGTGCTGTTGCTGTCACACTGGCTGAACCGATTCTCCCCTATGCCCTAGCCTTTGCTGCAGGAGCAATGATCTATGTGGTGGTGGATGACATCATACCCGAAGCACACACTAGGTACATTGTAGTACTGATAAGTATTGGAGGGAGGGAACATTATAGACTGTGATCTCTGTCATGCATTTAACTATGTGGTAGGAACTGACATATAACCCTTCAGTGATCCTCTAGTTTCTCTCTTTGTCATTCTCTCTTTCTTGTACACATGGGCTTGGCATTTGACAGTGAATTCCACAATTGCTGTCATTCTTCTGTGTAGGAAAAAAAGAGAAAAAGCTTGTATTGTGCATTTCTGCACTTTGACTAGTTTTTGATAGAGAGCTGATATCAAAGAGTAGGAGCTTGTTGAAATTTCACACTTTTTTATGTCAAGAAAGGCATAATTTTTCACTGTGCACATGACAAAATGAGCCTTTATAGTTGGAGAGTTATGTATGTCATGCGCTTGAATAGTAGCCTTAATTTCAAATGTCCATAGACTGTGGTAGAAATAAAGGTTTGCATTTAATGTTCATGATTTAGAGGGGGTCTGTAAATTAAAGCTTTTGACAACCTTCTCTACAGTTTGTATGACTTCCATATATTCTGTCATATCTGCTTTGCCCCGTGACACATTGGCACACTGGATGCTTATAAAAGGAAGACCCTGCTGTCTTCACACAATTGGGATTTAAACTGTACCTCCAGTGGCAAGATATTGTGTGATATCTGCGATGAGAAAATCAACAGCTGTTAGGATACATACATGTACACTTGATCTTCAGTAGAACACACCCTCGAGATCTCAGTCTGTCATCACCTGGCAACAGAGTCAATATTCAACACAGTACATATTCTTCATGAACACAAGTCTAATTACCTCCCATATGTATTATATGTGTATAGACAATGTAAGCAGTGGATTGATGCACTGTTCAATAGGTATTTGTGATGCAGCCTTGCCCACTCTGTCCTAAATGAAGTTTTGTTTAGTATATCACTTCTAGAGTAACACCAAAAAATTATGATGATTTTTATGCCTCCGCCACGAAGTGGTGCCGGAGGCATTATGTTTTCGGGTTGTCCGTCCGTCCGTACGTACGTCTGTACGTCCGTACGTCCGTCCGTCCGCTTTCGTTTACGCGATAACTTCAGTAATATTTACTGTAATTTTACCAAACTTGGTCCAAGTATGAAGTATGATGGGGCAATTATTTGATTAGATTTTGGGTGAAATCAGCTAAAGGTCAAAGGTCAAGGTCAAATCATGAATTTGTATCCATTTAGGCGATAACTCAAGACTGGATGGAGCAAATTTCACCAAACTTTGTTGGAGGATGATGTATGATGGGACAATTACTTAATTAGTTTTTCAGTGAAATCGGACAGAGGTCAAAGGTCAAAGATCAAGGTCAAATCTTGAAATGTATCTGTTTACGTGATAACTCAAAACTGGATGAAGCAGCTTTCACCAAACTTGGTCCAAGGATGATGTATGATGGGACAATTAGTTGAGTAGATTTTAGTGACATTGGCAAGAGGTCAAAGGTCAAAAGGTCAAGGTCAAATGCTACAAATGTTGCAATTTCCCCCATATCTATGCAATGCCCAAAGGTATTTTCTTGAAACTTGGTGTGGACATGTACTACTGCGTAAAGATTCTCCAGAGAGAGTTTCATGTCATAAGGTCAAAGGTCAAAGGTTAGGTGAAAATGTTGCAATATCACTTTTCTCGCAAATGGTTCAATGTATCTTCGTGGAACTTGGTACATACGCATGTACTGACTGGCAGGGATTATCTAGGGAATTTAGGGGTCATAGGTCAATAGTCAGGAGTCAAAGGTCAAGGTCAACTCCTCAAAATTTTACTATTTCCCTCATATACTAGTATATGCAATGCTTGCATTATTAGTTTCAAAACTTAATACAATCATGCATTACCTAATGGAGATTCTCTGGGAAATTTCCAGCCAGAAGGTCAAAGGTCAAAGGTTAAGGGTCAAAGGCCAGGTTTCAATTCCCCCCCCCCCAAAAAAAAAAAAATAGAATAAAATAAAATAAAATAAAAATAAAAATCTATTTTGTACCGTCATTACACTCTTTCTTCGTACCTTTGAAATTACTCAATGCATAAACTTATAAAAAGGTCTGTCAGAATTTAAGTAAAAATTCTCAATTCCCCAAATATGTGTACCTGCACCTGAAAATTATAGCAAACCCAGTTCAAGACATTTCTGACAAACCTGTCATTTCAATATTTTGCCAGTTATGTGAAACTGTCATGGATCACACATTGTGAAGACATTGCACTATACGCCTATTGGGAGAATAATGCAATATGGCGGAGGCATCAGTCGCCATAGCGACATTTCTAGTTTAATTATTGTTATTAAAAAATAGTAGACACTATTTCATCTGTTTGAGATCCTATAACATTAACAATTCAGACATACAGTAAGGCACATATGATAGCATTTTTTTTTTCTTTATTGGAGCACAGTAAACCTACATAAAGCCCAATTGTATGACTGTGTGAAGCCAATGGGTTACTTGTGCAGGCTTGCCCATGTAGGTTATGTTTGAGTTGGTGTGGTTTGAGGTTACCATAGAATAATGGCTGAGTTATGCATGAGTAGAATGGGCTTCAATTTGTAATCTGCATCCCTGGCTGCCATTTACTGCAGGGAGAAATTAGTATTTACTATACTGAATGATCCATCCAAAATTGTAACAAAATCCTAAAATTGTCCTTTGAATATCTTGGACCATCATGGACTTGTGTTTGAAATGAAAAATGCATTTCTTAAGCCAGTCCTGGTTTTATATCACAAAATTTACGCTGGAGATACAATTCAGATATAAGAGAAGTTACTTCTATGTTACTGTACTATGCTGCAGCTTAGAATGTGTACTAGTAGGTGCGTTATTGCCAATAATTGCTTCTTTTATTCTTTCTTTTGAATTCTCCAAATATTTGCCTTATCAGCATTGTCACAAGATACCATGTGTCAGATTATCAATTACTGTTTCCTTGTATGTTTCTCATGGCTCGCTCTGTAGAGTGGCATAGGCTGCGTTTATCATCTTTCCCCAGTTTGAAACGGCTTTCCATACCCACTATCAAACGTCGTTTCCAAAGCCCTTTACAAACAGCTTCCAAAGTAAGTTGCGTTTATCAACTCATCACCAACTCAAAAACTGACCTTGTCACTGCGTAGCTGCATTGCACCATTTGACCCGAGGAAAAGGGGTCATATAAGGTGCACACAGTACAAAGTGCACTCAGTACAAAGTCATTTTCGAAACAGCTTTGTGTTTATCTTGCTTCTAGAAACACGTTTCTGGCTGAAACCTGTTTCAGAAAGTTGTGGTTTTCAAAAAGGCTTTCCGAACACGATACCTCAAAACAGCTTTGCATTTATCATCTCTAAAAAGATCCTTGAAAGCCGTTTGGAAAACCTGTTTCTGACGAGAAAAAAAGAGTTGACAAACGCACCCATAAATGGCAAGCAATCTAGCTGCACTATGACAGCAGTCCTTTTGTTTACAATCTATGGAATTCTAGTGTGTTTGATGGTGATTGAACTTGAGGTAATTTCAGTACACATTGAAAACACAGCTATTCTGAAAATTTTATGTAATCTACTCTGAATGTTTCTTCTTTTGTCTATACTTCAGTGGCAATGGTCGACTAGCATCATGGGGTGCCATTGTTGGCTTTGTCGTCATGATGTCACTGGACGTTGGACTCGGATGAAGAATGGCCTCGACCAAATCAACTGCCTTCCAAACTATGACTTTACATAATCTGAAGGGATGGCTAGTGAACAGTGAAATACACTCCTAGTGTGCTGGTAGTTTATGAATAGCTCTGTCTTCCAGAAACTCAGCTGTCCAAGTTTGTTATGAGATCCAATATTGTAAACCATTTTGATAACGTGGTGTGCAGACACATGTGTACCATTACCTCACAAAGTGCCTTGAATGTATCTTTATAGAAAGTACAGTAGTACACTTTGTTTAAATTGTTGATATTGGTAGATTAGTGTGTAATGATTTTTCAGAATATCTCTCTTCTAAAAGAAAACAAATGCTTATCATTGTTTTGTCTGGTCAGAAGAGAATTTACAGTTTGACTTCATAACTGTGATATGGTTTTTTTATGTGTTTGTTTATTTGTTTGTTGTTAGTCTTTTTCTATAAGAGCTGAAAATTTTAAACTTTGTAGGTTAGTCAAATGTCAGTCAGCCATTGGTTGAATGTGGTTTATAATATAGGGTCCATTATCAATGTTTTCCAACAGCAGAATATTTTTGTGCAATCATTAATGGCCAATGATAGCAAAGCAAATGATAGCAGAACAATATTTTCAGCTCTATCTTTTGAATGAATCAACAGTATTCTAAAGAATTCTTGAGAATAGTGTTCCAGAAGTTGAGCAAGAGGTAATTTGTGGTGTTCACAGGGATTTGATTTCAGGAAGCTTGTGATAAAATCTGTATACATACTGCTTGTACAAGTTGCTAAACTGTACTCTGGTGTGAGGTGAGCTCTGTGGTGATGCTTCAAAAATGGCTACCACTGAAAATCCAGGCAGAAAGTACAATCATGTATGTGTGACTCTGAAAGTACTCTCTGACTGATCCATATGATTTAGCAGACTAAGAGTTCTGTTGTCCAGATTGTTAGTTCTGTTGTCAATATACAAAATGGTCTAAAGTTGGAGAGAGCATTGTGTATATCCCTCCAATACCAGTCAACCTAATAAAGTGTTACATGCCTCTAGGACCTATTCATACAGGGAGCATCATATTCAGGGGCTTAGGGCTGTTTGCCTGTCAGAATGAGTTTAGAATGAATCCATGTAACCTGATGATACTTTTGATGAAATATGAGTAAATGGCCATACATGTACATACTGATCAAATTTGTGTTCATTCAGTCAAGATCAAAGGTAAAGAGTTCAAGTCCATAGCAAAAATTGTGCACATTTCAAGTGATTATTTATGAAGCATGTGAAAGAATCAAATTATCCAGTGTACAGTGACATTACATACATGTAGATTGAAATTTGATGTGCAGCATTTCAGACATAGTTAATATATCCAGGAATAATGAGAATGTAGAAGATTGCACTGTCGTATGTTATCAGAGTTACAGACATTCAATTATTTATGGTATACTGGGAAAGCTTGATGTCATATTCATAACTGTACTAGTATTTCTTACTAAACCACTCATCATAGCGGTACCATTTGTGACCTGCTACAACAAAATGATCCTAAAGTCGGGCGAGGTCGATTATTTGAAAATTGCATGATATAATCCCCTAATCTTTCTGCTTTAAATTGATATATAACACATTTTATAAAAATTATCGGCTGCGGAGATATCGATGTTTAAAAGAGAGCATGTCGAGACGTCTGGAAAAGCACTGTTTCGAGAAAAGCGCCCTAAAAGTATTCCTTTCGACGCAATCACGATCAAGGGACACGCAAGTCAGTTTTCACCTCTGGACAATAGAAGGTAAGCCCTAGCAACCCCCCAAGAGTTCATTCAAGCACATCAGTGTCGGCGGTCTCCTCACCAACCAATCAATGACCAGGATGTGAGAAGCGGCTGAACATAGCGCACCCCGCCCGCACGTGCGCCAGTCGACTGGGCAGTGTGCGAGCTTCACGCTTCGGTTAGCAGTAAGCAGCAAACTGACCAATGAGATCACTCTGGTCGTAGTTAGGGGCGGAACCTATCTGTGGCGCTCAATCCAAATTTTCAAACCAGTTTCTGCTTCATTGAAACGCCAAAAAACATGGCTCAGAAAAACGCCATTTTTTAATCTTTCCTTTGATCATTTTCCTTCAAAATTTCGACAGATGATAGAAGACATGTTAGACTCCAATAATATATCAAAATCAGAAAATCGGAAGTTTTGACCAATTTTGATGCTCTGACTTCAAACTCGATTTTCACGGCCTGACAGTGCGCGACTTTAGGACCTTTTTGTTGTAGCGGGTCACATTTGTTAGCTTATCAGCCCCCCCCCCCCTGCAAAAAACAACAACAAACAAAGCATAAATAACAAAGTACACTAGGTGACTGCTGAGGTAGCACAGAACAAATGCTAGTCTGTCAATTTACGACAAGTGCAATGTGTCCAATATACTGACTGCTAATGTTGCTTTGTAACCTCAAACTTGATTTTATCGAAGTGTGATTTTAATATGCCTGGCTAAGTAGGCACGGACAATTAATGTACTCTCACTAAAGAAAACCATAAACTTTTATTGTGGGGAAATAGAAAATTTGTTCTGAATAAAAGCAGTTACAGGAGAGCAGTAGATAGTCAAAAGTTTAGTACAATTAAACAGATGACAAACTGATATTTTTTTTTTGTGAAGTTTTTTGAAGGATTTCACTTTCACTATTCTGAAAGGTTGTTATTCGTAAGGTTTGCCAATCCAAAAATGAAATAAGTTTGTCTTTACGGAGGCCTATCAATCCAAACATGATAGAAATCTTCCTTTTTTTCCCGGAAGATTTGTTAATCGGAAAATGAAATAAGGATCGTTAATCCGTTACAGTGGGAAAAAAAGGTGAATATACTAACAAACCTTGAGATTTACAAACCTTATATTGTTTTTGGATTAACAATCCATGAGGATATTGAACCTTGTTGATAACAGCCTTGTCCATTTCGGATTAACAAACCTTTGGAATATGAACTTTTATTTCATTTTAAAGATCCTTGGTAATAATAAACCATATTTCACTTTCGGCATTACAAACTTTTGGAATAACAAGCCTTCCGAATAACAAACCTTATTTCTTGATTGGATTAACAAACCATTGGAATGATGGACCTTTGGAATAATGACCTGTAACCTAATCCTAAACTATCCCTTTCTTACATGTGTTTTCAAACGAAGCATTAGCATTCTATAAACAACAATATAGGCCTACACATAGTTTGTATGTTTACATCATTATACTGTATTTGTTCAGTTTAAACTAAGTTTATATAACAAAGGAAATTGCTGATCCCAAGGATTTCGTTGTAATGGGAGTGCACTGTATAGTGAATGTGTTTGAGCAGTTAGAGACAGTTAAAGTAGCTATTCATGCAGAAACATTGTACAAGCAGCAGATGTCCCTGAGATAGCAATTATTGTTCAGTATAACTGCCCTCCAATATTTCTTGTGGCCATGCATTTCATTATAAACATGTTATAGAAAGTTGTTATTTCAAATTCAGTAGCTTTTACATACAAGTGTACCAAGTTGTTAAGGAAATTTACACAACCTAATGTGATTCACTTGAAATCACTGGTTAAGGTTCTGATGTGTCGTGCATTGAGTTGAAGTTGTAGTCTCCATGCCTTGAAAAAGCATGTAGATAAAGTTATCAATGCAAAAATTCGATTGTAATTTTTTAGGTGACATATTTCTCCCAAGTACAGGAAGCTGCAACAATTTTTTTCCAGCATCATAGATGGCTGTTGATGCAAATTTTTGTGGAGTGCCAAACAAGAATATAACCCTCAAAAGAGAGATGTTTGAAATTAGAGCAGCTGCATTAAAACAACAAATTTGTGGAAAAATAGAGAAAGGAGAAAAAAATACTGCTTTTTGACAATCAAAAAATATCCAATTTGGTGATTGATTATGATATGTGTGTTGGCAAAGAAATCCTCATGTCCTTTGCCCATAAAGCAAAAAGAAATTGTCCTGTCAGTCTACAGGGGGAATAGACTTTGATTGTCATGGACTGGCTGCAAGCACAAGCACACTCTTTCCTAGACATAACTTATGTGAAATCAGTCAAAAAGTTGGCTCTCCAGACAAAAAAAAAGAAGAAGAATTAATGGCACGTTTGCTGAAATATATTAGGAGATCGCTGTCACATTCCCAAGTCAGCTCTTTTGTGAGGCCCATAGGATGCCATATTAGATGGATCTTAGATGACAACTACGTTCATAGCTGTGCAATTTTTGCCGTAATTCATTCATCTGGCTTTCGGTTCTTTGCTCTGACATGAAATACAACAGTAACACATGCTCCTTGACTCAAAGTGATTAAGTGCAATAAATGAGGCATGGTTTGATCAATGTAAAATAACATCTCTGTTGTAATTGCTTGTGATATATCAGGCTGCTGCAAAGTTTTCCCAGCAATTACATTATATGTTAAAAATAAAAGAAGCATTGGCCATCAGGGAAGAAGAGAAAGATAAGGTTCAAACTATCCAAGTCTGATCTTCTTATCTTTCAAATTAGATAAAGTTCTACATTGTATGCTTTTTGTCAGGTAGTGTAAAGTGATTAAAGAAGTACATGTGGCTCTACATTGTTTTAGTAAATGTTATGAACAATTATGTGATGTGATTATGTATTCTATGTTGCATTTTAACCTGATTTGATGAGAATGGTTCATTGTCAGTGAATGTTACAAAATATTACTGTTACTGAATATTCCCTCAGTACTCAAGGAAAATGTTTAAGATATCCAGAGGCGTTTTCACTATCAGCAGATAATCCTCACACAGGGTAATGATGTCATTTAAGAGTTTTAAAATACATCCAACTATATGTACAATATAATATACAAATGATACCGATATGTATTGATTTAAAAAAAAAAAAATTTTGATTACTTGCCTTCTGCAATTGCTTATGTAATGGATTTTTTTTTCTTTGTTTGGATATGTACGAGTGGGGAGTTTGAAATATTACTGAGAGTGATAGCACCCAAGTTCTTTTCATACAAAACATTGTCAGTCTTAATATCAGTCAAATATGAAGTGGTCATCAATAAATTATCCATACTGGAATCTTGTATGTCAACTCTAACTGAGCAATCTGTTTTATCTGACTATGACATTTCAATATACATGTAATATGTTCTTGTTCCCCCCCCCCAAAAAAAAAAAAAAAAAAAATCAAAATCAAAATCAAAATCAAAATCAAAAAAATCAAAAATTAAAATACCACTGTCATAATGTGAATAAATGAATTACCCAGTACTTTGTCTATGTTGCATAATATCACAGAATGAGATGCCCACAAAAGATAATTATAGTTCAGTAGTGATCTACTGTCAAGCCAGAAAGTTTACTATGACAGATTCAGGGCTGGCCCCCTTTGGGCTGGGACCAAATTGGATGCCAGTTTTCACATTTGATTTTATTTGTGAAAACACATTGGTCAAATTTTCTACACGTAATTGTCACCAGTGTGACGGAATAATTATATTGTTGGACACAATGCTCCCTACCCCCACCCCCTAATTTGTCATTTAGTTCTTCCTAGGTAAACATCTGCAAGAATGTGTGGAAGGTGAACTTACAATGCTATGGTGAGCGATAGACCAACTGATATGGGTACAGTATCTGGTTTTGATTTGTGTGTGTTTTGTTTGTTTGGTGGGTTTTTTTTTTTTTGTCGAGCCCACCGGAGGTGAGGGGAGACTAAGGGATCGCCTGCGGCGTCCGTCCGTCGTCTGTCCGTAACGCTACAAAAACTTCAATAACTCTTTACTCTGGGCTTCAATTGCAATCAAACTTCGAGGGAAGAGGGGTCACGCAAAGTTCCACATTAAGGTCACCTCAAGGTCAAGGCTCACAGGCAGGGGTCAATTAACTTTTAGAGCCCAATGTTAAGTTTTTATGGCATGTTTCTATTATGGGTCATAACTTTTGATCCATAACTCCATTTGTGACCAAACGTGGATGGTACATGTCCCTTGGGGAGTGGATGATCACCACAAGGTCAAAGGTCACAAGCAGGGGTCAACAAACTTTTAGAGCTCAATGTTAAGTTTTTATGGCGCATTTCTATTATGGGTCATAACTTTTGATCCATAACTCCCATTTGTGACCAAACTTGGATGGTAGATGTCCCTTGGGGAGTGGATGGTCACCACAAGGTCAATGGTCACAAGCATGGGTCAACAAACTTTTAGAGCCCAATGTTAAGTTTTTATGGCGTGTTTCTATTATGGGTCATAACTTTTGATCCATAGGTCCGTTTGTGACCAAACTTTGATGGTAGATGTCCCTTTGGGAGTGAATGGTCACCACAAGGTCAATGGTCACAAGCATGGGTCAACAAACTTTTAGAGCCCAATGTTAAGTTTTTATGACGCATTTCTATTATGGGTCTAACTTTTGATCCATTGGTCCGTTTGTGACCAAACTTGGATGGTCACCACAAGGTCAAACGTCACAGGCAGGGGTCAACGAACTTTAAGGGCGCAATGTTAAGTTTTTACGGCACGTTTCTTTTTTGCCATAACTTTTTACCCTTTCATATCTCTTTTTATATGTTATCTCTTTTTAAAAAATCTGTTATATCCCATTCGCATACAATTTCTTATACGCGAAAGGGCGAGGTACATTATGGCACTTGCCTTGTTTTGCGGGGGGAGGGGAGGGGGTGGGGGTTTATGCCTCCACCACGAAGTGTTGCCGGAGGCGTTATGTTTTTGGGTTGGACTGGATAATTCTTTTTTTTTTTTGACAAAATGAACTTTTATCCAGTACTATTCCAATCAGATGAATCTTCTCAGCGTTTTGTTTTTGGGTTGTCCATCCGTCTGGCTGTCCTCCCGTCCATCCATCAGTAATCATCAGTTTTGTGTACAGCGTAATGAATTAAAAACTGTTTGAGGTATCCTAACGAAACTTGGCATATGTATGCATGAATGGATGAGGTTTTGCCTATCAATTTTTGGATGCACATGCTGAAGGTCAAAGGTCAAGGTCAATTTCTTAAAATTTCACAATTTCCCCCATATCTGTGCAATGCCTGAAGGTATTTTCTTGAAACGAAGTGTTTTATAAAACTTATTACCAGATAAAAGATTCTCTAGGGATAGTTTTGGGCCATGAGGTCAAAGACCAAAGGTCAAAGTTCAAGTGGAAAAGCTAAAATGTCACTTTTTTTCTCTTCATATCTTGAAAATGCTCAAGGTATCTTCATGAAACTTAGTGCTGTACTGGGGTTTTCTGTTTCCTTAGTGCTATATACTGCCGACAATAATTATCTTGGGAATTTGGGAGTCATGGGGTCAAGCGTCAAAAGGTCAAGGGTCAAAGGTCGGGTTGAAATGCTAAAATTGGACTATTTGATGCTTTTTGATGCTTAAATTATACTTTTTCTCCATACATTGGAGATTACTCAATGTATAATCAAACTAGATATATACATGCATCACTGCACAATGATTCTGTATAGGCAAAGATTTTGACCATGGGATCAAAGGTCAAGTGAAAATGTTAAAATGTCACATTCCCCCCCCCCCATATTTTAAAAATAGTTTAAAATTTTGTCATGAAAATTCATGTTACAAGTTACAAGTAGGGGTTATTTGTAGAATTGTGGGTCATGGGGTCAAAGGGCAATGGCCAAAGGTGTAATGAAAATGCTCAAATTCTTTAATACTTTAGATTTAGCTTTCTATCCAATAAACCTAGTTCAAAGAAAGTAAACACCACATTTGTGACAAACAATACATGTCATTTCAGTTATTTGCCAATTGTGTGAAACTATTGTCTCACATTGTCAAAACATTTGGAGATATATCCGTGCGATATCGCGGAGGCATACCAGTCGCCATAGTGACATTTCTAGTTGTGTATGTGTGGGGTATGTGTGTGTGTGTGTGTGTGTGTGTGTGTGTGTGTGTGTGTTTAATTTTTTTTATAGTTTGTTTCTTTTTTCTGTGATGAATTCTCCTTTGATTTTTTTTTTTTACCGTTTTTCATTATTGTATTTCCTTATTCTATTTTACTTGCTTCATTGTTTTCGGTTAAATTACTCTCTTTGTTGGGATCAATTCAAGACGTACGAATTCCCAATTCTTAGGACCTAAAATTATTATCAAACGAGTTTTCAGTAAAAGGCAAATCAAGTGGTAAAATTTCGAAAAGGAAAATTGTGTCATATTTGGGATCCTTTCTCCTTTTCTTTTCTTTTTTTTACTTGGATGAGATTACCGACAAAGAAAGGTGTTTCGTTTTACAATAGATTTCGCCACACGTTCAAGCCCGATATATCCATCTGATTTAAGAGCGGTAAATCTACAGCTGGTGTCAAAGGTCAAGAACGAGTCACTGACCTGTCACGCGAGAGTCTCGTCTCCAACACGCGGTATGAGTTATGACTAAAGTCCCGTGTCATGGGGATCTCGATCGCGAGCCTCCAGTGAATAAAAAATATGATTTATAGCTTCGTGATAAAAAAGCGCACGCCCTTGGTCCCATGTCTTATTACTCCAGACTTACGGAGTATAGGGAGATGAGAGGAGTATTGGGGAGTATGGAAGGGTGAATGAACATAAAATTGCGCGTAGAATAAAGATTTTCAGTAAATTAAAGGCATAATTTACCATTTTCATTTTGCAGATGAAACAAAAACCCAGCATTAGTACTTCGAAATAGTTCAAAAATTTGAGTTTAATAGGGATAGAAACAACCAATGTAAAAGGCACCTCAAAACGAACATAAAGTCGCATACACTGATTTTGCGTGAGGACTGAAAATAAGTGAAATGGGTCAACCTAGCCGAACTTGACTTTTTCATATTTTCTGAAAGAGCGGGTCTTCTTTTACATTATGCTAAAATTTGGTATCATAAAACGGGCAGGAAAGTGTGTCTTTTTAGCAGTTTATCTCGAACATTTTTGGTAGAATAGTGTGATTAGGTGTGTCTTAAGAATCCCTTTTTCATTTCTGAAAAACCTTGTCCACACTCTTCACTTTCAACTCTAATAACTTTTGAAAGGATAGTGCTACTGCTTTGACAGTTGGCATTAATTATGGACAGAATGTGTTGATGAGGCATGCTTAATTTCAGTTTAATCTGATAATCCCTTCATTGTTGTTACTCTGGTGGTTTACTTCCTGTTTTTTGTCCCATTCATCGCACAGCCAGCACGGTTTGGTAAAGATTAAGCGCTTGAATAGATACTGTACTTCAGAGCCTCTTTTCTCAGTTCACACTTTTCCTGACTTTGTGCTTTCTTTCCAATATTTAGATAGGTTAGGAGAGTCCATTTGATTTGAGTTATACATCATTTTAAAGCTTAAAATCTGCTTTTTTAGAATATGGTCTTAACTAAATATTCATGTCTGGCGACTTTTTGTTTGTTTTGAGGTGCAGGGTCACAAATATTCAAAGTGTGAACAATAGTTATAACAAAAAAAGTTTCCAGACTAAACCGTCTACAGTTATGGCTTGATTAGAAAAATAGTGGTATCTCGTTATATTTTAGGTTTTATTCCAAATAAATTCGTCGGTTGAGAATGATAAGGGCGTTAAGTGACCACAAAACCCATAGTTTACGAGAAGACTTAAAGCCCTTCTCATTCTCAACAGACGTATTGTACATGGTAGGATGTTTTATGATACAACTGACGTAACTTGTGACATGTGCATCAAAAGTGATATCTTGAACATCTTTTAAATAACTGCTCCTAAAGGTTAACAGGACCTTTAATGAAATACATGTATCATATTTTCGGTGACGCTATTTCTTTCCTTTTTTAATAAATTTATGTGATCTTTTACGTCACCACTGGGATGACTAATGGGATTCTTGACTGTATGTGAAAACGAATGATTGAAATGAAATGTGTTCATACATGTGTCTCTTTTTCAATAATCACTCGATCAGAATGTTTTCGCATGGTATGTCGTTAACTAATTCAAGCTGATTTTTTTTTATTCTGAGAAGCACTAAGATATTGTTCTTTCACGGTGAGCGACGTGGTATTGCTTCGTGCAGCTGTCGTGGATATTACCCGTTTCTTTTGCTGTAACCCGGGTATGTATAACCATAACGGGTGGAATCACGATAAAATGTGCAATGTCAGACAGACATGTATTACCTGTGACATGTTACAACAAGCCTGATACGAAGATATTCCCAGTTATGTAATTCAGTGGAGAGTGCACAAGTGGAGAGTACACCGTATATAAATTGTGGGTGTGGTATAGAAAGAAACGTAGACTCTATCATTCATTTCCTCTTTCTTTATATTACCTCGCACGACGTTAGGCCTACACGACAAGTTACGTGTCTCTTCAATTGTCCCTCCGTCGTTATCCTCTTGTATTTGATGTTATCACTCTATATCACTGGATGTCTTTGTCCTCCCGTGTGTATACACACAACGCACAAACACACACAGAAACACATAGTTGTACAAGACACACGTGTTTATTTTATATGTGTGTTTGTGCGTTAGTTTGTCAGTCCAAATATGTCAGATGATATTGTTAAATTCGTCGTAGTCTTATTCAAAATTGATCGAAATACTCAAAACGGTTCGAAGAAGAACATACGCGTATGTCAGGAACTAGTAATATTATACTATTAGGCAAAGCTTTTGCAAAGGCGTAAATAAGGCGAGTAAAATCACACTTCAGGGCAATTTATATGCCATTCAAATGTCTGACAAAAGATTTGATAAGTGTTCTTCAGTTGAGTCAAATTGACACACAAGCGCACAGTTGATTCTATCTGTACCTTTTTTCTTTTTCAAGTGAATTACTTCAAAATGTGCCCATGAATGTAAATAAAGAACATGTTAGGCCTGTACTATATCACATCCAAGGACAAGAATACTAAGACACGTCGGAGGACAAGAAAGGGGTACTTTCATGTACTTTTACTTTCCAAAAATAAATCTAAATCAAGCGCTGAGTACATTCGTTCGTGACCATAGCATGCTTCTTCCGACAAGATCATTCCGTCACTATGGAAACGACTGCAAACAACCTCATTGTCAAACATCCCGTTGGTCCAAGTACTGCGTGTTTCAATAGTCTCTAAAACGAGACACTTCATGCTTTCTTTACGTTCTGTATTTTCACTTTTATCGATCTTCTTCCTTCATTTTCTTGGAAATAAGCACAGCAGAGCTCTCCCTACTAAAAGGCAGAAGGAAAAGAGTGAAGATATAGGAGGCCCCAAATTAAATGAGAATTTTACGCCTGATGCTAAACTGTGCTCGTATTTTTGCATGCATTGTGAAATACGGTTTCATGTTCATTATTTATGACGGAATTCGAATACTGATTTTCTGTACATGTCTCTGAGTTTTCAGTATATAAATGCCTTTGAAGGTTCACCGCATTCCTTCACAACTGACGATCTTAATTACCGTATACCGAACAACTTGCTGGATGAGCTCTGAAATGGTAGACTAGAGAAGACCAGACTTGCGTGAGGGATGAGCCTTTAGAGTTGCCCACCCTATCGCCCTGTACTTGACACCTAATAGCATGGGGTGTCTTGGATTACCTCCCCTACAAAGATGAGCTGATCTGACGTTCCGTCGATTTATTGAAGTCATGCTGCTGAACGTCGTTCATTTTTAAGGAATGCAGTCAGTGACCACTCCCGCCCCTTTTGTTCTTTTTCTACCTATTCTTCTTCTTCTTCTTCTTCTTCTTCTTCTTCTTCTTCTTCTTCTTCTTCTTCTTCTTCTTCTTCTCCTTCTCCTCCTCCTCCTCCTCCTCCTCCTCCACCTCCCTCCCCTCTCTCCCTCTTTCAAATTTTATGTTGTTCTTTCAGGAGGAGTGTTTGAACAGTTGTCCATTATACGGAGGCTTGAAGATAATGGAAATGAACATTGCCAGGACAAAAGCAAATGACAATAGTGATAATGAGAACGGTTTGACGATGATGATGGCACCCACCCTTTAACATCATCATCATCATCACAATCATCACCATCATCCATGTTATTTCTACCGTCATTATCACCTACTATCATCATCGTCATTGTAATAATTAGGATCATCAATCTCGATATCATTATCATCATGATCATAATTGTTATTTTGGCAATAATCTTATGACTTGGGAGGTGGAATTCTCTTTCCACCTGCATGTTTTGAGATTGCAGGGAGCATATGTCATTCTACGAATTTGAATACTGATGTTCGCGATGTGATAAAGAAGACAACAGTGACAACGCTTCACTAGTCACCGTGATCCTGTGGTACTTCCTGTAAAATTATGGAATCCCTTATTGTAATGCGGAAACAGACGCGAATGAATGTTAACAAAGACATCGGGTGGTGGTGCGGGTGATGATGAAGATAACGATGACGGTATTGATGAGTCTACGACAATAGTTGACGGAGATGACAACTGTATGGATTTGAAGAAAAAAATATGGCAGTAAACGAGGTCATTGTATTAGAGCATATTTTTCAAGCCTTGAGATATTTATACGCAAAGCATGATGCGAATATTTTGAACGTCGATATTTTCGTTTTCGTACTTAGGTCCCACCTCGCTGCTTCAATGTAGCAGGTTGAATTGACTGATAATAATGAGATTTCAATGGTGATAACGGTAGTATAATGCTACGTGAGAATAATTTTGTGATGTCTGTGTTTGGGTTTATATGAGGATGATCGTTGTGTAACGGTTGTGCTTGTCAGTTGATGATCGACTCGAATAATGACCGCAATGGATCACTGCTATTCGAGACAGGTTAGAACCAAGACAAGAGAGAGTACAATGTAATATAACATGCAATCACTTAAAATATAGGCCTACCAAGATAAGCTGATTTTCAGTCAAGAGTGACAAATAAAATCCATGATATTCACAGCAATGCTGAAGATAGCTTGTCAGACAAGGAATGGGAGAGAACTACGTGTATGTTGATATCGCAAGACGTGAAAAGAAATATCGTTCGATCCTCCTCGTCAATCATAACTGCTCAACAACACGAAGTAAACAAGATATCGCAATTGACAACCACTTTGGCCCTCCAGGCCCAAGGGATAACGAGTTTCGACACCGGGAATTCACGAGTAGCTGACCACAGTATGATTGACGGCTCGCCCAATCATTCGTGATAGCCAGCTTTACAGAGCACGCAGAATTCGTCTTGAATGTGGTACCGTAACTCACTTTCAGACCCTCGAATTGTTTCACGCATTCAAATGAATCTCATATCACTTTCGAAACATCCTCATCAACTGGCAGATGTATCCTGTATTTGAAGAGTTTTATCGCAAAACGAGTTAAATCCACAAATGAAGAAAATGATAAGAAAACACAGGTTTTTAAAATCATAACTTCTGGTATATTCTTGGTTATGTTACAAGTGAGGCATTACCGAAAAGGTTTGATTTTGCTCTATCTGATGATGGACAAACTTTAAAATGTTTTAGAATTGACGCTTAGCTAATTTTGCAATAAACCTCTTCATTTGAACAATTCTGAGCCCGCGACAACGAGCTTCCAATAAAAGATCCCCATTCTAGGGAAGGGAAGTTTTGGTCTGGAACCCAGACTAATATCAGTAGATATTTTCATGGCAGTCGTAGTGTTATATAATTGCCCGCGACAGTCGAACAATAGTGTCTCTATTCCAACTTCCTACCATTAGTTGACCTCCAGTTCTTCGTAGAGATTTTCACCGAAGAAAACAAGAGTACTAGAAAATTTTCGGAATGCGTTCGATTTTTTTTCCAGTGATCTGCCAGCAATGACAGTTTGGTGACATATTGATAGAAACGGGCACTGTTAATCTGCCTTAGAAAGAAAACCTGTCGAATCGGCGCACACTTGAGAAGTAGACAGATGACATGAGACCTGGGGAGCGAGTTGTCTTGAACGCAAGTGTTTCGCTGTCACCGGAGCTTGGTGTCTGTGCTTCCAGACTCTAGTACGCAGCGAACATAAGGAATGCAAAGTATGCTGACAATGCGCCGGTGTTTTTCACTCTGAGCCAATCAGTGGTCGATAAACTTCCACTATGCGGGTGAGATGCAGCAAGCTTTGAGTTGCTTGTTGTCACTGGGTCCAGCTCGCTGAGAAACCGCTGCCAGTGCACGTGGGTCTCTCCCACATGATAGGTTGGATCATAGTAGCTTCATGGTTTGATATTTTTATTACCAATGACCCGGGATTTTTGTTTTTTGTCAAGGAGAACGGCAGCGAGCTCGTAACGTCGGAAATTTCCCACGAACACTTTGCCATCAACAAGCGATCATGCTTGCAATATAGTGTTGGGATCTTCTAAGTGTTTGAATGCCACTGCTGCTCTGCTGAAGCATTCAAGTAGACTGAACTGAAAGACTGTTCGACATAATCAATTTTATGGTTTTAATGAGGAGTTTACTCTAGAATGTTACTATGCTTACATCGCTGGAGAACGCGAAGCTGACAGATTTGTCATTCCATCGTCAACCAACCTCACTTCAGTGACAAATTCGAAATGAGGGCACCATCTACGGAAACAAGGAAAAAATGACTTTCATTATCAGATGAGAAATGTTATCACCACTTTCCTATGAGGGGGTTAGAGGAAAACTTACGCAGTGGACAATTTAGCTCGACTCAGAGGAGACCCCTAATCCTCGAGTATTGGATCATCTACAACTTGCCCCGTTGGATTATTACTGTTGGAATATCGTTATGATGTAACAATCGGAGTGGATATAGCAATCGCGCTCATCTAGCCTGACCAGGGGAAAGTCCCGAGAATCCCTTCCAGCTTCAATGGCTTTCTTGATGTGTGACCCCAGTGGAGATAGTCAATGACGGCTTCGTCATTTATGCACAGCAGCGATCATGATGATAACATCATGATTCATTTTGCTCTGGTGAGTCAGAGAACACTGATTTTGTTTTTGTTTTTTAATCGATGGTCATAGACGCACATAATATATTATATATTTCCTGGTATGATTGCCGGGTTCAGTTTGACGTTATCATTTTTTTTTTCACATTGCGAGAGGGGAAACTCGGAAGTAATTCGGAAAAGAAACAATACAATTTAAAAACATACAATTTCGTTTTCTTGACTGTCTTTTCAGCATTTTTGTTTGTGCGTATGAATAGCATTATATCTGATGCACGAAATGTCACATTGAATTCCTCATAGTATTTTCTCTTGTTGTTGACAAAGAATTTAAAATAGTTACTTTTGATGTATACGTATAGACAATTTGCACTCATTTCGAGGATGCTAGCTGCGAATAGAACTTGTAATTATGTTGATAGTGTAGTGGTAGATAGGGGAAGATTGTAATGTCATCACATACATCGATGTTCATTTCCTCGAATCTCCAAAGAGGTACAACGGATTAACAAAGTTTTCATCACTTACAAGTTGGGTCATTTGTTTTGGTATACTGCAACTGTAAGCTACCGAATAAGGGTAGTTCGCCATATGCAATATCCTCAGAAATAGATTCCACCATACCCTCGTGCTCAGGGTGTGTTTGTTCGTTTATAGATATATCGGTGAAACTAATAGACACATTCTATACTTATTGCCGTATCGACAGGTATAAGTTGTGGACGGTGAGAGAAACACCAAAGCTGAAGGGGAGAAAGATGGAGGAGGGAAGTTTCGGAACGGTTACTAATTGATTTATAATTACATGTGAATCTAGTTAAACATAAAAGACTTGAAGATAAGGTAACAGGGAGGTCTGTTTTTTTCAGTACGTGAACTGTTATTGTTGTGTAGGCCTACTTTTTCAACCGTCTTGACCGTCTAACCACATTACGTGACTCATCATGGGCTTGCATTCGAGGATAAATAGCTATACATGTACAAGTAACTTTAGGAAGAAAAGTTTGTTCTTGTTCTCGTTGAGTTTAGTGGCGTTTACTCCAAAGTGCACTTAATTGCTGACCATTCATTTGCAACTGATGTTGGTTTTGATGGCGTTATCATTAGATTTAAACAGAAAAATTGAATCTCGTAGTCTAACTCTTGTTTGATAGGAAATGAATATGCACCCTTTCCACTTTGCATGCCTTATGGTACTGGCAGTATTATTTTCCTTTGTCCTAACTAACTTGCTTTGCGATATGACTGACTCTGGCAATACTATAGGCCTAAATGACGTCTATGGCAATGGGATATAATTGGATCTGAGAGGGTAAGCCAAGCGAAATTGCATTTCTCTGCAACATGTACGAGGATGTCATGAGTCCTGTGCTGTCGCTACATGAACGAAATATTTTCATGACAGGCAAATACATCGCATGTAGGCCTGTAACGGTTCGTTCAAAAGAGGAATCGGTGGGATGTGGTCTCTCTTTTTCATAGAATGATAAAAATGATTAACTCATGCATCATTCAAACTCTAATTCTTGATTCCTTCAACTGGTTAAAAAATAAATTAAAAAAAATGTTGAAATATAGATTTTAAAAAATACACACGCAATGATGGAGACAAAATAGGCGGCTGGAAACAAGGCTATACTCGGTCGGTTCAACGATCTATTTCCAGGACGCCGTTGCTCTCCCAGGGAGTGTGGCTTGCTATTCTGGTGATCGAGGGCGGGGCATAAAGGAAAGAAAGGAGTGATGATCACCCTGGTACAAACTCGAAAATATTTCCCCCTTTTCTCAGCAATGAAATGGCAGTAGGTTCATCGTTCGTAATTCGTAAACAATCTATTCAAATTGAAGGATTATCTTTAAAGCAATCTTCACACGTTTATAATGGCTGTGAATACAGTCGAATTTATTGTTTATGTTGGTTGTATAGAGCGATGAAATTTTAATAACATTGCATTACTTGAGCAGAAAAAGACCCAGATTGATTCCGTTTTGTATACCTAAAGTTTTTCTCTTTTATTTGTTTATGATTGTCGTTGGCTCATGCATTATACTTGCGTATATAGGCCTTCTCGATTGTATTAACCAGCAAGAAATATTGTGATGTATAACACAGTAGGTATTCATATAATAATGTTGATTATTTTTATGGCATTCCATATGAACTTGTATGAGGGCAATGATTATAATCCCCTGTTAAAATGTGATTTTTTTTTTCTCCCTGAACGTAGATCTCATTATTCCTAGCCATCTATCAAACTGGTCGTTCTTATTTTCGAAACCAATCATTCTCGGTCTATTTTCTGATGTCACGTGAGATGACCTCTTAGTCTGCTGTTCAGAAAGAATTATACATTAATATGAAGCTTTTGACCCAAAAGGGGGGGCTTTTAAATGTTGGCCCACTACTGATGTGCAAAATTCACGAAGAATTGGTGTCAAAATTGCTTGATATGAGAGTTCTTGGGGATTTACGAGTGTAAATGAAAGAGGTTTTTTCCCCTCAAATAATGGGGGCTTCTGTGTAGACTATGAAAGGAGCGCATTTCGGCCGAGCAGAGCCTGCTGTTGCAAGTTTGGCCTATGCGATGAAAGGGCGTTATTATTCTCAGAGGGGGTAAACTCTGCTATTCTTGCTACGTAACCTCACACGACCGGAGACGAAGACAAATACGGCGAGGGGAGGGAGAAAACAACGAGCAGTATAGACGAAGACGAGCTCGGAAGGCGTAAAGAGATCCTCCGTGTGATATAAAGCCGATGAGACTGACGAGTTCACGTTCAGTCAAAATCGACTTCACGGTAGCCAGAATGGTAATTGATGGTACAATGTACAATGTAAGAGCGCAGCTACCACACTGATGTGATGATGATGATGATGATGATGATTCACGGCATTTGTGTGGCGCCATGTGACATTCAGAAATACAAATGGCATTGACGTCGAAATAGCTGATGTTTCTAGAAATGTCAAAGAAAAGCAAGATATAATTCATATAAAATTTCATGATGAATTTCAAAATTTGCGAATATTAAGTTAGAAAGGATAGGATCGTCTGCAAGGTCATTTTAGATGGTGATGCATATTCACCTATGAAACAGCCTTTGATTCAGCCATGTAAGCGACACAATTGTGCCAACCGCCTTACTATGTAGCCCATCGTTTGTTTGATTGATTGATTGATACATCTGGGATATCAGATGCTCTCGAAAATGTGTTTTGTGTTTTGAACTACCACGGACACGAATTGTGTTCTGGTATTCGCAACAAACCAGATGAGGAATACAAAGCGCTTATGATGTCTCAATGACATGACAAGTAGGCCAACATGAGTTTTAGTATAAATTTCCAAAATTTGTAGCGAAACTAGCATGATGGTTCATTCAACATTCAAACAATTCAATTTCTTCCAGTTTTCTCATATTTCTCGCAGACGTGCATTTATTACATTGTTTTAAAATTTCATGTTTAATGCGCAAGACACCAAAAAGGTTTTCTACTCGTTGGAAATGTTAATACGATAATATTGATAGATATCTTATTTAGAGAACACTTTTTGTAAGCCAATCTGATCGGATATTAGCATTCTTTCACATTAACAAGAATGGTTATATGATGTGTTCCCTAAAGTGTCATGCATTAATACCCTGCCCCAAGAGCTCGAGACGAGTAAGTAAGCAAGTAGGCCTAAATGCAACATTCTTTATATTTGATTTCTCGCAGGTTGGTCGATATCTAACTCTAAAATTTGAGTATTACTTTTCTGATATTGGTACGGAGGAACTTGAACAGGATCACTTTAATTTTTTTTTTGTGGGGGGTTCTTTTTTTTTTTCTGGTCATCTTACAGTAGCTTTTAAACCAAGAAGAAAATCGAAATACTAATTTAATTTTTCTTTGCTACGATCCCAATTCAGAAGAAGTTGTAACCTGAAATTTGAAGTTGCAATGATATGTTTATTGTTTTCATGACTGTGATTCGTGGTTTATTCTTTTTATATCGACAGATTCAGGGTACAAATCGCACAAATAAAACAGCGACAGTAGTTTTAGACAAAATAGATACAAATGTAAAATGTTTCACAAGATTCAGTCCCATTTCCGTGACAAGATAGAGTTGTATCAGCTGTATAGATGAAGCGATTATGACATCTGTCAACTCTTTTATTGGTTACAACAATTACTTTCCTTTATCAAAATCTTGATAGTTCTATCATTATAATATGTTATGATTTTATTGTGATTTTTTTTAATTTCTTCTCGTGTAATCCATCAAAAAAAAATTGTGTACCAGCCAGTGACAGACTTGTGAGCGGGGACATTACCAGTTCTCTTGATAGGTATACATGTACTTGTGATTTTGATCGATCATATTGTTTTGAAGTCACCTCGTGTTATATCTTTGATATTTCGTTCCCTGGTTATGTTAGTTCAGTGTCAACAAATCCACATACCGTTGTGTTTGTGTTACCATACTGTACTTTTTAAGACATTACTCTGATGCAGCAATGTTGCAGGGGAAAATGAGGGGAATGCAGTGTACGTATCGTGCTACGTTCTTGGAGTTTTCAGCAGCAGTTAACGGACATGTTCACATCTGTGCGCTCCGGGAGGCATTGTCACAATAGAAAAACGCACAACTTGATACGCGGGAATTAGCTGTATGAGAGCCCCTCTTGTCCGGCGTGTTTTCTCCTCATTCCCAAGTCGGGTTGTTGCCCTTTCTCGGGGAAATCATCGTGATTATGCCGGAAAGAGGTTGATAACCTCTCGTACCTTCTATCCGTCCGGGTCTATATATAACAGACCTCAGCAAATTCAAGCTCAATTTTGATTCTCTTTAGTTCTTGATTATAAAAGAAGTTTTTTAAAATTATTATTTAAGTGGTTTATTGATTCTAAAAAAAATACAGTAAAACATATCAGCCAACAGGGCTAAGCGCTGTTAAGGTCACAGTGAATTAGAATTACACACTGAACTCTGAGATATGAATAAACCTTGATAGATATAAACATACCCCTATTGTACCAGTTAAAATTAAATAGATATAAAAAACATTGGAATATTTACAATAGTGAGACGTGAATATGGTTCCTAAAATCGTTTATTATAGTAACAACAGAAAACATATCATTTTAGGATATTCTACACGAACCAAAAGGTTAAAGAAATATCTCATTTGATCCCGATACCTGTAACAAGAAAGAACTATCGAGAAAAAGTAGAACGATGAAAGGAGAGAAAATGAATGGAGAATGGAAGAGGAGAAGGAAAGAGAGGAAAGAGAAAGAGAGTGAGGGAAAATAAAATTGAGAATAACGTAAATCCAACAAAAAACAATGATAATGATAACCCGTGATTTCAACATGCCACTTGCATTAGCTCCTATCTCTATTCTATATCACAACATTAATGAACATATTAATCAGTAAAAGAAAAGAAGGAAGAATGAGGGGAAGGGAAGAACCCAATAACAACGGAGAAAAATCAATTGTTCCACAGTCAGTTGTTTCGTATCTAACATAACGAAAAAGTCGAATGCAAGAGACGGACCAACAAAAACACGCAGATAGTTATATCGGACAGAAATAAAGGAAAGTGATGAAATAGTTTGTTTTGTTTGTCGTGTTTACATAATGGCTGTGATGCCAATCTCCATCGCGGGTATTCAGAGCGTTAGGAGGTGGGTTGGTGGAGTGGGATGGAGAAAGGGTGGAGCGGATGAAAATAGTTGCAAATATCTGACAGTCCCATCAGAGGGCGCTATTTAGACACGAGGTGACATCCAACATTGAGTGTTTGTTGCAAACTCGCGCTAAATGTCGTAATCAGCTGCACCACTTAGTCCCACTCTGTCTAACAGTGCCTGCCTGGGCGATGTTGTTCGTAGCAAACGAATGTTTTCGAAATCAATTTGAAAGATGAATGTGTTTCGTACAGACCATAATGAATGCTACATTTTCATTTCCAGAAATCACAGATGGGAACTGGAGGAGTCATGATGACGATTATGATAACGATGGTGGGGTGATGAAAACGATGCTGCCGATGATGATGATGATGATGATGATGATGATGATGATGATGATGATGACGATGATGATGATGGTAGTGGTGGTGGTAATGATGATGATGATGATGGTGGTGGTGGTGATGAGGATGGTGGTGATGATGGTGATGATGGTGATGCTGATGATGATGGTGGTGTTGCTGTTTTTGCTGTTGTTGTTGTTGTTGTTGTTGTTGTTGTTGCTGTTGTTGATGTTGTTGCTGTTGTTGATGCTTGTGCCGGCGGAAATTGGTAGGAGTATCCGATGATGACGACAATGATATGGGAGACAGTAATGGCATTGACTGCGATATAAAATCATGCAAAGGACAGCCATATTTTCTGTCCCTGATTATTAAGTCAAAAGCTAGTTTCCCAGGATGTACATAAGAATTATCTGGAAGTGTTTGAGGATATACTTTTGCAGCAGTGAGCTTGTAACAAGAATACCCTATAACTGTACACATAGGACGCACGTTAGGACACTTCATATGATACTAACCTAACCATTGATAGAAAGCCCAAGTAAAGGAAGAGAGTGACAAATTCATTGTACAAAATAAGAAGACACATACCAGAATAATTATGATATAATATCAGCATAATCATGTCTCATTACAAGTACATGTACATTTATATTCATATTCATACACAATTAAATACAAAGCAGTTGAAATTTTTTTTATGTTTTATGTTAATGAGTCAATCTAGCGAAACACAGAATCAAGCAAAGTGAAAATACATTATAAAATAGACTTAAGGGAACAGTTTCTGGAAAATATTAATGGGACGTTTCTCTATACGACTGAATGTAACTAATGTCGGAGATTTAAAAAAAAAGGCTCCAAACTGAATACACACAAATACATGTTAATTCCTTAACCGAGAAAATCAATTCGAAACTTTGATCGACAAGATGAAGATGGACCAAGTGTAAAGAGCTACGCAGAGACAACATAATTCTTGTCAAGTTTTGTGGCGGATTTGTGCTTCAACGACCCGATATGCCCACCGAACGAAAAAGACGGATAATATGCCCCGTTGTTTGTCGGCTCAGCGCAGGACGTACAATATTACAAACACACCGCGCAGCGCAGTGGTTTAGCGCCATCTTAAGGTCACATGAAACACAGTCATTCGTGTTCAGTTGTTGAAATTGCGGCTGCATTAATAACGCGCACGACCTGCACCTGCGAAGGGGTAGAGAAGAAGGTAATGATTATGTCATAGATAAACAACTACATGTGGCATAAATATAACATCGATTCATTATCCAGCCGGTAAGTAATTCACATTATTTTGTAAGTAGTAATTCTTTAGGGTTGTCGAACCTAATGTCATTTCACTCAGCTCATCTAATGCACCCTTAATTTTTGTTTGGCTAGACTATTTAAAAGTGTGTTATTCATTCAGTCACTTTGAGAGTGCCAATTTTGACATGAACTTCCCTTTGTATTCAGGTTGAATAACGTGCAAGATTTTCCTTTTTTGTTTACATTACATAAATCGTCAGCAATTTGTGTTTAAGAAGAAAAAATAGTGTGATGTGGAGCTCTCTTAGACAACTAGTTTGTAGAACTTATGCTGTTATTACTGAAGAGTGCATTGTGTGAAATATGATAAAAGAGTGTGAATTCACTGCAGAAAGTCCCAGGTTACAGTTAACTTCTCCTGATATTCAAGCAAGTTGCTGGTACAGACAGAAGTTTGCCCATTATCAAGGGAGCATAAGACAAAAACAAACAAGCAAACAAACACTCTGAAAAGGCTTGCATGCAGATTGCTAGGGGCAATAGCAGTTCTGTAACTAAATGTAGACCTGATAAAACTTGCTCTTACAATGCAGCACATGATCTTATTAGCCTTAGCCCAAACTGTAAACAATCAATTGTTTATGGAGTCAGACTACCAGGCTATTGCTAGTCTTGTGCTGAAGACAGTTTCACTGTTAGCATGTGTGAAAAGGAAATGGAACAAACAAGATTATTCATTACTAATTCATCATCATTAATTTCTTATGTCAGTCATTATAGGCCCTATTGCTCTTCATATTTGATATAAGGGTCCTATATATTATTGTTATATTTATTAGTTACTACTATTAGTACTATAATTGTTGGCATCTGCTTCTTTCTTTTCATTGCTTTTAATGTAATTGTAAGATAGTCAAAGCTAATTTTGGGGGTTGAAAGAAAACATTGACTTATCTTTCATAGTGAATAATAGTGAGAGAGTAAGGTGGGTCTACTTTGACATCTGTGGGTATTTAGACATTTTTGTACCAGCTTTTGTTTTCTGAAGAACTTTGTAGTGGATAATACTGTGTCGTACGAATTGAATGTCAAGGTATCGGTCAATGCCTACTTCTGGATTTTACTCATTTTGATCTAGTTTGTAGTTTCTGCATGACTTGTTTGTCTATCTGGTATCAGGAGCTGTATACCAAAAATGAAATTCCCAGCTTGTCCATTGGCACAAGACAACCAAAGTTGTTATCATGCCAGTAGTATAATAAGAATGTTGTTGATGACTGAACCACTATATTATGTCAAGGTGTTACTTTTACCACCACCATGCACTGTGCTCACTGAAGTATTAACATGATGAAAGGAACATAAAGAAATACTGTAATCTACAAAACAGTCTTGGGCTTGATTGATTGCACATTGATACTACCAGCAGCTCAAGGCTGATAGTATTGTAACTATTTTATCTTATTTGTGTTTGTACATGTTTATGTATCTTTTGTAAGTACTGTAATATAGTTGAAATATATTGGATGTCTTTAAATGCCTGGTAGTGACACTAATGATGATGATGATAATAATGATAATGACATTAATACTACTACTACTATTAATAATAATAATGATGATAATAATAATAATAATAATAATAATAATAATAATAATAATGATAACAACAACATTCAGAAGAGTGATCATAATATGCCAGGAGCAAACAAAATAGCAAAAAGAGAAATTTTATCTAAAACTCTCTATTTTATTGGAAGTAGGTAACAAAAATGTTAGAATGTGATTAACTGTTCACATTTTTCTAACTTGTTTACGAGATAGAAGGTGAAGTTGCACCATCAACATCATCATCAGTGCACCAGGCAGAGTAAATCCAGGTTTTGCTTTGTTACAGGGGTAGGAAATTGTCACACAGGCATACCTTTCATACAGAAAGTGAAACCAAATTGTGCATGATGACTATCCTGCTAGATGAAGAAAAAGGGTTTAAAAGTGACATCACCTATATCCCAAATTCATCACGATTATGATTTAATTTTAGTGATGATTTAATTGGTGGTGAATGAAAACTTGTTGCTCAGTCTTTTAAAGTTGTTCCATGCAAAGTCAGATTCTTATATTTCTGCAATGTCTCCCTCTCTTGTTCAGATATGACATCATTGTATCTGAGGTCACTTACGGGCTCACACCCATAAATATTTCCCCATAGGGATGTGAGTTAAAAATCAAATTTCAAAAAATTCTGTAAAATAGCTGGGAGAAATGAGGTATTTGAGCTTCTCTAAACTGAAGAAGTGAGATATATCCTTTCATCCATCAAATTTTCAGGGTGGATTCTTTAGTTCAAATTCTGTCCAGGGGTCCGCAAAGCCAGACTACGAGTTCTTGTCACTCAAAAAGTCACCCATTTTCTGTACACGTAGCCAATGAAATATAGTCCCCTCAAATTCCACCAGAAAAGCTTTCATCTTCCAACCAAAATGCAATTTGTAGAGGAATTCATACTCAATATCTACAGCTATTCAGTTTTTTGTCAAACTACAACATTGATTTTTAATTAATTTTTTTTCTTCATTTATTTTGGTATCTTTGGTACGAATTTGTGAAGGGGTCTGGGACATTCCACTGTATTTACGGGTGTGAGCCCTATAGTGAAGGTCATACTTCTCATTTGACTTTTAAACATCATAAATGTGTTTTTGATGATATTTTCCCCTACATCATATGGGAAATTACACATTCAAGGGTTATAAAGCTTCTAAAAGGGACACTTTTGAAACTCATGCCCTTTGAGGTTTTAAAAAAAAATAAAAATGTAGTGTTGATCAGTTCTTCATAAGAAGAATACCTACTATAGATGCAGGCAGTAATCTTTGATTATGGGGGTGTCATCATCACATTATTGCCTACAAAGTACTTGAAAAGACTTTGTTTTGTCAAACAGACTCACTTTATGAATTTTGACCTGTTTCAGTGGTAGCCAAAACAAAGAAATACATTAAAATAACACAGTCATTCAAAGCTGTGTGATACTGATGACTGCTATACATGTACAAAGATCTAGTACCACAACAACATAATAAGAAAACAAATTGTAGCCAAACAGAGTGGGGGGGGGGGGGGGGGGGGGGGGGGAAGAGGAGAGGGGTGGGGGGTAGGAAGGAGAAGAGGGGAGGGAGGAAGAGATCTGACACAATAGATCAACATAAACCAGCAGAGTTTGTATGGCACGAATACTTCCCATAGACTTGTGTGCATTGCATGCATCCTCTATAGGGCTCACACCCATAAATATTTCCCCATAGGGATGTATGTTAAAAATCAAATTTCAAAAAATTCTGTAAAATAGCTGGGAGAAATGAGGTATTTGAGCTTCAATAACCTGGATAAGTGAGATATACCCTTTCATCCATCAAATTTTCAGGGTGGATTCTTTAGTTCAAATTCTGTCCAGGGGTCCGCAAAGCCAGACTACGAGTTCTTGTCACTCAAAAAGTCACCCATTTTCCGTACACGTACCCAATGAAATATGTGACCCTGCACCTCAAAACAAACAAAAAGTCGCCAGACATGAATTTTTAGTTAAGACCATATTCTGAAAGAGCAGACTTTAAGCTTTAAAATGATGTATAACTTGAATCAAATGGACTCTCCTAACCTATCTAAATATTGGAAAGAAAGCACAAACTCAAGAAAAGTGTGAACTGAGAAAAGAGGCTCTGAAGTACAGTGTCTATTCAAGCACTTAATCTTTACCAAACCGTGCTGGCTGTGCGATGAATGGGACAAAAAACAGGAAGTAAACCACCAGAGTAACAACAATGAAGGGATTATCAGATTAAACTGAAATTAAGCATGCCTCATTAACACATTCTGTCCATAATTAATGCCAACTTTCAAAGCAGTAGCACTATCCTTTCAAAGGTTATTAGAGTTGAAAGTGAAGAGTGTGGACAAGGTTTTTCAGAAATGAAAAAGGGATTCTAAAGACACACCTAATCACACTATTCTACCAAAAATGTTTGAGATGAACTGCTAAAAAAAAAACACTTTCCTGCCCGTTTTATAATACCAAATTTTAGCATAATGTAAAAGAAGACCCGCTCTTTCAGAAAATATGAAAAAGTCAAGTTCGGCTAGGTTGACCCATTTCACTTATTTTCAGTCCTCACGCAAAATCAGTATGTGCGACTTTATGTTCGTTTTGAGGTGCACGGTCACGTATAGTCCCCTTAAATTCCACCAGAAAAGCTTTCATCTTCCAACCAAAATGCAATTTGTAGAGGAATTCATACTCAATATCTACAGCTATTCAGTTTTTTGTCAAACTACAACATTGATTTTTAATTGATTTTTTTCTTCATTTATTTTGGTATCTTTGGTACGAATTTGAGAAGGGTCTGGGACATTCCACTGTATGTATGGGTGTGAGCCCTTACCATCTGTCGGGTATAACCACTGGTAATCAGTTTTATTTCCATGTTCTTTTAGCAAATGACTATCATCTTTTGTACAATCCCATCTGATCCGTCTAGAGTCCCTCCTCTCATTTGTCTCGTTCTGATGTCATACAACTTTGCTGCATTCAAATGCGAAAAGCCAATCCACTCAAAGGCTCAATAGGTAGACCAGAGCAGTATGCAACACTGCCCTCTCTGTCTGTTTCAAGTCTCTCAATAACTCTGAACATACACACAAGAGCGAGACCACTTTCCACAACAGAAAAGAGTCTTTCCATAAGTTTCTCTTTATCAACTACCGGTTAACAGTAGTTTTCACCATACTGGCATGTATTTTTAATTGATCATAGCAATGAGGTTGACCTAGAATGACTTAGTGATCATGTCTCCAGAGAAAAATTTTGGTATGGGACATCAGATACAAATATGTTGGGATTACTCCTACTACTGTAAAAGTGGAAATTTTCACGGTGTTCAAATTTTCGCGCATTTCGCGCAACCAGAAACTAGCGCGAAAATAAAAGCACGCGAATATTTTTGCTTGCCATATGTGCCTGTGCGTGATGTCTTGATTCCGCGGAATTAAAAACTCGCGAAACTCTTCCGACCCGGCCAAGCGCGAAAAATTAGTCACGCGAAAATATCCACTTTTACAGTATCCTTCAGTGTAACAGTAATAGGAAGCCAGAGGACCAATGTTTCCAAGTTTTTGTTTTAGCCTCTGGTGATTTTTAACAGACCATGACCAGGCTAATTCCCAGTCTGTAAGTGAGGTATCTCTCACTACATGTACTGTATGATGTGTTGTAATCAGAGGATAACAGGAAAATGATGTACTGTTAGCACCTGTTGTATTTAAAGAATGCTAAACAAAATTGACAAGTTTGCAGATGTTTGAGTTTTCAGCTGAAAATTATTATCTTTTTTTACTATAAAATAGATTCATTTTGTTCAGAATAATGGTAGATTTCATGATGATCAGCTGTCAAAGTTCTGGGTCATCTAAAGATGACACCTACAGATAAGATAAAGCAGGGTAGACTGTGAGCCTTTCAATGTCTTTAGCAAGGCTGATATAAATAGGATATATGTAATTGAAATTGATTGAAAAGCATGATCCATTATGTAGAGCACAATGAATATCAGCATTATGGAGAAGAGCATGACCTCTATCTACAGACTGCTGTGGATTTCATCCATCACAATATTTGTTGAATGGCGGGCAAATCCGTTCTGCTAAATTGCACCCAGTAAACATGGCAGCGTGATGACTTTGTACCTGAGGGCAGCAATTATGAATCATCCATCAAATGGATTCCTTGGGGGGGGGGGGGGGGGGGAATCCAGTGCCAAACATATGAAGCAATGTAACATTTAAATCAAGGTGAAGTTGACTCAGAGTTAAGGCATTCTTTACCATTTGCCGATGAAACAAAAACCACGCTTTAGTGCTTCAAAATAATTGTAAAATGTCAGGCAGGGATAGAAACATCCAATGTTAAAGTGTTAATCAATACAATCAATGTTAAGTATTGCTAAATGTACAAAATGTGAACAATAGTTATAACAGATCTGTTTCTCGAGTAAACCATCTATAGTTATGGTTTATTGAGAAAATTGTGATATCTCCCTATATTTTAAGATTTATTGCAAAATTTTTATATGATGTTTTGTGATACAACAGACCTTCACATATGCACCCAATGTGAAACTGAAACATTTTTTTAATCACTGCTCCCAATGGTAAAAAGTACCTTTAACATAACCATTAGTCCATTAAACTTCCTTTTCATTTCACAAACTCCTTCCTCCTCCTCTTCTTCTCCTCTTTCTTTATCATTCATTGTGTCAAACAATGTCACAAGGCCTTACCTTGCCTATAGCCAGGTTTAGTTAAAGGGATCGTATAGTTTTGGTTGCGGCCTAATTTCAGGTTTCTAACATTTTTTGGTGAGATAATCAGAAACCTCTTATGAAATATGAAAGAGCATGTAATTCTACGAGGAATTCAACGTTTATTTGGTGAAAATTGGTTTTGAAATGGCTGAGATATAAAGAAAAGAGCGATTCTACTAAAGTGTGGGACCCACACTTTATCACGATCGCTTTGTTTTACTTTGTTTTTGGATGTTTCAGTCATTCCAAACCCGATTTTCATCAAATAAACTTTGAATTCCTCTTAAAATGGTATGCTCTGTACTATATAATAAGTGTTTTCTTGATATCTTGCAAAAAGTTAAAAGCCCAATTCTCATCTCCACCAATACTGTACTATCCCTTTAAATACATCATTGAAGAGTCACTATACTGAGCATTTTATTTTGTTTATTTCCTCTCTCTTTTTTTCTTCTCGTGCCGGTCCTCATCTACTACCGTGGTATCCACCTCTTTCCTGCAATCGGCCTGATCCTTTACTACCCTTGCCACCACTTTCCTCTTTTCTTTATGTTCCCTTCATCTTTTACCTCCAAGTCTTCCTAGTCCTACTATGTTCTAGATCCATCACCCCACTATCCTCTACTCCTCCTGATTCCTACTCATCTCTTCTACCATCCATAACTACTACTTTCCTGTAATCCTCTAGCTCCTCCTCCTCCTTTTTTACCATTTCCACCTCCTTCCTCTCCCCCCCTCAGTCATACAGTGTATGCTTCAGCTATAAAGCTTCCTTTCCAGTCCATTATTGATGCTGAATGGATTGTATTGCGGCTCCCCCCCCCCCCCCTCATCTATGAATGTGATGCCTAACTACAATACAACTGAATTTGATCCAGTGAGAACTGTATATTGCATATGAAGTTAGATAGGTCTCTCTGTACTTCAGTCTGCCCATTGAGGTCAAATTCAGCAGGAAAGGGTATGGCCACGGTAGTCATGGCAGTTGTTTGTTATTGGCAAACGTGATCATGTTGAACAACTGCCAACAGCACATTTCTGTGTGGGTTTTTCATAGGTACATTTTTGGGTTGGAAAGAAATAGAAATATTTGACATCCACAGACTCATTCTCAGGAAACCATGGTACAATAATCAGTGTGCTTCAATGGAATCAAAATTTGGACTGTTTAGTCCTCAGCAACATGGAATTATGTTTGGAAAGTCGTTTACAAAGTGCTCATGTCGTACAAATACTGGTTTTGCTCCCCTAACCTGTCAAGAATGTTGACAGTTTGCATGTTTTATCACAGGACACAAACAAATCAACAACAGACACACCAGTGATTGGACACAACATACAGAGTTCCATGTTGGCCCTACCTTTGTCAGTGGATTTCATTACAGCAAATTGGAATGTTTGTACATGAGGATTATTCACTTTTTTAAATTGTCAGAACTTTTGAATGAAAGAAAAAAAAAAACCAACCAAAAACAAATCTGCTGGTTACTGCTTCTACCTGCATAAGGAACGCCCAGAATATTTACTTTGCACTTTGTTTGCAGCGGTGAAAATGTCTGCAGCGCAACATGCTGCATGAACAGCTTTCCCAGCCTGAAAGTTGTTTAACCACATGCCCATCTAGTTTCACTTTTCCATTCTGTGAACAAAGAGGATTTGGTCATGATTCCACCAGTTCTGCCAAAGTCTCATTTTCCACTGGGCTCAAAACAAACAATGCCTGCAACAATGGTATGTTTAACTGATGATGCCTCTCTTTTGTCATGCTGGAAGTTGTATGGATTTGTAAAGTACTTGTGTCCATTGTACCACCATTGTTCCATTGGACTTCCTTCCACCTTTCTCCAAGAGCTTTTTGTGTTAAAGATGTATTGTTCCTGACTTGCTTTCATCTCTAAGTCTCCTGTCCGCCCTTTTGTCAAAAGCCCACAGAGTGACGCTCTTCTCCCATTGTTACACCCTGTCATAATTTCTGTGAATTGTAATCTCTGAATGGGATCAAACCTAGAAGCTCTCTTTTTGGCTTCAGCTCTTGGCAAAAATCAGCCCACATGAAAGGGACAGGAATAAATCAGTGAGGGAATAAATCCTTACCTTTCAACCCTTTGTAGGTTTCCTATAATACATTGACTTCTCAGCTATTGTTCAAGTTTCAATATGCTGGGTCTAAGAGGTAATCAGTGTCCTTGGAAAGAAAAAAGGAACAAAACAAAACAAATCCTGACTACCTCTCAGTAGCTTCATGCTAGCCCTAGTACCAGACCTTCCCATACTCAGGTGATTTCAATCATCATTACCAGGTTGTTGATACAACCTGTGTGAGTCCTCAAAGCCATAATAAAAACATGCAGACTTCAAGTTTAATTGATAATGTAATTCAAAAGATTATGAAAACAATGACTTCCTTCCAATTTGCTTTAATGGTAGGCATATCAATGCTGCCAAAATGTCTGCTGAATGAAACTGACAAGATGCTTCTTACATGGAATTTAAAAGGATGTAAGTAAATGGCTTCAAATCGGTCATAGAAATCATTCTTCTTTAACCATAATTTGTCAAGTCATTTTTGATGATGCAGTGTCTATTCTCATGACTTGCTTCCTCATGCAGGTACTAAGCATTCATTGACCGTCTGACAATTTCCTTCTCTTTTTCTTGTTGCTTGAAAGTTGTTTTTACTCTACTTTAAAATGATAATAACGCAAGGCAAGTAGGGCCTACAGGTTGTTGTGTGTGTCTACACAAGCAGATGTAGCGAGAATTTTGACAATGAATAAAATGGGTTACAAGCAGCAAAATACATTTTAGTGAGGTGTCTCATATGTGGGGCTTTTTTTCAGTCATTTCAACACTAAGCTGTACAATGTACGTGTATGTATTCCATCCAAAGTAGCCAAAATCTGGACCCTTTTTTCAGCAAAATGAGTATTAGGCAGTGAGCACAGTATTCAAATCTGTTGTGTGTTATATGGCAGTCTTAGATATTGCCCACAAAATACTATGAAACATACTGCATAGTTTACAGAAACAACATTTATTCTTTTGATCAACATCAGCATAGTGACGATGTCCTTTTGTAGTGATAAATGTGTCGCATAGTTTGCTGTCTGCCATGTCAAATTTCATAATTCCTCTGCAGTCTTATATCATATCGTAATCACATTTCTTACCCAACATCCATAAAATTATATTTCCACTACAATGTGTCACTAATTTGCCACATAGCATGCTGTGTGCCAACTCCATTTCTCTTTCTACCTGTGCTTTGGTATTCAAGTGGAAGAATTTTAGTGGTCCAATGACACAGTGGCAATATATCAGAATGAAGGAGTGCATTGCATCCAAACATGTTATCATAAGGAATGCTTTCATCATGGAAAGTACCTGTGTATCCATTATAACCAAGACAACCACTTTCCACTCATCGCTCAAGTATGCCCCCGCACTTCACCTCTTGTGTGTCACTTCCCACTTGATGTAGGTCAGGAGATCACTGGCAAATAGGCTCAAGCCATGGAAAGACCTACATGTACATCTTGTAGAGAAGGGTTTCACACTTAAAAAAAGAAGAACTCATTCATAATCCTGTTTTTCAAATGTGTGTCTCAATTCACTTGTACCAAAGGGGTACCTTGGGAGTGTTGGAGTGTTGTGTCACGTCGCATTGGCTAAAACTATTTGTCCACCTCCACCCCTACCCCTTTTGTCAAAAAGATGTGTTGAGGGCATCATGTCACATGTCAAATGGAACCCTACCATTCGACCAAAGCACCCACTCCCTGGTTTTGCCAAAAAGGTGCGTTGGAAGCATGTTGATAATAGCAATTTGATGATAATAATAATGACAGCAACATGAGAATAATGATTGAAATTATATAAGAGGAGAAAGGGAAGAAAGAAAAAAGAAATGAAAAGAAGGGAAGAAGAAAGGAAGAAAAGAACATTAAGAAAGAGAAAAAGAAGAACAAAAGATGAACAAGACGATCATGAGATATCTGTTTATTGTTGTAGGCCTATCTATGATTATTTATAAGTCACTTGAGTTGCTGTAAACTATTTTTGTTGAGCGTAGTGAGGAATTTCTGTTCACACAAAGTAATAATGTGAAGTCAAACATAGAAAGACATGGACACACACACACACACACATCCAGACAAGGAGGTATGAGAAGAGCACATGAACAAACATACACTCACACACATACAGGGCAAGCAACACTTTTATTTCATAAGAAGTTTTTCCATTTGCTGCGAATGAAATGAATTGTCTGTTTGTAACAAATCAACAATGCAGTACATTTATGAACATTACCATGCAATGAAATTGCTAACCTCTATCAGAACTTTGAAAATGCCAGAACATTTGAATGGAAAAGCAAGTGGACAGAAGTAAAAGTTTGAATTTTGTCCATTGCTAGCCCCTGGTATTTATTTACGCACTATGTCGCAATAAATTGTATATAATTGTAAAGTGTATAGGGATTTGTTCAGGGTTTTTGTTTCGAATTAGTTAGGTTAGTTATAGGTCCTTTCGTCTTAGTTTCTTTGTTTCATCCATTTTTAATGTATATCAGTCAATCGATCATATAATTTCTTGTATTACGTGTGAGGGGAATGCACCCTACAAGCCCAGCTTTTTAGCCTTCCTCCCCATTTCCAACATTTTCGTATACTTACAATTTTTCTGTAAATTTATTCTTTATTTTGTATTATGATGAAATCTATGTATTCCATTTCTGTAATATATTCGTTTCTGTTGGAAATGAAAAATAAATGACTGAATGAATGAAATGAAATTTTGATAATGAACAAATGATAGCCAATGTACATTGTATAAAGGAACATATCTCAAGCTTTACATTATATCGTTTATGCCAGATACATTTAAATTGATATTTTGTTCTCATTGTAATTCTGGGAAGATGTGCCAAAGATAATTTCCTAAGCATACTGTAGGCTCCTACATACCATATACTTTACAGTAGTGTTATTTTCACACACTTCATGATTCCGTTGATATTCAAAAAATTTACAAATGTACCACAATATTGTCTCCATAACACATGTGCATTGTATGTGTCCAGCTGGTAAAAAATTACTAAGTTTTCTTCTTGAAAAGGGATAATATCTTATTCATTCAGTTGTACATGAACCATACATAACATGCTAGTTATTCAATTAGTCATATACTTCATGGGGTTCACTGCTTGAATATCACGGAGCTGCATTCCCCCCCCCCCCCCTCTCTCTCTCTCTCTCTCTCTCAACTTTGCACCATATCACTTAGGCTTATATAGGCGCTGGCACAAACTCTATCAACTATATAGCTTTTGTGTAGATGTTTCTGTCCTCAGCCTTACTCTCATTTTCTCACTTTGTTCTTGTCACTGAATGCATTGCATTAGGTTTGCTCTTGAAAGTTACAGCATATGTCAAATTAGTACAAGATGACTGCAGTTTAGAGGGAAAATGAATGAATGGAAACAACTGTATCATTGTGTAATAGCAAATATTGAAATATTTTATCTGGATGCTACGAAAACAATCATAGTGTATGCTACACATGGTATATCTTATTGATTACAACCAGCTGACCTACGTTGATCAAAAAGTTACTGTGCATATAAAGTGTGCTTGGAAAGCATGCGTGTAGGCCTGCATATGGTCTTCACTTGAACAAAAAGACAAATAAAGAGCAGAATATGTAAGAACCCACCGTTGGATGATTTCACATCAGTGGACTTGACATCTTAAAAGCAAGAAAGGTCCCCTTCCTTCTGGTTAGGATCCATCTGAATCTCTTTAAAGTTTTGCTTTTGGTTTTGTTTAACTTTTGTAATATAGGGCTTGAATTAGGGGGACAATGTGGAAAAAAGGAAACAATGTATATCGTGATATGTGTATTGCATTTGGCAGGAGAGATCATTTGACCTAGCTGCAAGTCTAACAATGAAGCGATGAGCTCAAAGAATAACTTCACAGAAAAAAATACACAACATACTTGCATGAGTGAGTAGAGCTACACAAATTATTTTTAAAAAAATTGCAAACTTTTGCATTATGTTTTGTGTGATTTTGTGCAGATATGGATTTTCTCTGCCATAAATCTTCCTGATGTCAAAATAGAAACAAATTCAGAGCATGTTGACAGTATGACTGAGTTTTAAAGACCAAGTTCTGACAGAGATTTGATCTTATGTCTTTAAAAATAAATATACAATGTATTCTTAAGATATTCAGAAACTGTACAGCTTGGGCCAATATATTCTCTCCTACCCACAAATTCAGTCAAGACTACAAGACATCTAGCAATGAGGAAGGTAATACATTACTTTGATGAAGAAAGTGACACAACACTAACAGACAGAAGTAGAAATAGAAAAATGAAGAAGAGAAAAACACTAACTTTGACAAACGTCTGTGTCTTGTTTTACTTCTTTTCATTCGTTTTGACCTCTGCCATCTTCATAAGATGGGAAAGAAAATTCAATTTCGGTAACCCCTTAGCTTTGAGGGGAAGCCGGTAAAGTGAAAGAAGAGAGAGATGATTTAAGGATAATTTACTGTGGTTAGCCTGTATAAATGTAGTGGACCAGACTCCGTGTCTCCACATTGTCATAGGAAACTATGCACCGCCGTGTCAACTCAAGTCCATGAAGCTTTAGTTGTGGGGCTATGATTAACCCCATCAGTATGCAGTAAGATTGGATGGGGGGGGGGGGGGGGGGGTGTGGATGAGACACTTGTAAACTTTCTCTCGGTCGCTGCACAAGTAGGCCCTACAACCTAAATGTAAAATTGGTTACTCCTCCCCCCCCCCCCTCGTATTTAGCCTCTAGAAAATAGACTCAAGAATATCTATCATGCTGTTTTATCCAGAATATGTGTCAACAATATCTTGTCATTTTCTTTCTTGTACTACTTGTACATTCTAGTTAGAAAAAAATGTAACCAATAGATGTGCCATGGTGGGTATTTTTTGTCGCATGTGTGTGCAAGGAATGTATGAAGATTTCAGAAAGGAAGTGAAATATTTTCTTCATGATTTAGTGCAGTTAAAACAACATTCCTGATATGGTTTTAGTTAATAGTTTGATGAGCTTGCAACACAAGATATGTGTATGTAGTGTGTGGCTCTTTTTTTTTTTAATTATCAAGGAGCTTTATTTTCTCAATTTTTATATAGAATTGTATGACAATATGATGTGGTTTGAAATGTGTTGAAACAAGTCCCAATTTGTCAGAGATGTGTTCCTGCCTTTGATAGACATGATTTGGCAACTTGAGGACTTCCAACATACATAGTCACATTCACTCATATAGAGCTTGAAGCACCTGCTTCATTTGCTTCATTTATTCATACATATATTTTCATATATGGTGCTACAGTGAAAGAATCTTTTTTTCATTGTTAATTACACCAAAACTTTATTTTGTTTTCATATGCAGCTTCATGCATCAGATGAAGTAACTGTATGCCTTACAGTAATCAGCTGTATGATAAACAAAGAAGGTAAACAGTAATGCACTGGTGTAATCATCCATTCTCCAAGCTTGCCACATACACCTGTGTAATACACATTACAAAGCTGTGGTTCATGTGGCATTATATGCCACAATTTTACATACAAACCAATCAGAGGGTTGTAAGTGTGGTATCATTACTTAATCTACATAACACATGTTGTTGCAGCCAGTACTGGTGTGCAGTAAAAACTTAGAACTTTTAAATTGTGTAAAGTTATCATTTTACTTGTTTTTGTCTGACTTTGATGAATCTTCTTTCAATATCTTTGTTTTTGTGTATTCTGTTTATCTAAATCATTTCAAATATTGAGTGCATTGCACTCTAAAGATATTCATATTGGGTGGCCTGTAATAGAGGCTTTACCTGTCAACACTAAAGGTGATGTGTACCTTACATCACATGACATCATGATCCTGTATTTGGACAGGTGATTAAATCATCTTGCGCAGTCATAACTGACATAAAGTCTTCAGTATAACTGCAGGAATTTGATTTAAATGAAAAAAAAAAATGACCCTCCTTTCACCTACGTTTTTCTGAGATGACACAATTTGCACTGCCCTTTTGGCAATCACATTCTTCAAACCAAATTTTCTGCATTTTTAACATTTTTTTTAATTATTAGTCTAGCATGTCAAATTGCAGCTGCATTTGCATGGCCCACCTGTGAGATCGTCATAGACCACTGGTTGAGAAGCACTGGTATAGATGACGCTGTGCCTCATGTTATAGAAGAGAGAATTGAAAATATATCTTATATTTTTAACTTTCATAGATTCCCTTTGAGTTCATTGCTTAATTCAGATCAATTCAATTCAGTTCAATTCAAGTATACTTATATCTATTTAATGAAATGATATCATTGACAACTAGTAAATATGCTGCCATCACATCTCAATCAAAATCTTAAACATATTCCCTGACTCACTTCTATACAGTGTACTCCCGGTATAATGAACACAGTTATAATGAAATTCTGGTTACAACAAAGTAACAATTTAGACCGCACAATTAGCCATTTCATGTTTTTTTATTGTTTATTTGTTCAGTTATTACAAAATTTCGATATAATGAAAGAAAACTGCCAGTCCTGAGGACTTTGTTATAACGGGAATCCACTGTATTCATACAGTGAGGGAGACACATGTTGTTGAAAATCATATCACATTCAGTGTTTTTCTTTTTCCCCTTAATGCAAAATATATATGTGATAGAGAATGGTTAACTGATCATCAATGAAAGATGAAAAAACATGATTTTAAATTGTTAGAATTTAACAATTTAACCATTTAGATTTGAATTTAAACAATCCTGAATTTGAATTGAAGGCAACATCATGTTCAAATCATAACTGTGTCCACAATTATAATAAAGTGTGTGTCTGCTTAATTTTATGAGAAAAAAAATGGTAGGCTACATTATATCCAGCATTATGTAATGATTTATGTAAAATCATTAATATGCTGGATAAAGAATTTGCCTAAGTTGGTAATTGAGCTGTAACCCATCTGGTTGTAAAGAAAGCTGAACCTCTTACAAGATCATAAAGAAATAATACTTTCCTAATTTTCAAAAAAGCATACTTGTATCCTATATACTGCATATACCGCATATTTCAAGAGGTTTTTATTTTCATGAATTTTGCGAATTGTGTGTTATTCGTGAATTTCAAATAATGCAAAAATATGAACTCTGATCCCAACATGAATGTGATATGCATGCATACATTTCTCCATTCTGTACTGTACTTCATGATTACAAATCTAACCACTAGTGATATTGTCGGGAAGTCCCGATTAGCAACAATATATGACACATATAATATACCGTTAAGTATTTTTCCTGCACCGTTGCGTACTGGCTTTATTCAACAAAGCATTTCATGTTCATTCAGCACTTTGAACCAGCAGTGAGAAACATCATCATAGCTATTTCTTTCAAGCTTGTCCTAGTTCGCTGTATCTCATCATTTTGTAGAAGGTAGAGAAAGAAAGAGAGAGAGACAGTGTGTGTGTGTATGTGTGTGTGTGTGTGTGTGTGTGTGTGTGTGTGTGTGTATGTATGTGAGGGAGAGTGCAAGGAAGAGAGGGAGAGAGGGAACACAAAAAAAGTGATGTGCACATTTTTGACAAGCAACTGCTGGCTTCAGCCTGAGTGACTCCTCTCTCAGGTAACCCAACACTATAGAAAGAGAGGGAGGGAGAGGGAGGCTGTTGGGTAGCCTGGCCACCAGACATGCTCCAGTGGTCTCCTTGTAAACAATGAGGTGGTAAGGAGAGGAGGGGCTGTGGTGTAGCATCTTGAGCCAAAGATCTCTCCTGCCATTTCTTGATAGGTGTTTCCTTGCCTGTCCAGATATGAACAATCTCCCTCCCACCCCCATGTGTCATGGGAGCAGAGCTGCAATGAAAACTGACCACCTGATGTAAATTATAAAGATGGCTGGTGTATCAACTGTTCAAAACTGAAGGGAGATGAAGAAGGGCTTGTCTATGAATCATTTTATCCTGTTCTTACTCATGGTGTTAATTCTTCAGATTCTCTGGAGGACTTTACTTTCACGTCACTGTCTTTTCCTCAGCCCATCTTTCTTCTCGTTCTGGCATAGACCATGGACCTAGTAGGTCCATGCATAGACCTAATGCTTTTGATATATTCAAGCTTTTGATAGAAGGTATACATATATATGCAAATATACATTGTTTAACTTTTTTTTTTCTACTGGAGAATTTGTTTAGTAGTAGGTCTATAATGTTAAGCACGACAACTTAACCCTTACTGTGCTTTGTTCGCCGATCGATATTATGTGCCGGTGTGCTTTCTTCAGTGAATGGCACAGATATCTTGTAATTTTAATGAATGGAGATAGCATGATCCCCTACCCCTATGGTGTCACCATGGCCTTCCTGTTGAATAAATCATATGCCTACAACAAAATTGCCAAGCTTTTTCTATCAACATTCAGTAATCTGTCCATACTTGACCTAGATGTTGTTTAGCAAGCCACACTCAGGTGTAGCAATATGTATCGGTCCATAGACCTTTGTTGTAGGTCTATGGGTTAGGTGCCTAGGCCCATAAAGGATTCATGAGAAAAAAAAGAAGAAATAGCTGAGTTTCATTTGAATAACACAATGGTGTGAAGAAGACACTTGAGCCCTTTTTACACTTGTGTTTCTTAACCCCGGACTTTCCCTGACCCAGGACTATTGTTAGTCCCGTACCAATTTTTCAGCTTTTTACACTGGCCAATTAGTCCCGTACTATCTCTTGTCCGGGGCTAAGGAGAAAACTGACCTTTTTACACTCATATTTCTTAGCCCCGGACTTTCCAAACCACATGAATATTCATGATTACGCTGTGTACTGTACACGTACATGCACGCACTGGCATCACTTGATTACCTCGTTTCTGATTGGTCAGTGAGGGTCGGACTTTGTCTACGTCGCTTAGCCTAGGATTATTTTTTCGTTTTGTTTACACTCACTTGCTTGGCACCGCAAATGCGGTGCTAACCCTGCTATTTTGCAGGGCCAGATAGTACTGGACTATCGGAATGTAAACAGAAAGTGGGCTAAGGATAGTCCCGTACCAATGGTGGGGCTAAGGCCCCCCTTAGCCCCACCGTTGGTACGGGACTCAGCAAAAATTTACAAGTGTAAAAAGCCCTTCTGTAGTATTGATGCTGGTAAGAACAAGGAAAGAAAATGCCTTCAATCCAGATGTTAATACTAGGGGCCAGTTGCTGATTGATTATTTTTTAGTGTTAAAATCTTGCACTAGAGAAATGTTTGGAAGATATAAATCTTCCTGTACTCAGCCAGAATAAGTAAGGTCATATAAATGTGAATACATTTTAACTGACAATCATATCAGTATAAAAGAATATGAGTTGGCTATGCGCCAAGTTCAAAATTACAATAGCCAGATTCTAGATATGTACTGTTTGAGTAAAAGATAGAAATATTGCAAATATATTTTAGTTTATATTTCTTTTCATGTTAACCTCTACTAAAATTTCATGTAAGATTTTCTGCATTGTGTTTTGGCTTTCCCTGTGTTGTCAGTATTGCATGGGTCATTGCCAAGTCTGTACTAGATGTGGGTGATATTGTCCTCTCTATCAATGTTGAATTCGTTGTTCACCATGGTAGTAACAATGGTTCTAAACTCAGCACTTTTGATTCCCACCAAATGTGGGGGCTGGAACTGCTAATCCCAATTCGTCCGATATGCGTGTTCCTTTGGCAATGGTCGACCCAGCAAGAGCTGCGCTGTTTGCAAGCAAAAGAGATACTTGAGGAAAGATGTGCCTACCAGGCAGTGAGGAGGAATGGGTTTCGGTCTCTGGGCAATGAGGGGGCATCACTGGGATGTGATGAAAACCTGCACCTTTCATCTACCTTGTCTAATGCCTTCAGAAATCTGTGGCAGAGAGCCAGCACTTTTCCTCCTTCTCTCCTCCTCGTTGTAGCAAGCAACTAAACAATCGGTGATATAACTAGTATCTATTGTGGTCTTCAGAGATATTCACATCATTATGTGAATTTCTTAATTTTTCATAATGTACTGTAGTTCGTTTGTCACATGTTTGTGAAGATACCAGTCATGATTAAAAAACAACAACAACAACACTATGTGTCTGATACTCTTAGTTCTCTGCTACCTGTTCTAAGCTGTTTCTGCAGATATGTATATAGGCCCTAAGTGCAATTTGACACCACACCTCCATTAAATATAGTAAAAAATCAGTCAAACAGAATGTTAGAGGCTTATCTGAATTTTCCTGAAATATGAAAGCTGTGCAGTCTTCAAGTTTTCCATGTATACATGAATCAGTGATGGTAGTCACAACTACATATTCAATTTGGTGGAGGTGATGATGTAAGCATCTTGCACGTCTCCTGCTAAACTGCACCCCAGTTATATCTTCTTCTTTTTTTAATTGTATGTAAAATTTTAAAAATGGTCATGTATCTTGTACATTGAATTATTGTAGTGATGTGATAACCCAGCAGTGGTTCCTTTTAGGGGAAAAGAGTTGTCAGTTTGTGCACTGCCATTGCACTGCTTTAATTCTCATGAAAATTAATCAATAGTGAATTGCTCCAATAAGTGTGCTTTCACAGCTCTTTGCAATTGTCAACATTTGCTGACAGCAAGACTTCCTGTCTGCTACACTGGGACAACTTTCCTTCTTGAATCATGTGCTCTAAAAGTCTGAATAAAAGTATTATTTGTGCAGTAAATAGAAGTGAAGCTTTAAAACTCAGACTCTCTGTCAGAGGAGCTGAGTCGTACTAAGAGGTTGGACCAACAATGATGACTTCCACTGCCTATTCACTCAAGTCCTTCCTATTATTGTGGTATATAATAGTGGGAACAATAGGCATTGTTGCTGCCATTGTGTACACATTTTTCTCATACCTTGTAATTCTGCTCAAACTATAGCAGTGGAATGGTTCTCCTCCATTGCAATTTCTTCCATTCAGCTTAATTCTTTTGTCTGTCTTTGTATGTGGACACCCTCATTTGCTCACTCACTTGTATGATCACTGTCCAGATCTTCCCCTTTTGATTCAGAAAGATTTGTTTTCTTTCTCTTCAAAACCAGAGGACCTCTTTTTAAGTCGGGTCAATCACCTTGTGGATGGGACTTGCCATGATGATTACTACTCTTCTTGAAGGCTCAACCTTTGTGAAAAGGAGAAAAAGGGTGCAGGGGGGGGGGGGGGGAGCACTATGTGGGATGAAGCCCTATTTATTCCAAACACATAGGAAAAGAATCAGTTCGAATTAAAACTCATTTGTCAGGCTTCTTTCTGTCAGGATGGGAAGTGAGTGGGCACATATCTTGTGAGAAAAATTCCAGTCATATATGTCCAAAGAAATTAAACTTTGAGGGCATCAGAAATATTCCTTATTGACACCTGTTGAAATGTTCAGTTCAGAATTGTACACATTTCTTTCCTAATCTAACTAAACATTGTGTCTGTCTGACTTGATATTTGCTTGGCTTGGCTTTGCAATTCGTTTGGAAAAGAACAGTCATGGCAATGCAATAGTGATTCTTGCATTTCAAAGCTATATCATTTTTTTTTTGAAAAAGTCTAATTAGTAACTGCAAAGACTGTCTCATTTTTTTCTGAATGAATTGATGGACAGTTATTGTAAATCACATAATTCAAGAACTGAAATGTCATCAGTGAGATTACACAGAAGATCTGCAGGCCCTTCAACTTGCTTAAAGTTAAACCATGTCTTAGAAGAACTTGTAATACAGAACAATTAAAGGACAAGTTCACCTTCATAAACATAAGGATTGAGAGAATGCAACAATATTAGTAGAACACATCAGTGAAAGTTTGAGGAAAATTGGACAATCGATGCAAAAGTTATGAATTTTTAAAATTTTTGTGTTGGAACCTCTGGATGAGGAGACTACTACAGCTTGTGAGTCATATGCGTACAACAGTATAAAGAAAACGTAAAGAAAATTCAACATACTTTCACTTTTTTCGCATAATAAAAGAGCACTTGACTTGCCTCTTTCTAAAGGCACGGGGAATAATATTACCCATAACATATGTCGGTAACGAGTCAGGGGAATGTGTACTTTTTTCAAAAGATGAAATTTTGTGAAATTCTCTTTATATTTTCCTTGTATTGTTGTACGCATGTGACATCTAAGTTATTCATACACTGCAGTAGTCTTCTCATCCAGCGGTTACTGCACAAAAACTTCAAAAATTCATAACTTTTGAATGGATTGTCCGATTTTCCTCAAACTTTCAATGATGTGTTCTTCTAATATTGCTACATTCTCTCAATCCTTATGTTTATGAAGGTGAACTTGTCCTTTAAAGAGTAGCAACTCACGTTCCCATGGATGTGACAAATCATTTTTAGGAAAGATTGTTTTTGTTTGTTTGTTTTTGGACAAAAATACAATATTTGTGTGAAGACTTCTTCAGTGAGGTGCATGCCAATGAAATGCATTATTCATATCTAACCATTATCTGAGACTGATACATGGGTGTAAGCAATGTTTTAAGATTCATAACTTTTGAACAGTTGTTCAATTAATCTCAAATTCCAGTGATTTGTTTCAGTGTATCTGAGTTCAGTAATTCCCCAATTTAAATATATCCATTCAATTTCCCTTTCTAGCCAACTTTTACAGGGAGTGCAATCGCACTTGTAACAGCCAAGATTCGCGAAATTAAAATGCACACAAAAGTTCTTGTCTACACTATAGGACCCTGTGCATTGAATGCCAGTGACAATTTGCAAGATTTTCATGCGGCGAAAAAGGCCATCTGCTCCAATTCCTGAAAATTTCATGCTGCAAAAATATCTTCCTGTACAGTACTGTAAAACGTGATATATTCGCGGCACGAAATTTTCACGAATTGGAGCCGACGGCCTTTTTCGTGGCATGAAATTTTCGCGAAATGCCACTGGCGTTCAATGCATATAGTGTAGACAAGAAATTTCGTGTGCATTTTAATTTCGCGAATCATGGCGCTCGCGAAATTCGCGAAATTAAAATGCACGCGAACATTCCTCGTTTTACAGTATTCAGGATGAGGGAACTCATGTGAATACTCAAGACATCGTTGGTGCTGTCATTCAAACTACAGGTGTTGAACATTGCTCTATTTGGTTCATTTCTGATTAGATCTTCAAAAATCGACTACTATACATTAGTGTTCATTGGGACATTGTTTATAGTTAGGAGGAATGATTGGGTATTTATTTCTGATACAATGCTTCTGGGAGCACTCTAATCTCTCAAATTGAACATTATTGTTTACAGTTATTCTCTTCTAAACCAGCAGAGATTATCACAGCTCTTATTTCAAATTGATTACCAAGAAACTCCCATACTAAATTTCCATCAAGCATCCAAAGAAATATAAAAAAGGAGAACAATAAGATAGGAGACATCTTTACTTATCTTTCATCTCCGTCAGCACTCAGCACAACATTTTGCGATCAGTCTGAACTAGAAATGATGATTATCAGTCTTTTTGTGAAAACACTGAGAAGCTGACAGACTTTCTCCAAAGAGTCAACTTTCTGTGTTTTTGTTTTGTCCTTGGCTGAGTCTCCCCACACAAGGACACCCTCTGTTCTAAAAATAGCAAGAGAAGACAGTCTGGGCAGTAGCTGGGAATTATATCTCTCCTTTCTTTCATTAATCAGGACAGTCTAAGAATATTGCACAGTTTGGGTGGTGTAGAATGCTTCATTAACCATAGCAAACACACATTACATCAGCAGCGCTATCAAGATACCTAATTTAGCACTTTGGTATATCAAGCTACAGTGTGATGCCTAAAATACATGGTAATTTATCCAAGACCCTATTTATGGTTCTGACATTAATACACCTGTAAGAGGATTCACTGGACAAAGATCACACTCCAAACAACCATTTGCAAACTGGTCTTCCCTTTTTAGCATTGTTGCAGAAGCTTCTTTAAGTTTGTTTCCTCATTGCCAATCAGAGTATGAAATTGATTAATAGCATTTTCATCAGGTTTCTCTCTTTTTTTGTGTGTGCAAAATGTCAAATCCGTCATGCATTCATTCCACTTTTTTGTTGATGGTTCTTTTTTTTTTTCCTCAAGGAGTGGGAGGGGGAAGGAGTTGGTTGTGGTGGAAGTGAAGCCAAGGGAAATGAAAGTGTTATAACAATACATGTAATGGTATACACTGCATTTTTGGATAATATGAAATCATTGTAAAAATAGTTTTGATCATGGCAATGATGATAATGAGCATCACTATCACTATTAATATTCCAGTATTAACTATCATTATCATCATATTTCATTGATACCATATCAGTTGTTGAAATCAGGAAAACAGGAGACATGGGCATTCACATACATATGGCTTTTCAAGAATGCCTCTATTGAATGATATTTCCAGTAAGTATAATTGTTAAAGAACATTATTCCACAGGTTCAGAATTCTGAAAATGAGATATGGTTTGTGTATCTGAAGGTTTGTGAATTAAAAAATGAACTAATTTTTGTACTTCAAAAGGTTCATAGTTATACACCTTTTTGTCATTTTAGGATTATAAAGAATCTGATGGTTCGTTAACTCCCGAACGACCAAAGTTTGTGCATGCAATTCTCGCTCTCGCCAATGACGTAAAAAGTACCCGGATGTGGCTTTTTCGTCAAGATTTAGTGCACTTGGTAGCAAGGGCACTTCCGGCGCGGGGCATAATTTGCACAACGCTAGCGTGCGCATACGTGTACCTTACCTATAGCGCCGCGCCGACCACGGGTACTAGTATAGTAGGCCGCTGTACCGCCCAAGCCAGCGAGTGGCCAGGCCTGCCTGTCATACTTGATCGTACACTGTAGGATGTAGTCCCCGCCGGCGGCCGACCTTGCATTAGCATGCACCACTGCATGCAGCGCATAAGCTAACACATAGTTTATACCGTTACAGCGTACTGTTTGATCATGCGATCGAAGTGCACATCACAGATCAGTCATCTCTGCATATTCTGTAAATAGGCCTATGCTGGAAAATATTCACCCTCCTGGATATACTGTATTTTTTATTTGTTCTCTGTCGAAGTGTCGCGAACACAATCGGGAACCAACACTGATCTCGAACTTATCCTGTCTCCGAAGCACCTTCTTCCCAGTAAGTACAGTACGTACAATGTACGTAGTAAGTAGGCGCTAGGCCTACTACCTAGCTAGTGCTACTACCACTACTAGTAAGTCGCGCGTGCACGTACTGCGCTGTGGAGTCACCCGCAAACTTCACTCACGCGGCCACGTCACGTCTCGCATGCCAGTAAGGGTCCTATTTTTGCAGATTTTTTTCATTTATTGTCGTGCAAACAACACATGGCAGCTTCGCAGCAACAACCAATAGTCGTATTAACAGCAATTTCTTAAGAATGGAGAAATTTCAAATCATATTAAAGCTGAAATTCAAGTCGAGAAAACCGGAAGTACACGTAGAATACAGTCGGTTGTGTGTGTAAATAGCATTAGTCACGTATCACGCGCGTACGAACGGAAGTGACTTTACTACCGGACAATCCCATAATGCACCGTAAATGACGCTTAAATCAACATCCGGGTACTTTTTACGTCATTGGCGATAGCGAGAATTGCGCAATGCCAGACTCGGTGCTATATCCATAAACATTTGGGACAATGCTGTCACTGAGACACGAGTGTGTGTGTGTGTGTGCGTGTGTGTGTACGCATCATACACAAACGTTGTGACCGCGAGCTGCAGTGATTGGAGGAGAGAGGCCAGAAGATGCGTGGCTCTTTTGGCCTCTCTTCGATCGGTTACACACGAGAGAAAATTCGTAACTTGAATCATCATTGTAATGATGATTGCAATTCGTCTTTAGAATTATCGGACCTTACACACGCTCGCTCGAAAACTGTGATTAGAATTCGAATTCTCCAGCGAAGGCGTTATACGTAATCCTTGGTGACTTGTCAATCAAAACAACGTACGATCGAGTGCATGCATGCGGCGCGCGTATTATCTACGGAAGTGCTTGAAAGGTCACGTAAGCTCTGCCCCTCAAAAGATGTTTTGGAGGTCAGGCATTACACACGCAAATTTCGCATTGTTATTTGAGTGAAACTTCACTGGAATTCACCTCCGGACTAGAATTTGAATTCGTGATTGTGATTAGCATTCGTGATTCTAATTTGCTTCCACAAGTGCTAAAAATTTGTCATTAGAATTATTTTTCACTGGAATCATCATTCAAATGACGAATTTTTGATCGTGTGTAACCGCTCTATATGCGCATGCGCACTGAGAGTGTGCGTCCATTCGGAAGCTCTCGTGGCTCGCTCGGACAGCCACTTTGTGTCAGGAGATTTGTAGCACAGAACTCTTGTAGTCTAGAGTGTTGTTCGCTGACCCATTGAGCCAGCGCTTTTCTCATTCGGGGTCACTACATTTGATACAGAATGGGGGAAGCAGCGTGTTGCGTTCGACTCCGTGCCGCACAAACCACTCGCCACCATTGTAAGGCTTTAACAAACTCTATTTTACTTTCAGATGAACCAGCACCTAGGTATACATAATTTGTGTGTTTCAGAATAACGAATCCGGAATTATGAACCTTATTTCATTTTTGGATCATTGAACTTCTGGAACAACAAACACCACATAATATCATCAGTTCAGTTCTGCAAATTTTTTGATAAAATTGTGCTTTTTTGTTCAGATAGAGAACAATATCTAGTTATACTTTATATATGGAGTTAAATTCTCAATTTTTACATTGTATATATATCTAGTTCAGTAGTAATGATTATATTGAAATAGGCTGAAATGCATTTGTAGAATAAGATGATATTTGGTGATAATACATACATTCATTTAACTCTGACTCTGTATTTACATTTAAACACATTTCAGTTATGCTGAAAATTACTTTCATATGTTTCACTGGTTTTTTACCCTATTGCTTCTAGGATTTTGAAATCGGAAAGATTTTATCTTTTTATGTGTCTAGGCACTAAACTTAACTGACCAAGTGTTTTTGTTTTTCATCAACATTCTGTGATCCATCCAAACAAAGTAAAGTGAGCAAGTCACTCTGGTGTATCAATGTACCTTCGTCCAACAGGAATGCCATGGTGACACAATAGGTATTAAGGGAATTGGTTTATCTCAAGTCATCAACTATAAGTTTCCGGATATCTGTGCTGGCCAGCAAAGAAAGTCCTACAGTGTGCATGCCAATTGGCAAACAATGCACAGTAAGGCACTGGTTAATGTATGAGTGAAATTGCATAAATTATGCAGACACAGCTCTTGATCAATCAATTTACCAGATACAGTCATAGACAGTCATTCTCATTGAAAAGAAGTGTAAAACCATACCAAACCATACAGCATTATAACAATATTAACATGTGTTTGGGGCTGACGATAGAAATGATGGGACTGTTGTTTGTAGTCTTTTGTTGAATAAGTGATTAATGATAAACATGTAGAATACCATGTTTTATTCATATATTTTGACTGATGCAATATGATTAGGACGAAGTAATGATATCTGTAGATGTGAAGGAATCTACCAAAGGTAAAGTACTTTAAAGGACAAGTTCACCTTCATAAACATGTGGGCTGAATGAATGCAGCAATATTAGTAGAACACATCAGTGAGAGTTTGAGGAAAGTATCTGTTCAAACGTTATGCATTTTTGAAGTTTCTGCTCACTCAAGGCTGGATGAGAAGTCTACTATAGCTTGTGATGTCACAATGCGTACAACGATTATAAAGAAAGAATAAAGAAAATTCAACATATTTTCACTTTTCTAGCATAACAAAAGAACACTTAACTTCTTTCTTTCAGAAGGCAGGGGGAATAATATTACCCTTAACATATGTCAGTAACAAGTTGAAGAAATGCGTACTTTATTCAAAAAGTGAAGTTTTGTGAAATTCTCTTTTAATTTTCTTTAAGTCGTTGCACGCACATGACATCATACGCTGTAGAAGTCTTGTCATCCAGCAGTGACTTTGCAGATACTTTAAAAATTCATAACTTTTGAATGGATTATCTGATTTTCCCCAAACTTTCACTGACGTGTTCTAATAATATTGTTGCATTCAATCAATCCACATGTATTAATATGAAGGTGGATTTGTCCTTTAACACTGTCAATAGTATGGTTAATGTTGCATTCATAGAGTATGTTGCAGTACATGTGACTTGTAGTCATGGCAATGTGATAAACTTGCCAAGGAACTGATTATTGTTATGATATGATTGTCTGGATTCTGAGCTTTTCAATTGTACAAACTGTGTCCTAGTTTTTAACTAGGACCTGCCACAAAATTGGTGAGAAAAAGGCCACTAGATGAATGCAGTTTTGAGAAAACTAGCTGAAATTAAAAATGTAGATTTGTTGATGCCTGAAGAGATAGACATAGGCAAATCACAAATAGAAAAGTTTGGAGAAAGTACAAAACAGAACAAGATGTTTGAGGAAATAGCAAAGAAAGATCAGTTGTTTTCTCTCAGTGTGATATTATTCTTTTAAACTAATGTTTTTGTTTGAGTAATTGGAATCATGTTGTGTGCACGTAGTAAAGCATGCATAGACATCAAGCACGCCATAGGTAAAGTTAGGTAAAAAAGGTTAAAAAGATGGAAGACTTAATAAAGAAAACAAAAAAAAATCAGGCCTTTGCACTCTTTATTACATTTTTCTTTAAAAGTTATAGGAATCATGTTATGTGTGTATCTGTTGAAATCTACCTTCCCTTTTCACTATAAATTGGTTGAGTGTTGTTGAATTGGTTTTGTGGCCATTGCCACAGTTTTCAATATCATGATCTATTTATTTCAATATCAGTCAAACTTCTGACAAATGCAAGAACACCCTTCAAGAGAATTTTGATCAATTGTCCTAGGAAGCACATTTAAGATCTTGAAATATGGACGAAAGGTAGTTACAACATGCAACGTAATTTCGAACAAATCTGTGTTTTCATGTTTTCCCCCTAAACCCACCTAATTTCCTGGCAGTTTTCTAAGTGGTAGGGTCTGTGACTTGGTAATAGGTCACATATAGTGTTCTCAGAACCATTGTCTCAATATTCTATTGCATTTACATATCATATTTTTGGCTTTATCCATGAAAGGATCAACTAAAGTTGTGTGTAGGAATCATCTGTGTCTACAGCATGTTTTTCATGATGTACACTTTTTGAAATAATGGAAACTCATAATGTTCTTAAACAAGACAAGATTTTAAAGTGTTTACATATTCTAATTTACCATGAATAAGAGTGATACATTTCTTATTCACTCGTTAGAAAATTCATCCATGCTGTACACATCCAGAAACGTTCTAAAAGAAATGAAGACCAAGAAGTTACTGCTGCTTGTCACTGCCAAGTGCAGTCGAAAGTCGATATTTAGATAGGTAGCCCACTGGGAAAATGCTGGGTGTAGAAATCCATATATGAGCATCAGACGATAAACTAATTAAGTAGTTAGAGTCCTCCACAAGTCAGATTGAGCGATCCAAACTTGAAGGATGATAAAGAGATGGCAGAAGTCTCGTTTTCTCTCATGTCTGCCATAGCCAAGGCATGTTCGTTTTTCTCATTACCCTAAGTAACTATTTTTCAACGTCTTACACTAAATTATGTTGCACTTTACAATATGCCAAATTCCAAATCAGTGCAGATATCATCAATAATGTCGACCCGAGAAAACTCGCCTGATCACTTTAAATGACACTGACAATCATGTGCAGTAAAAGTCTGGAAAGATGGCGTGAAACCCCAAACCAGTAACCAAAGTGGCGAGATTACCAGCTGCCAGAGTGTGTTTTCGTGTGAGGCAACAGTTAGAGAACACCAAAAGTTGAAATAAACACCTTGATCAAATAAACACGCTTCCTCCAAGGTCAGGAGATCTACCAGGGTTTTGAAATTTTATATTCTAGTTCCAATTTTTCAGATTTGTGAGAAGATTTCTTCTCATTACAGTCTTGTGGAAAACCAGATGCCAGTAAATTTCAGCAGTCGGAGGGAGCATCCGGTGGAAGGGATGGAGAAATAGTTTGACAGGGGGATGAGGATAGGCCAACATGGGAGACATTCTAGGCAAGTTTTCGTCTCTCTAATTTAGCAAGGCTGATTGAGCAGCTGGGACAGCATTCATCAGTACACACTCCTATGACTATCATATCCCAAAGTGTTTCCATTCATTGTGTAACTCAGAACATTTCTCTTTTTTTTTTTTTTACACTTCATGTATTCTGATCATGTCATTTACAACAAGCAATTAAACATGCTATCCTTCAGGAACTGACAGAGGTTTTCAGAAAAAAAAAGTAAAAAGATGAAGTCAAAGAAAGTACATTTGTAATAATCTTTACATCAATCCCAGCCCTCCATAAAAAAAAACAGTTAAAACAATAACCTCATATACAGCCATGGCAAGAGGACATTGACATGATAGAGTATGTGTTTGTGTTGTTTAGTTTTTCTTCAGTCCAATTACATGAAAGAGGTGTGAGACTAATTAGACCACTGCCCAGACCCTTTAATTCTTACTGCTGTCACTACAAAAAAAAAAAATGAAGAAATAAATAGAAAATAATGGTCATTGCTTTCCTAACAGCATGATTCAAACTGTGGTCATGGTATTTTGAGATATTCCACCTTACCTTTTTTTTAAAGGACAAGTCCGCCTTTACATACATGTGGATTGAGTGAATGCAGTAATATTAGTAGAACACATCAGTGAAAGTTTGGGGAAAATCTGACAATCCGTTCAAAAGTTATGAATTTTTAAAGTATCTGCGTAGTCACTGCTGGATGAGAAGACTACTACAGTGTATGATGTCATATGCGTACAACCACATAAAGAAAATAAAAAGAGAATTTCACAAAACTTTACTTTTTGAATAAAGTTCACATTTCTTCGACTTGTTACTGACATATGTTAAGGGTAATGTTATTCCCCCTGCCTTCTGAAAGAGAGAAGTCGAGTGTTCTGTTGTTATGCGAGAAAAGTGAAAATATGTTGAATTTTGTTTATTCTTTCTTTATATCGTTGTACTCATGTGACATCACAAGCTATAGTAGTCTTCTCATCCAGCCTTGAGTGAGCAGAAACTTCAAAAATTCATAACTTTTGAACGGATTGTCCGATTTTCCTCAAACTCTCAATGATGTGCTCTACTAATATTGCTGCATTCACTCAACCCACATGTCTATGAAGGTGAACTTGTCCTTTAAAGATGTTCATGTACAGAAAGATTTTGAAAAGATCACTAAATTACTATTTTGCATATCTGTTGACAAGTACACCAAAGGCATCATACTCTTGTTTCTTTCAATAATTCCATTTTAGGAAGATGTCACAAAACTGAGTAATAGAGGAAACCCAACTACATAGGAAATAAGGAGGTGTACGAGTATATGCATGCCGTGTTCTCCTTTCACGGATATGGGGCAGACTTTTTTACTGCTTGCTCACACCACCACAGAGGCCAGAAAAACATAAGATTATTTACTCATGATGTAGGTAAATGTGTACAAGTGTATTGACACAGAGGGGAAGGACCTCATCAAATGGGCTCAGGTGGAAGTCATCCGTTGCTCCTGGATGTTTCACTCCAAGGGTGTTTGCCACCTTTGCCTGCACACTGCCAAGGGCATGGGAAATGTCCCTGTTTCTTCCCATACCCCTCTCTCAAGCTGTTTCTGTGGCCAGGGGATCCCAGCCTTGTCTGATCCACCATCATTGATCTCCCTGGGTGGAAAACACCTCGTCAGCTAGAGCCAGGAACCCCAATGTCAAAATATGCAACCAATTGGTGAAAAACATACTCTGCATTTAGCATATATAACCACTGATAATGTTCATTATTTTGTCCATGAGAGTACTACTATACAGCAAGATATTTTTGCAGCATGAAATTTTTGCGAATTGGAATTAATAGCATTTTTCACGCCATGAAATTTACGCGAATTGCCTCTGGCATTCAATGCATAGTGTAGACAAGAATTTATTGTGTGCATTTTAATTTTGCAAATTTTGGCTCTTGCAAAATTTGCAAAATTAAAATGCACGCAATAAATTCTTAATTTTTTTGTACATTCTCCCCATTACCTTAGCCAGTCGTAGAAATCTTTTTTGTTTTCTTTTCCTGTTATCAAGTATCAAAAATATGATGGTATTGTGTATGGGCTTTCCTGGTAATGATTCTATTTTAAATAGCATTATGTCTTGGCATTGGATTGTGTTAATACATCTGCAGAGAGTAAGTATGATCTGGCAGAGTTAACAGAAAATCCCATCCTTGAAATAAAGTTTTACAGATTTTATTAAGAACATAATGTCAGCTGAGAACCAGAAGGGAGCTATTGCAATTTTAGGGGGTTTTGAGTTATTGGTATCATGTTGTAGAGCTTGATCTTCTCTATATCATGGTGTCAGTTTCAAATTATTCTTATTTTTAGGAAAATGTTTAAAATCTAAACCAATAATTTACATGCACACACACACACACACACACACACACACACACAGTTATTTCAAATTAAATTGCAAAGCAATTCAACCAGTGTTTCAGGCAGCCTTACAGTCTTAAAATGATGATGGCCTTAACTGAAGCATGTCTCTGTTCAACTAATATTTAGTATCATCTCGAAGGCAACTTGTACAAGACTTTCTATACACTCACATTTTCCCTCATTCCAGATCCGTTTTTCAACCGCATGCCATCCTATCCTGCAAAACATCACCACTGCACACCCTTTCAACCAGAAGTGTGAACCAATCTCTCACTGCCTAATCTGATGGTGGTCTTTATGCATTATTACTTGTGGGTTAAAGTCATCTCTTCTCCAAATAATGCCCCATATATAGATGCAAACTTATGCCCTGTAACCAGCAATCCTACGTGTGTATCTTGGTGATTCCAGGGCTCTTTGCCTCAAAATATCTGCTGGCCATTGTACTTGCTCCTCTCAAATGCCCTCCAATTTGTCTACAGCTCCATAGTGATGACAGCCTCCCTCTTTTCTTTCTCACCTTTTTATTCTCTGTCTCCTTTCCACAATCTGTCAGTGTGGTTTTCTCACTATCTCCATGTCTTTCAGTCTCTCTCTCTCTTTCCCTTGGTGGGCTACTTACTTTAGCCTCTGAATGCTTCATCTTTCCAGTTCATCTTGTGCATGCCTGTGATTAAAATGGTGCAGGCTTGAAAAAAAAATATGGTGATTTGAACATAACTTGTAGTTTTTCCTTGTGTTATTGTATACTGTCTGTCTCTTTTGATGATACAGAATTTACACTGGTACTCCTATGCAAGTGGATACCCAATGTACAAGTCCACATATCTGTTTGTGGCTCATAATTTTCTTTTTGCTTTTTTGTGCCTTTCAATCATGATATTACACATCATGTAAATCAATAAGAAGGACAAAAAGGGCCATTACCACATAAGGTTTCTGTTATTTATGAGGCATAACCTATTGTTGGAAGGCATAAAATATAATGATGGTTGACTTCAATGGTAATTGGTATATTCCCTAGCCCTTACATTGATTTGCAATTATTGCTTGTTGATATATATGTATATCTGGAATAAAACTTGGAATCTATTGATTGTGTTATTTCTTTCTTTTTTTCTTTTTTATGATAGATGGAGGGATACAACTGCAAGTGTTAATAATGCATAATTGGCTGATTTTGTGAAAAGGGGGCCTGTTAACTATGATGTAAACACAGCAACATTACCCTATCATGATGGAAAACTTTGATGAGGTGACAAAAGCATTTGGCAAGTTTATGGAGCTTGGTCAATGGCAGTGTAAATCCTGTTGATAGCAAAGATTAATCCTCTGCCACAGCTGTCTACACACCAAGCTTGTCATGGAACAGATCATCGCAGGCCAGGTTTATAGGGAAGGTAATATTTCTCGTTTCACTCTCGGTGCATTTTGTGGAAACCACAGGATTCAGAATGGTCTTCCCAGACAGACCTGAGGAGAGGCTGACATGTCTAAAGCAAAGAATATAGAAAAAGGCAGCATCTCAAGCTATCTGTTCTGTGAATACGTATGAAATATGTATACACACACACCTATATACCACTTAATATATTTTCTTGATGTTTGTTTTCTTATTGGTCTATATTGACATTTCTTTCATATTCCCTATAAACTCCCTTTATTCCCAAATAGAAAATATAATGATAAAAAAGCTTATGAATATCAGTATGAATTATAGTGAAGTTTGCCTTGGAGAAATGTTTAATTATTTCCAATGTAGTGTCTCGACATTTTTCATCTTCAATGTAGTTGGGCTTTGTTTATGGGTGCATCTGTCAACTCACTTTTAGTGCAGAATTAAGGTTTCCAAACAACTTTTAGAGTTTTTGGCAGTTGATAAACACAAAGCTGTTTTGATTATGGGTTAGAAATGCATTTCTGAAATGCCGAAAAAAGTACTCGCAGTAGAGTTGATGAATGCCAACCACTGCCAACTACACATCTCCCCTCATCGGGTAAAACTGCACGATGGAGCTGGGCAGCAATGACTTGTAAGCCTCCCAATCGACCCATGACAGGGAGTTAATAAATGCAACAACTTGAGAAACACAATCTGAAAGGCATTTGCAGACATACAATCTGTTTTCTTTACTTTTGCTGTATTATACATGTATGGTATAGTACTTTTGTTGTATAAAGATATACATGCAGGCCTACATGTATGGCATGGATGTACTTGTATGTACTTAATGTTGACTCATATTTACCAGAGTTATTTTTCTGACAAATCACAGTTCATGACCATTACCTTGAGACCGAGGGCTACTACTTTAAAGAGTGACAACAAATGAATTATTAGTTTTAAAGTGCCTACTGTAAATATTTTTGTAATAGATTAATATGATCATTGAAACTTAATTGCAAATTGTGAGATGATTTCCGTTCATATCTTCAAGCAGACTAAAAAAGCTCAAATGTATGAGTTTATTTACCATTGAACATGCCCAGATTTTTTCTCTTTATAGCTTTTTTTGTGTATAATAGTTTAAAACTGTAATATTGTGGAAATTGGTCTGAAATATTAGACTAGTTGCCTGTCCTGCTGCTATCCAAGAGTAGGCCCATTTACACTTGCTTGGAAAAATCGTGACATTTGGGTGCAAGTTGCTAGGCAACTACACCCAAACGCCCTCGAAACATCGCCAGAAAAATCGCCAGCCGGAGTGCGATTTTTTGAAACATCGCGATGTTTGAGTCGAAGTTAAGCCAGTGTAAACCCAAGCTGCAGAAATATCGTGATTTTTCATCACATGACTTTCGATATCGTATTGCACCGGGAGTTTACGCGCGCTCCCGATCCCTCTTTGGAACATGTAGAGAGTACGTCAGCCGCTGTCCAGAGTACAGGGTACATGCTGTACAGGGAAACGCCGATCCTCGGCTCGTGGTCTCTCACCTCCCTGATGAAACTATAGTTACGTTCAGACGACAAGCCTTAACCTCTGGGTTAGGAAACCTCGAGGTTAAGCTTGTAGTTGGGGACGGTGAAGATGCACTCGTAGTTAGCTAACCTTGAGGTTAGCTCGATGTTGAGAGCCACGAGAAATCCTATGGTTAGCGCTCTAACCACGAGCCGCAGGGGGTCCCAACTCGTAGTTAAGCACCGTGTGGACTCAAAAATCAACGCACTCAAAGGGGCAGGAATTTAACTTCGAGGTTTCGTAACCTCAAGGTTAAGATTCGTCGTGTGGACGCACGTCGAAGTTAGGGGGCAAGAGCTTAAAGGACAAGTTTACCTTCATAGACATGTGAGTTGAGTGAATGCAGCAATATTAGGAGAACACATCAGTGAGAGTTTGAGGAAAATCGGACAATCCGTTCAAAAGTTATGAATTTTTGAAGTTTCTGCTCAGGCACGGCTGGATGAAAAGACTACTATAGCTTGTGATGTCACACGAGTACAACGATATAAGAAAGAATAAAAGAAATTCAACATATTTCCATTTTTCTCGCATAACAAAAGAACACTCGACTTCTCTCTTTCAGAAGGCAGGGGGAATAATATTACCCTTAACATACGTCAGTAGCAAGTCGAAGAAATGTGCACTTTATTCAAAAAGTAAAGTCTTGTGAAATTCTCTTTTTATTTTCCTTATATAGTTGTACGCATGTGACATCATACACTGTAGTAGTCTTCTCTTCCAGCAGTGACTGCGCAGATACTTAAAATATTCGTAACTTTTGAACGGATTGTCCAATTTTCCTCAAACTTTCACTGATGTGTTCTACTAATATTGCTGCATTCTCTCAATCCTTATGTCTGTGAGGGTGGACTTGTCCTTTAACCTCGAGGTTAGGGCTTGTCGTCTGAACGTAACTAATATTGTAGGACCCCTATATGAAAACTAGTAACAAACCTGGATTTCTCTAACCACGTATCATCACCCCAGAACGACTTAACAAAATATAATGTTCTCCCAGAAATGCATTGATTTTGGGAGTTCCCATACTGTTCTCGGTATACGTTGACTTTGAGGAATACAGGAGTAGGCCTACGTAACAAGTGTCAGTAAAACAACCATTGAGTTCTTGCTGTTGCCTGATGCAATACCAGTCCTTAGAAAAACGAGCCTACTTCTCACTTTCATCATATCGGCGAAATTTTATGATCCTCCTTAATGCTACTTTCATCAACTTTCCCATACTAAGCTGAAGTTTTGCACACCTGCTACGTATGTGATCTAATATAGCAAGTGTTATAGTTTTACCGTAAGTTTACACTCTCAAGAAACACAAATTTATGTGTGCATTGGACTGATAAAAAGCCCTGGCTTAACGTTCCAACCAGCTAGCTAGCTGTGAGCAAAATAGACTAGCTGCACTGGTACTGCAGTGAATACGAATAGCCCGCGCTTTCACTCGTCTACCGTGTTGAAGAGAGGTAAATGACACATGCCCACTACCGACCAAAAAATTGCGATGTTTCGTGAAGCTCAAACTTCACATGTTTTTGCGCAAGTGTAAACGGTGGAACCAAAATATCGCGATTTTAAAAATCGCGCTGTTAGTAGGTGTAAATGTAGCTACTGTTAACTTTTGAGAGTGTTAGAGGATGGGTGTCCATGGTGATATAAGTACATCAGTATTTTGGATGATTGTTGTTTATACTCTCACTCATTTTCACCAGTGGTTAGGAACAGCGGGAATGGAGTACATGGATGTGAATATCTTGTGCAAAGTGAAATTGATACTTGCATAACCCCAAACATTTGTATTGATTTTTACGGATTTGAAAGCTTCTTTGATATTATGTTTGTATGTAAAGTCAGTAGTTCTCTAGGTAAAAAGTATACAAATATCTTCAAGAACTTAATCCATTTGTTTTGATTGACACCAAAATAGGCCCATATAAAAATTTTGTTTCATGCTCCAATAAAGAAAAAGAACAGCATAGGAGGAATATCAAAGTATAGATAAAATAAGCGAAAGTAAGTCTCAGCAGCTTTTTGTATTGGAGGTACTTACATAAGATTTCTAAACATTTATGAGAATCATTGAATTACTTGTGTTCTACTGTTAAATATATTTTTTAAAAAGTGAGTGTCATAAATATCCTTATGTTCATATCATCAAGAGAAAAAAAACCAATAATTTGTGCATTTGACCATTTTGAACTAATTGTTTGCAGTTCCTTTTGAAATTGATGTGTGTTGACAAACCAGACTAAGGCTCTTGTAGTATTGTTATAGGATAAAAAGGTATTATTTCAGGACTTCTTGTAGAAGTTTGGCCTGAATCCTGAAAAGACTTAGACTGTCATCATCATAATAAAACCCATTGAGTACTTATCTCCTCAAAGAAGAGTATGATATCTTACTTTGTCATCCATATAATTGACTCTGCCACCAGAAATTGACAAAGACAAAGCTGAGCTCTATTCTATTCTGTGTTGGCTTCAAAGAGAAGTGAAATTCAATCGTTATTTCACTAAGAAAGAACAAAAAAAAAACACATCATAACATATAGCACATATGTTAAATACTATAAAAGTATGTAATATGAGACAAGCATTGATTCAATGCAAAGTCATCATGTGAGCTTTGTTAGGACCTACTCTTACTTTAAATGAAAGCATCATAATGTCCACTTCCTATATTCTACATTTGCCCTTGGCACACATACCAAATAGCATTGCCTTGTACACAATAGGCCACTCAAAAGGACTTCTTTCTCTGACCAAATGTCTCAAAATATCATGTCTTTCACAGCGATTACTGCAACTCGCCAGCATTTTGGGGGTACATCTGAAAAAATCATCATCTTTTCAACTCCTGCTCTTTGAAAATTCTTCCATACTTTTTATCAATGGAGGGGAGATCAGTTTCCCTTGCCAAGGTCATAGAACAATCAAAAAGGGCAAAATTCCACCATAATGAGGCAGGGAAGGCAGGGCCATCAGTAAAGCTTGTCTGGTGGGGTGTCCAAGCTTTTTCTTTCTTCTTTTTCAGGAGTATCACACATAAAGAGTAATTTTAGTCTTGTGATTATTTTCCATTTTTCTGTAGCTCAGAACCTTCCCAAATTAAATTCACCAGTATTTCTAGCAACAAATCCATGAGTAAATTGTTGATGTTTAGCATTTGGCAGTTGTTATCTAATTTCATACATCACTTAGATCAATGATATATATCGAGGTGATAAGAACAAAAGCAACAACTGCTCTCACTGTACATAAACCAAGGGAGGTTTGTGAATGGATGACACCACCACCTTTGCTAATTTGCATATGCTTAGATGCAACCAGTATTGACCAAACCTGTTAATAATTCCCGTACATTTCCTATCTCATGTCAAATTGTGTAACTCAACTTGATTGACAAATTGATTGGTCTAGAAATGCACTTGATAGGCTCTACAAAGAACTTAAAGAAAAGAAATGTGATTATCATGATTTCAAAATTGCTCGCTGTTGAATATTACATAGTAGTCATCAAAGCTCAAACCAGGCACAGCCTACAGTGATCATGAATGCCATCTTCAGATGGACTTTATTAATAGAAAGTGGGAGGGCTTCCACAAAAAGTTGTCTGTCCCCTTTACCAAAGTCTTCAGGATGATTATGCTAATGAGCGCTCCCTAATTTCATTGGTGCACTGGTGATCTGGTTTTGCACTGAGTGTACCCTTTGGTTGTCAGTGGCCAATAAGATTAAATTCTTTTCCATATGTGAATAATCTGATACGATCTTGGCATTTACAGGACACTTCCCTTGCTAAGGTGGTGTTAAACTTTTTTTGGAATCACTGTGGACAGAAAGGGATCAGACTGGTTTATCTTGTTAGACTTCCAAAGCCTGGAAAAAATGCATACATGTAGTCTCAAATTTTTGGTAGAATTATGACAGCTCTATACCATTTGTCAAGGCTACCCTGAATACCAGTTAGGCTATATACTTTTTGTGTATCAGTCTCTGCTTGCGTGGCAAAAATCTGTATATCACAAATGATTCAGTGTGATTTTGCTTTCTGTAACAGCTAGAATGGCTCCAATAAAAATCAATACTTCTTAAAAGTTTAAGTTTGAAAGAGTATGTTGAGTATATTGTATTTTCTTTATGCTGAACATTCCTTTCAGTACAAGTTGTCTGTATAATTGATACTGTACAATATTGTATGATTTTCATTACTTTGCTTGGAAGGTGATGATTCAGGTCAGACTGATCCAATGATAGTACAATAGTAAGGTACGATAGTTTGAAAGTTAGATTTAGTGAAACAGGAAGGAAGTTGTCCTCTGCAGTTTACTCCATTGAATATATCCTGCAAATATTGAGCTTGACACCCCTGCATGAATGATTGGGCAGAAAGATGGTTTCTATATTATATCACCGTATACACCAGCTAAACCCATCAAGTTGTGGTCAACCCTGGCACAGAATTAGCAATATAGCCAGGTCCCACTCACCAAGCACCTACTCCTCCAGAAAGAGAGATGTGCAACCCCAGTCCATCTCTCTTTCACATTCTCATTCTCTTCTCTCTATTCCTCCCTTCCTCCCACTCTCTGCATTCCTCTTTCCTTCAGTCCATCCATCCATCCATCCATCCATCCTTCTGTTAACCAATCTCAATGGCCCGAATTCACAAAGGTGGTTTAAACTTAGACCGTGGTACAAATTTAGACCATGGTCTAAAATAAGCGTTAAATAGGCGTACCAATACATGCGCGCATCAGTGCACGTTTTTTTGCTGGATGCCCGTTAGCGTACGCAATCTGTCAATCATATCTACGCAGAAGAAATATACATAAACCATGGTTTAAATTTAGACCACCTTCGTAAATTCAGGCCCATATGTTTATGTTACTTTCTCTCTGTGCGTACTGTCTCCTTATCTCCCCTGCCTACCCTCTCCATCACAGTGGACACTGGTTTTATCTGTCACCCACTGTCTTATTTCTCATCCTAATTAGTAAATAGCAAAGCTGCATCTTTGTAAGATAGCTGTATTACAGTGATATGATTTCATGATCCCCTAGAGGCCACTTGTACCTTCCCTTGTGCCTCTGTCCTCAATTGAACGCTCACTCATGCTCTCTCCCTTGTTTCTCTGTCTCTTTTCTCACAATGCACCCTGCCTTGACCCTCCCAGTGTTCCTTCCCCTCGTTTTCCAGCATGTATCTGTCATCGACAGAAGGGGCAAATTCTGGTCAAAAGCTGCTTTTTAAATCAAAAAGTTAAAATCCTTTTGTCTCAGGACAATTAGATTATGAGCAATGTACTTTTGATATTGGAGATGGCTGTTTTTATAAATGTGAGGTATGTGTTGTAAGGCATAAGGTGTTATGCTGCACGAGTGTTGGATGTAGACTATGTGACTTTGTTTATAAGTCACTGTGTTGATAGTATGTAGCACATGGAGATGAAAGAGAATGTTTAAAATGGTGCTGCAGGCATTAGCATGAAGACAGCAATGCCAGAAACTGGATGCAAAACTTGGCATTTTTTCTTTTATATTGTTTGTTTTCTTTCCCGACACCTACCTAAAAGTGCATGCAGGATATTCAAATTAAACAATGCATTTTAAATTTAGTGCATTCACTGTATCATCATTTATGCTGTAAGTTTGCACTGTGTGTAATATTTGTCTGATTGCTGAATAGAAATGATATTGACAATAACGATCATGAAACTCTGATAATATCTAAGTGCCAAATTAGTGGAATATAGAGTTTCTAAGTCCAAATTCATCCGACTTGTTACTGCCTGAAAAGTCACAGACTGATTTGCAATTTTTGTCTCGCCCACCGGAGGTGAAGGCGAGACTAAGGGATCCAAATGGCGTCCGTCCGTCGTCCGTCCGTCGTCCGTCACAAATGTTAAAGTTTACCTGCAAGACTCTCTTATGATGCATAACTTGGCAACTGTTACAGCAATGGCAGCCACACTTGGGTGATAGAAGCACTAGGGGTATCTTCATGTTATGGTGTTGTCGGAGGTCATGTGATGATGTCAAAGGTCATTTGAGGTCATATATTAAACAGTATGTGCAAGACTCTCTTTTCTATGTTGAAGTTTACCTGCAAGACTCTCTTTTGATAAATAACTTCACATAAGTTGCTTGGATTACAACCTAACTTGGGTCATAGATGCACTGGGGGTACCTTCATGTTATGGTGCCGTTGGAGGTCACAGGATAAGGTCAATGGTCATTTGAGGTCATACTTTAAAGTTTACTTGCAAGACTCTCTTATCACACGTAACTTGACACATGTTGCTACAATGGCAATCAAACTTGGGTGATGGATGCACTGGGGGTACTTTCATGTTATGGTGCCGTAAGAGGTCACATGATAAGGTCAAAAGGTCACAGACAGGGGTCAACGAACTTTTAGGGCCCAATGTTAAGTATTTTGATTATGGCTCGTAACTTTTGATCCCCTTGTATGTTTGCGACCAAACTTGGATGGTAGATGTCCCTTGGGGAGGTGAAGGTCATCACAAGGTCAAAGGTCACAGACAGGGGTCAACAAATTTTTAGGGCCCAATGTTATGTTTTTATGGCGCGTTTTGATTATGGCTCATAACTTTTGATCCCTTTGTCCGTTTGTGACCAAACTTGGATGGTAGATGTCCCTTGGGGAGGTGAAGGTCATCACAAGGTCAAAGGTCACAGACAGGGGTCAACAAATTTTTAGGGCCCAATGTTAAGTTTTTCTTGCGGGTTTCGATTATGGCTCATAACTTTTGATCCCTTTGTCTGTTTGTGACCAAACTTGGATGGTAAATGTCCCTTGGGGAGTTGAAGGTCACCACAAGGTCAAAGGTCATAGGTGGGTCAATGAACTTCTGGGAGTTAGAAAAATATTAATTTCTTGTACGCGAATGAGCGAGACACAATTTGGCACTTGCCTTGTTCTAACTGTGCATGAAGTTGCAGTGATGAATCCCAGTAAAGATTCTGAATGCAGAAAACATGCAAGTTTTGCTACATGATGCTCCTCAATATTTATATTATTCCTTACAGTCACGTGCTAAATATGAATTGCAGCCGCAGGCAGAGCTATTGTTCAGGTAACATGCATGGATGCAGGTAGACTGAAACCACTCACACATGTTCATTATTACAGTGGCAAAAAACTAAGCGATGTTTGTTGTCTATTGACATTACAAATTTGTGTTGAATAGTGGGTGGATAAGATCAGCCATCACAAATTTTGCTACCATGATTGTCACAGTGATTGTTACATTGATAATGGGCCTAACACTAAAGCCACAGTGACAGCGGTAGAAGTTTCCCAGACTTTTATTGGTTCCTGCACAGATTATGTAATTCTCCATACCATCATCTCTTACTTGGGATGAATCCTTGCAGAGATCAGCTTTTGCTGTGAAGGGATAACATGAGGTCACTGAGGTCAAACTCTGCCCACCCCCAGACAGTAGGATAACATGGTCCTCAATATCAAAATAGTCTTCATAATAGTCTGTTCCATCTTCTTACAGGCACTGAACATGGTTTATCATTCAAAATATAAGTTATAGGCCTACCTCAATGCAACATATGTGATGACATAAACAGTTAATACCAGTGTATGGTCGGTATCCTTCTTTTTCAAATCATGTATCTTATTGCACATGAATAATTCAGTCTCTCACATGATCCATTTAATTGTTGCAATGGTCGCATGATATCACAAATTGTTGTGGCAGGCATCCCCTTTATAACACTCTGCCTAATGAAGAGGATTTATTCTATAGATTAAATGGTTTTATGCTTTGAAAATCATCATCAATGTGGACTTAGAGGTATAACTCATGGGTTTTTTTCCAGACTGTACTCAATTAATTACAACCTACATCATCCCACTTCGTATACTGACAAAAGACCACTTCCTGTACAGCAGAAATTCTTCTGTTCCTGCAGAGTACTCTGCTACAGAACAAATTTCAAGTGGGCTGTATCTTTATCATGTTTTAGAGACACAAAGGAGCAAGACTTGTGGAAAGACTAGTATGTCCATGTACCATGGTGGTCAGTTCATGTAGCGGGTTTTATGTTCCCCAGAAATGCAGCTTGACATTTTGATGTTGCCAGGATTACGATCAGTCAGAGGGGTTTCGTGGATGACTGCATAGATGCTCCTTATACAGCAACTTAAGCATATTATGAGGGACCAAGCTAGAAACCCATTCTGCATATTGCACTTAACTCTTTGTGTACCACAATGTATAGGCCTACCCCCTGTGTGCAGCATTATATTGAGACTGCAAGGCAGCAACACTTTTGGAAAACATTTTGTTTTTCAAAACTTTGAACCTCATTATAGAAGTGTTTATGCTAGAAATGCAGTACAGCAATGTTGCAGAGGGAATTGCAAGCCTTGCTCTGGTGTAAATTTCATGACAAAGCTATGGCTATAACACATTCAATGTATAGTGTGGCATATTGCAATTCATCAATCAGGTTGTGCATGGTTGTGTGCTTGAGCAAAATATACCAAATTGGTTGCCATTGGCTGAGTCAGGCATGTGAGTGTGTCACAGAAAATTGAACACCCTTTCAATGCTTAAAGATACTATAAAGTTTTGGTACCATATGTACCTCAAAAGTTTCCCTGAATTTCCTTGTCTTAGTTTGTGTTTCAGGTTAAAGTACCTTTCATATAACTACCACTGTGAGACTTACTCGCCCCAAAGTGCTTTCATGTCTTAGTAATCAGGCAATAACCGTTTACTAGTATGCGACGCCGTACGGCGGCGAGGTAGTACATGTATTGTACGAAACCATTATTGCATGATAACTGCGACCAGCAGCGTGCAGCCCCATACGCATAGCTAAATGGGGCTTCGCATTGTAGCATTCAGGATCATGACAGATTTAGTATCACGGGTAAATATCAACTTAAAATCCACAAATTTCTTCAATTTGAAGACTTACCAGTTAAGTTGAAGTATTGAAAACAGGCTTCGGGCAACGTTTGGTTTTGCCAATAGTCCCTTTCTGTTCGAATTGATGACTGAATGTGACTCGGTCGAGAGGACCTTGGGAGAGCTACACTGAATTGACAGCCAGCGCATGCGCACACAGACATCTTATCCGTTCATGGATTTGAAATTTGTGCGCATGTGATGTGTGCGCATGCGCTGGCCGTAGTATTCAGTGTATGTAGCTCTCCCAAGGTCCTCTCGACCGAGTCACATTCAGTCATCAATTCGAACAGAAAGGGACTATTGGCAGAACCAAACATTGCCCGAAGCCTGTTTTTAATACTTCAACTTAATTGGTAAGTCTTCAAATTGAAGAAATTTTTGGATTTTAAGTTGATATTTACCCGCGATACTAAATCTGTCATGATCCTGAATGCTACAATGCGAAGCCCCATTTAGCTATGCGTATGGGGCTGCTGGTCGCTATGTGTATGGGGCTGCTGGTCGCAGTTAATTGCATGGTTACTAAGACATGAGAGCACTTTGGGGCGAGTAAGTCTCACAGTGTTAGTTATATGAAAGGTACTTTAACCTGAAACACAAACTAAGACAAGGAAATTCAGGGAAACTTTTGAGGTACCAAAACTTTATATTATCTTTAACATATTGAGGGTCACTATCTTAAACACTAGCTAGTACTATGTCATCTCTTTCCTTCATCAGTATATTTTCTGTCTCCAGTCAAGAATGAATTGCTGCCGACTCTTGCACAGTCATTTTGTAATCTGAATAGTTTTTATTCATGATGATGGCCAGGCTTTAGAAAAACAGTGATTTTCACAAATCTGTGCAGCAGGCCTAATTAATGGTTCAAGATTGTTTGGGTTCACCTGGAGTACAAGGTGATCATGTTCATGTACCTTCTGACCATGCTCTGGAAGGTGCAATGAAAGCTTATGTTCATAAACCTAAATTTAGAAGGAAAGCAGTCACTTGATCTACTTCATATTGTTGTTTCCCTGCAAGAGATTAAGAACAGAAAACAGTTATTCAGCTTTCTCTCTTCCATCAGGAATATACATATATTTTTTGGTATGTTTTTATGTATTATATATCTGTGGGTTCATTGCAACTTTGTTTTGAACCCTCAGATCTGTGAGAAAAGATAGATGAGCAAGGCCAGAACTCTTTCATCAGAGGTATCGTGTATGTCATAATACCTGTGCACATCAGAGAATTCCTCCTACACTCAGTAACAAAATATTTCTGCGAGGAAATTCCATGGTTTAGGGATTGTGAAATGTCACTACAGTGTCAAATGTTACAAAGTCACTAACATGATAATCTTGTTCACATTTCATCTTCTTTTTCTAGCATTGCACAACTGCAGTTGTTGCAGAGGAGTGGATCTCTCTGATATTTTGCTATCTGATCTGCAGTAATTTGCTGTATTTATATGAAAATTATAGGTTGCTGTTATCTGACCAGGAGACAAAATATCCTGTCCACACTGCCAGGCACTTCAGCTGATAACATCAGCACTTTAGCCAAAATATACTGGGATGATACCAACTTTGTGATTGTATAAAATTACAGGCAGGCTGCTCAGCAATCATAAGAGAAAGAGGACTGATGATTGACAATAAGCATATCTTGATAAGATCATATAAATTTTGCCCAAGTTATGCAATTTTATGGTCATGAAAAGTTCATCTTCTGATGCTGTCAGGGATAATTGGGCTTTGATATGTTTGCTTTGGACAAGAAGGGGAAAGTGAATTCTAAATTTCCCCTCTGTGATCCATACACCCTAGTTTCACATAAACCATGACCCAGCACCAAGTATTTGTGGCCTGCATGAATCAAACCTAAGATGGAGCATGGGGAGCAAGCAGTGTGAGAGGTGTTCTTCACCCAGGCTGGCTTCAGATTGGCTCTCCAATATTTGTTGTGGGATTAACAAACAATATGATCATGATATGAACCACATCATGTGAACATGCTATTTGTTTCGATTTGTAGTGTTGTAGTCTTAGAAATGCATTTGGTTATAACTGAGTTGTAGGGGTAGGGGATACAATAGATCGTTGTAAACTTTAACTTGGGGTGCATTCACTTCTGGCACAGAATTAACATTTCCAAACAACTTTCATGGAGTTTTGGGCAGTTGATAAATGCAAATCTGTTTTGATTATCGGGTTAGAAACTCGTATCTGAACCGCGCAAAAAATGCAATCACAAACACGTTTCTGTTGAGTTGATAAACAGAAAGTCATTTTGAAATGCATTTCTAGCTTGGACCTACCCATGGCAACCACTGCCAACTACACATCCCAGAACCTAGGGTCAAACTGCACAGTGGAGCTGTGCATCGACAAGCTTCCCAATTGACTCATAACAGAGTTAATATAAATGCAACAACTCAAGAAACCCTATCGAAAGGCGTTTGCAAATGTGTTTTGATAGTGGGTATTGAAACATGTTTCAAACATGGGAAAGTTGATAAACCCAGCCTTGAATGCATGAATGTTTTGTGTCTAACTGTTTTTCCCCAATGGATATTTCACAGGAAAAGAGAAGGAAAACATAAGACATTTCCACAAAATGTTGTTGTTGTAAAAAGTGTACATTCTCTTGAAGACTTTTCAGTGATATATATAAAGATATATCATTCCCCCTGCCATCTGAAGGAGGGAAGTGGAACGCTCCTTCTTTTTGTTAGAAAAATGAAAATATGTGGTATTCTCCATATATTTTCTCTACATTGATCTGCTTCTATGACATCACAAACTTGTAGTTTTTGAATCTAGTGATGGCAGCACAAAAACTCAACACATTCATATCATTTGAACAGATTTTCCCTAAATTTCACTGATATGTTCTACTATTGCTAAGTTTACTTAATCTACAATTATGTTTGGGATAAATTCCCTTTCAAGTACTCATAAAGCAATGAGATGGAAAGTGCAATTAAGGCCAGTACATACAGGAATGCTTTATACAGGAAGGCGTTTTGATACTGTAAAACGAGGAATGTTCGCATGCATTTTAATTTCGCGAATTTCGGGAGAGCTAAGATTCGCGAAATTAAAATGCACATGAAAGTTCTTGTCTACACTACACGCATTGAATGTTAGAAGCTACTCGCGAAAATTTCATGCCACGAAAAAGGCCATCGGCTCCAATTCACAAAAATTCCATGCCACGAAAATATACTTCCGTAAAACTAGTCAGTATACAGCCCCCAACCATCTTCAGATGTACACAGAGCCCAAAGTTATGGTGTACTTTAGGGCTATGTCAGTTTTTATCAACTATTTGTACATAATAATCAACTCTCCCACACTGCTCTGTTATAATGCCAATCTCACTTTGATTTTATACTAAATATAAATTGAGTGGTACAGATGTTTTGCATTTTCCCCTCTGCTCAGCAGGGAAACGATGTTATTTGATTTTGTCTAATACCTAATGCATGCATAATACACCCAGATTATTTTAATGCTCAGGAGCCATCATTTGTTGGAAAGCTTCCAATTACCACTTGGGCAAAGTCCTCTGCATCCTTTAAGATATGGTAATTCCTGTTGAATTAAGAAACCTTAAATGATTTTGTGTCACACTAAACACTATATGGTGAGCACTGGTGGAAGGAATGTGCACTTATTTTTTTTTTCTGTCTATACTATGGCACAGAATATTCATATAATTTGTATGATAAGATTCATTCTGTGCACAAGACACATAAGTGATCTGACGGTTTCAGTCTGAATGTACAGAGTTGAAATAATAATAATAATAGTAATAATAATAATAATAATAATAATAATAATAATAATAATAATAATAATAATAATAGTGGCTACTTGTATAGTGCAAAGGTCCACCTTTCAGTGCTCATGGCGCTTTAGCAGAGATCTTGTTAAATATTTACCAGATGTATTTTCCCCCCGAAGGCAGCAACACAAATTCCATGTTTTTACCATGGAACAGAGGAAAATCAGCTGCTTGTTTCATAACCCTTCAATTGCTGGACTACCACAAGTTCAGCTATGGTCAAATCATAATTTGGGTATGGGATCAAAGTGTCATTCTTCAAGAAAAGTGGAAAATATAATATCACAAGATTATATAGTTTCTCAAAAACAAAAGTAGGAATCTGTACATATTTGGGCATAAGACACATATTCTACTGAACTTGTATTGCATCTACAGATACGATTTTATTGAAGTGCACAAGGCAATGAAGAAAATGAAGAAGAAAAGTCCGCTGCTTTAGTAAGGACTGTCATAATCTTCATGAAATGTTTGAAGTTGTCTGAATCATAACAAACAAATGGTCAGCCAGTGAGCTTACCACATGCATCATACTCTTGACCATGGATCTCCCATAAGTGGGAGGGACATTGTTTGTTGATCTTAATATTGGCAAAAGTCTGATTCAGGAAGTCATTCCTGGTCCACAAATAAACGTTCAAGAGGTGGTAGAGAAGGAGAAGCCTGAAACAAGGTTGTACAGTCTGTTTTCTAGGATGCAGTTTGTCATTGATGTTGTGAATAGTGCTTCCACACATCATGGTGTAATGCTGACTTTGTATTCTGACCATAACAGACTGAACACTATTCTGAAGTCCTGATAAAATATTTCTGTCAAAGTTTATAGATACAGGAATTACAGTTAAAGTTCATTTTCTTTCTGGCAGAGATCCTGAGACAGAGGCTAGACACATTTACCCAGGGTGTTTGATGGATTGTGAACTAACATGGAATGAAGGATGTATAAATATTGCATACTTCTGAAAGGGAAGAATCTCAATTTATGATGAGGAAGTTGTGAGGGTCACATAATGATTGACCTCCAGCAGACTAGTTATTTGTTTTGCATCAACTTTATTACCAAGGTTTTCACATTCTTCTAATATCAACATGAGCAGTTGTCAATTCTTAAGGTAACTCTGTTTTTATTTTTAATTATCATCAGAAATTTTGATTTCAATAATGTGTGTAAAGTCAGTGGCTTTTTAATGCCTGCCATTTCCGTTGCTGTTGTGTGAAATATAGAAATGTAGGTAGATAACATCAGTTTTATGATGTTTTCCCCTGAACTGACTGGCTGATGTCACTTACAATCTAGCCCCAATCAACGGTCTTAATAAAGTTTGTGATTCTCAGAGTAGAATTCCTGTAGAACGAGGATGTGAACTACCTTTGGTAAGTTATTGCAATTTTGATAGCGATAACGAGTCACAGTATGTGAATTCAAAGAGATGTACAGTAGCCAATGACAAAATTAAGTAGTTCTTTAGAGACAAACAAATACAGTGGATGGTATTTTGGTCCTTTTCAGTGAATGAAATACTAGTGGGAATATTATCAGAGGAGTCCTGCAAAAATAAATAAAGTGAATTGGCATAGAGGGTATAGGGGGCATGGCACATGGTGTACGTATAGGATGAAATGGAAACCAGACTGAAAAATTAACTGAAATGCAACAGAAAGAGATCTTAACCCGTTGAGGACGAGTCCCGAGTATACTCGGGCAGGTGTCTATGGGACATGCGTGTTGTAGCAAAATCAAATCGTCCTCAACGGGTTAAAGGGTGAGGGTCGACCCTGAAGGATCCGTCCAAAAAGAAGCATGGAAGGGAAAGAAGCGTGAGAAGAAAATGTGTGAATAAAGGATATTAAAATGAGCATTGAAGCACAAACAAATCCCCTTCACTGAATATATTATTTATAATCATGGAAACAGGGCTTTTCTGTATGGTCATCTGTCAAATGTACCACTCATAATTTTATGTCATGTCCTGTGAAAGCCTGTCAAAACAACAACAAAAAATCATTACAAGCAAATCGTCATGTGGATCAGTGTACTCATCATGTTGCGATGCTCTTCTTCATTATTGTTTTATGATGATGTTGACTTCCTTTGTCTTTGACATAGTTTAAAAGAAGAGGATTCTTTTGGGTATAGATATACACGTATATATATGTGACAGTGAACCTCAAAACGAACATAAAGTCGCACACACTGATTTTGCGTGAGGACTGAAAATAAGTGAAATGGGTCAACCTAGCCGAACTTGACTTTTTCATATTTTCTGAAAGAGCGGGTCTTCTTTTACATTATGCTAAAATTTGGTATCATAAAACGGGCAGGAAAGTGTGTTTTTTGAGCAGTTTATATCAAACATTTTTGGTAGAATAGTGTGATTAGGTGTGTCTTTAGAATCCCCTTTTCATTTCTGAAAAACCTTGTCCACACTCTTCACTTTCAACTCTAATAACTTTTGACAGGATAGTGCCAATGCTTTGAAAGTTGGCGTTGATTATTGACAGAATGTGTTAATGAGGCATGCTCAATTTCAGTTTAATCTAATAATCCCTTCATTGTTGGTACTCTGGTGGTTTACTTCCTGTTTTTTGTCCCATTCATCGCACAGCCTGCACGGTTTGGTAAAGATTAAGCGCTTGAATAGACACTGTACTTCAGAGCCTCTTTTCTCAGTTCACACTTTTCCTGAGTTTGTGCTTTCTTTCCAATATTTAGATAGGTTAGGAGAGTCCATTTGATTTGAGTTATATATCATTTTAAAGCTTAAAGTCTGCTCTTTCAGAATATGGTCTTAACTAAAAATTCATGTCTGGCGACTTTTTGTTTGTCTTGAGGTGCAGGGTCACATATAGAGAGAGAGAACAAAAAAGAATCACTGAGAATTAAAACAAATACTTTCATATGTTTCATGGTATGTTAAGGATTGATGAAATGAGGCATGTGGCTTTATGGTGATATAGTAAATTTGATAGGGGTGATGTTTTGATAGTTTTGTCTTGCAGAGAATCAACAATTTTGTTCTCGTTTTTTTGCTCATGTAAGATTGTTCAATTGATACTGGTTACTTGTCAAGAACCACAAATTATAAACTTGCATTTTATTATTATCCTTCATGAATGAAAAATTGTTTTAGCCCATGCTCACACGAGGCTGGAAGGGTTGAGAAAATGATATGATTTCTTATTTTCTTATCATTACAATTTCCAGCCACACAATCATTGCTGTAGTGTGGATCAATTTCCAGCTTTGCCAAAGCTCCTCTGACATGAGAGGAGGGTTTTTCTCACCCGCTGGCAAAATGGGGCGTTCAAACTTCTCGGAAATTTAGAAATTAGATTTTACAGGTTGACTTGAGCCCTGTCAAAATTTTGTCGACCCACTGTTTGTCCTGTGGAAGAGAGGGAGAAAAAAAAAGAGAAAGAGGGAGAGAGAATAGTTTAATATCAACTTGTCTAACTCATCCAAGTGGAGCTTAGTTTACCTCTTATAAATCACTTTAATGTTTTTCATTCATTTCACATCAACAGGTCATATTATGTGGTCAAAAGTTAAAGGCTCCTTGCCATACTTTGAAGGCATATATTGTTCTACCCGTAGTCACTATTTGACATAAGAAAATTATTCTTTCAGTCAAATGTATCTATTAGATGATTAAAGGACATGCATTCATTGGAAGACTTTCTCCAGGCCAAACAAGTCCTTGCAGCAGTGTCCTTTTTTTGTACAATGTAGCTTCTAATGGAAAAGAATAATCAGTTGTTGAGACATTAAAAAGGTGTTAGCTTATCTATTTTTACATTTGTAACAATGTCGTTTTCTACTTTATCTAGAATTAGAGTCATTAGAATCAAATCGCTTTATCAAGATTGGAATGATAAAGATTAGAATGGATCCACAAGACAATCAAGAAAGAAATCAATACAAAAATATGGACATTTGAGAATTCAGCAAGACAGATTGTTTGATGTGCATGATGAGACCAATTTGTTCTGCAAGTGGGAAAGGAAAAAATAGAGTAGTGGTGAAAGAGAGTAGGGTGGGGGAAAGGAACACTACCCAGTTTTCAGTAATGCTGTTTTTCTAACCAGGGATCATCTATAGTATTTGTTTAAACTTTTAGAGGTGTCAAACTGTTTCACTTGGACACGAGGAGTTGGTGAACTGCATGGCCTGTCTTCTTAGCGGGAGTTCTCTGGGTCTTCAGCACATTAGCACATAATCTGGCAGCCCCCCTCTTTACTGCATCAATAACCTGAAGGCAGAAAACACTCTTTCCAGCCATTTACCTTTCACTTCAGAGGACAAACAACTCGGAAAGAAGAGAAGTGCTGGAAGTTTCTGTGTGATTTTGGGACGAATCCGATGATTTTGTAAGAAATAGTATCTTGAAGCGTATCTTTCAGCACATCAGATGGATATATACTGATATTCAAATTTCAGCTTTCCAGGGTATAAAATTCATGATTATCTACTTTGTTTACCTGCAAGTATTTCACCAGTAATGCACTTGAATAGAAACAAATTATGACATTTTGTACAGACATATTGAGTATCCCTTCAAATGTGCCATGAACCTTGTCATTTTTGTAGCATTAAAATCTTTGTGTTTCTGAAGTCAATCAAAGGCTGCCACCTTGAAGGATGCTACAAGCATGTGCCCAGAATATCAGCTGGCAGAAACATCTTTTCAATCACTGAGTGGGGGGAAAAAAAGGAGAAAACGAAATGAAAGTGAGTATCACTTAAAAAACAGAGAGAGAAGATGTTTAATGTTTTCATAGGCATTTGTATAGAAGCATAGTAAGAAGGAACGGTTACTTTGGTATATTTGTCTCTCGATTGTGTTAATACATCTCATTGATTTGACATTCTGGGTACAGTAGCTTTTCTTTCTTGCCATCAGTTATATTCAGCATTAAGAGACATGTAGGGCTATTTGCATTCAATATGATTACTATCATCAAGATCATAAATACACGTTTGTACATTATTTCTGTCAAGGAATCTTTATCTGGGCAAGATTTGTTCAGCATTCAGATATATCCTTGAGGTTCAGAATATAAATGAGTTATTTGTTTCTGCCTTCCTTCAAGTCTTTGGAAATATTCTGCTATTGAAGATGAAACACTTATTGCTGTATTTGCAACGGCTATATTTAGTTAACTTCAATATCAATAGATATCTGATTTATAGATGTGCTGTAGAGAGATGTCCATTTACTGATCATCATATGAATTTTTACAGCTATTTCACCATTTTCTTGTACTTTTCTCATATTACCTTTGTCTTGGCCATTTGCAATCTTGGATAGTCTTACAAAGATTTGATACCAAGTGCAAAAACTATAAAGCTGTCTCATCTTTTTCTCATGCTCTGATTTATGCCTCTTTGAATGAATTCCTGTATGCCTAAGTGGCGTCTGAAAATAGATCTATAAGTTACCTATATAGCAATCCATTTGGGAATGTTGATTCCCAGGTATCGCACTGGTGAAAAACGTCATCACATCACAATGTAAAGAGCTATGTGATCTAGGCATAGAGGCTTACTAGGAAGGTGGCCACTGTATCGTTACTTGACTTTTTCTGATATCACTACTAAATAGCACTGCTGAGATACTTGCATCAGTCTTGCCCTGCTTATACTCACATAACTCAGAAATGTTCTATTCCTAACAAAGATGAATAGGCTATCAATGAGTTATAAAACCAATATGTACAAACAGAATGCATGTTCAATGAATCATTTCTCTACTAAAATAAGAATGTTTCAGTCATGAAATTTAAAGGTGAATGTTTTCTCCATACCTGGAAGATTGCTCTGTGCATAAACTAAATCATACTACATGTATATAGGCCTACATGCATTACTGAACAATGATTCCGTAGGGAGAGATTTTTGCCATGGGGCAAAATTTCAAGTGAAAATATCAAAATGTCAATTTTTCCCCACATTTTGAAAATAGCTCAAAATATTGTCATAAAAAGGATGTTACCAGGTAGTGATTATTTGAAGAATTTTGGGCCATTGGGTCAAAGGGTAAGGGTCAAAGATCAAGTGAAAATTCTCAAATTCCCAAATAGTTGCTCTTAAAAGATAAAGTCATTCTTTCAAATAAAGGAAAGTAAACCCTCAACATATTTGTGATAAACATGTATTATCACTTTTTTTTTTGCCAGTTAGGTCTAGGTGAAACTGTCATCTCACATTATCATGATGTACTCTACACCTATTGGGAGAACCATGCAATATGGTAGAAGCTTACCACTTGCCATAGTGACATTTTTAGTGTATTTTCATTATGATGTCATTTAATTTAGTTTATTTCATTAATTCCAGCCATGAATGCAATGTTTGAAGACTTATGTCAGAGAACCACAGCTAATGGAATGTGTGTGTGTTTGTTTGTTTGTGGTTTTTTTTAGCTGTATATCTTGTGGCAGCATTATCCTTCTTTTTTATGTAGTGATAGTGAAGTGAGATTATCTGATGCTGCCAAAGAACTGGATTTTGGATACTAGTCAGTGTTGCTCAAATGCCGATGTCAGGGCCTGCGGAGCGTTTTCAAAAGTGTGAGGGCCCACTTCCGGGTTTCATGAGCTAACAAGCCACAAAAAAAAAACAATAAAAAAAGTCCTTAGCTCCAAAAAAAAGCAAACAATAAAAAATAAAGGTCTTCAGTGAAAAACTTAACCTTACCGTGCTCACACTTCAAGATCTCTATCTATTTCTATTAAGTGCCACTGACGTACTTCCGGGTTAAAAAAAGTGTGGGGGCCCAAAGTGATGACACCTTATGTATTCCTTTGTATGGTGCACAAAAAGTGTGGGGGCCCGAGCCCCCACAGCCCCCACGCTTCCGCTGGCCATGGATGTTCATGAATCTGACATTTTCTTCTACTTGATTATTATGAATGTGAGAAATTTGTGATTCAAGGCATCTGTGTGATATTGAGAAAAAATCTTGGAAATCTGTACATATAATTTACACTGTCCATGACAAAATAACATTAAAATCAAAGATGAATAAGTTACCAGTCAAGTGCTTGTCATACAGAGAAAACATTTCTGGCATTCTCACCTTGCCCTTTCAGTCTGTCTAGAATGGAAAGACTTGTGCAGCCTCAAGATGAAACCCTTGGCACAAAGCTCGTTGAAGAAGTTTATGCTTAATATTACTTTGACTCTGCAAGGTTAAATACAATGTCCATTTTAGGACATAATCTGGAGACTGGAAGAACTTAGCCAATTTAACTCACCATTTGTAAATGCCATCCCGGAGTCTTCTCTACATTTCTGCCTCCCTTTTTCTCGTTCTTGCAAACGAAGCCACATAGTTGACAAATTTGCCAATAATTTGATGGGACCTATGCTCAGAGAATCTCGTCTCTTCTACTTAGAGTTTGTGCAGGGAAAGCAGGCTTCTTACATGCCTAAATTGGCGGTACATATGCAATGACAATTTTGTGATTTTTTCCTCCCATTTTGCTTCAAGGAAAACGTTAGAGGTTGGAGAGATGCGGCGTAATTAGAGTGTGGCATGGGATGGTGATTGTACGTTTACCTCTGCTTTGTGCGTTCTCACAGACGCAGATGGTAAGGTGATGTAATGGAGTTATGGCGTCTAACGAGCCTGATGCGTAGGCACGCAAAGCCACGCCAACGCTCTTCCCTGCCTTCTCTTGAGCTGCATAAAAGAGGGCTAGGTGTGCCCCAAATAGTGCATAATCTCAATCTTCCCATTACTGCTAGTCTATCTTTGATGACTATCCTTACAATTTAATACAAACTTACAACTGCCTTCTTGCAACAAGGGAGATGAATAGTGGTAAAGTTTGTATCTGGTAGCAGGTATATATGCTCAGACAATTGTATTTGTGTGTTGGGGGGTAGGGAGTAGTTATAGTCTTGTCAGGACTGGTTGTATGAATGTGTATGTATGACTATGTACAATGTATGTCTATATGACAGAGTTGGAAATATTGTTATTGTGTCTTACAACTCAAGACTAGCCAGTCATTTAGAATGTGACTGTGCCCATGAAACAGATGTGAAAGCAATTACAAGTCTTTTTTTTTTATGACAGCATCATGGTGATTCCTGATAGTATGAATGAAATTTTCATCATTCGCAAGTCAAGCTGGCATTTGCAACACTAGCCATCAAGGTACCTTGGCTGAGCCTCATGTGCTATGTTCAACAATCCCGCGAGGAATGCATGGCACATTTATTCAAACTTATACTCATTCATAAAAACGGAAGCAGCACTCTTGACATTGTTTGATTTATTGATAATAAGACAAAATGGTAGGAAATGTTTGAGCGATAGGGAATGGGGGTAAACAAATTAATTCAATCAGTGTTAATGGGTTTACATTCTGCCCACGATTTCATTGATCTCAGTAGACAGTCATCCTCCCTCCATAACATGTGTAATCTCACGTCAGCTGGAAATGAATGCCGGCAAGCTCTAAGAAGTTAGCCTACATCTGTGCACCTTTCAGACTGACTACATCATAATGTTTACCACTGAACTCATTTTGATTCAAGGGGAAAATAATGCTAATCATTGAATTATAGCCATTGACTATAAGCACCTACTTTCAGGTTAAATATGACCCATTCACACGCAAGAATTATGGGGTTTTTCATCACTGTACAAATATTGATTTTTACAGCGATTCATACATATCCGTGAAATACACATTAGGTTGCATCTGAAACACTTTAAAACTCTGAACTGGGCATGCCTAAACAATAAACGGAGCACATGACCCCAGCACTCCTCCCTTGACCTAATGTGGCGAGTTGCATCATGGGATTTAAAAAAAAAAAAAACTACTTTTTGTTGTGTGCCATTCACACCACTAAGCAAGGTAGATCATCCTGAAAAGGGAAGAAAAAGAACTTGGGATGGACTGATTTTAGTGCAATTGTTGGTTGTTGTTGGTGGTGGTGGTGGTTGTTTTTTTTTTTCTTTTTTTTTTTTTCATATGAAAGACAAGTATTTGCTGTTGCATCACACTCTCCCCGAGTGGAAAGTCAGTGTTGGAAGACTATAAATTTCAGGTGAATGTGAACAGGCCTGAAAGTTATGATGCCCCACAAAGATAACAGCCCCTGACCTGAGTCAGCTAGCCAGCAACATGCATGTACATCATCTTGGCAGTAAAAAAAAAAAAAAAAAAATGCAGTGGTAATGCAGAGTGTGTACATCAACACAGGGTGTCAAACATGAGAATTCATCAGTGTTTCAGTGTTGATTACAAATGGGTGAGTCTTTTAGACCAGAGTCTCCCATTTAATTGATTCAACACTTAACTATTTGGAGTTTAAATGGAATTAGGAGGATAACTTTAGCTGGAATTATCAGTGCCATTTCATCAATAGTTACGTTCAGACGGCAGGCCCTATAACCTCGAGGTTAGGAAACCTCGAGGTTTAGCTCTTGCCCCCTAACTACGACGTGTGTCCACACGACGAGTCTTAACCTCGAGGTTACGAAACCTCGAGGTTAAGCTTCTGCCCCTCGTAACTACGAGTGGGTCCCACTCGATGTTAGAACCACATAACCGGAAGTTTCAGCCCACACTGCTAACTAGGCGTCTATTTATTCTTTTGTCCAACCCTGTCGGACTCGCTTACAGGTACTCTTTTTCTCTGTCATGGTATGCAGAGATAGCACTGCACTGATGACTTTATTCCTTTATGAAGATATTCGTCGAAAACATTTTTTTAAGCGTCGGAGAAGAATATAGAATACAGTAGCGATCTAGTTCGACGTGTTCAGTTTCAGAGATCAAGCGCATGGGAAGAAAAGATGATGTTGTTGTGTCGTGCGTCATAGGTTTTTCACGTGTAGTGTATTTGTGGTGTACGTTTGGGAGGTTGACCCGGAAGCAGAGGGAAATTGTGGGGGCTGGAGTTTACGGCGAGGTGACTCTTAACTTCGAGTTCGTTGTTTTTTGTGTCCACACGGTGCTTAACTACGAGTGGGGACCCCCCGCGGCTCGTGGTTAGAGCGCTAACCATAAGATTTCTCGTGGCTCGAAACATCGAGCAAACCTCGAGGTTTGCTAACTACGAGTGCGTCTTCACGGTCCCTAACTACAAGCTCTAACCTCGAAGTTTCCTAACTTCGAGGTTAAGGGCTCCCGTCTGAACGTAACTAATGTCTATAAATCACACAGGAGTAAATCAGACCATTCAGACCAGGGAGGTGATCACCTCCCTGTTCAGACCAAAGATTTCCAGTGGATGCAACCGCCTGATCTGAAAAGGGAATCACACAGGAAAATCTGTTTGTTTTGTTGTAGGGGCTCAATGAGCTTGCAATAAGTGACTATCATTATTATTATTATTATTATTAGTAGTAGTAGTATTATTATTGTTATCATTATCATTATTATTATTATTATTATTATTATTATTATTATTATTATTATCATTATTACTATTATTATCATTATTATCATTATCATTATCATTATTATTATTAATATTATTATTATCATTATTATCATTATCATTAATATTATTATTATCATTATTATTGTTATTGTTGTTATTATTAGTAGTAGTAGTAATAGTAGTAGTAGTATAGTATCATCATCATCATCATTATCAGTATTATTCGTTACTTTGTGCCTGCAGCATAATATTTAATAGTGTGATTGCGACATGAAAAATCCTTAAAGGCATAGTTTACCATTTGCAGAAGAAACAAAAATCCAGCATTTGTCGTTTAAAATAGTTCCAAAAGGGATAGAAACAACCACTTTAAAAATTTGAATCCGCATACTCAATGTTAAGTATCGTTAAATACACAAAATGTGAACAATAGTTATAATAAAATGTTCATATGAGTATTCTAAATAATTAATAATAATAATAATAATAATAATAATAATAATAGTGGCTACTTGTATAGCGCACAGGTCCACTTTTCAGTGCTCATGGCGCTTCAAAAATGAAAAGATATCATATATTTACATGCATATACATATTCAAACATTTCAACAAAGAAGAAAATGGTAAACAAAAAAAATATATATATATAAAGAATACAACATATACCAATTAAAAATACAATATTGATCCAATATTAATGGCATACAGCAATTACAGTCCTCGGTATGAAAGGAACAGATAAGTTTTAAGTTTGGATTTGAATGACTCTGTAGATGACAGTTCCCTTAACTGAAGAGGTAACTGATTCCACAATTTTGGTCCCATAACGGAAAAAGCACGATCACCATACCCATGTTTTACTCTGGGTGTTTGGAGTAAGAATGTATCTGATGATGAACGTAGCCTTCGTGTCGGACTGTATTTTTGAACAGAATTACTTATGTATAATCAATTAGATAATTAGATAATCAATTGTAGACAAATCGACTTATGATCAGTGGTAAAATAAGATGAATTTTGTGAGGCAGTCATTTGTAAATGCCATCCAACATGAAAACCTGATCTACCCATTTCATTGTTGTAAGCAAATAGCTGACCACTGTCTGTTTTATCTCATGCTTTTTTAGCTACAGTATATAGATAATTTTTTGTAGCAAATAAAGTTTTGTTTCCTACTCGCTATAAGTTTCTGATGTCATGTTCATGAGGTCCTCTCTGAAAGTTGTTGCCTTCTTTTTTTTAATTCCTGCCACTGTATTGCCAAGATCAAACAAGTTATCACACTGATTAAAAAACAATGATGTGCATCTTTCCATATACACATTTACAACCAACTATACCTCTTGTTCTTGGTGTTGGGTCACTCTTAGGACCTAGCATCTAGTCTGTACTCACAGACCCCACTCTATGTTTACCATCACTTAAAATGTTTGATGTAAACTCCAAATTTATGGGTAGAGGATTTGGAGTTTGGAAACTAGTCACCATGTGTGTTTGATTAGTGTCCCTGGCACGTATTTACATTTATACAGACTGGTGTTGATTCTTGCACTCATTGTCTTATGTCACATAGCATTACTTGCATGTGTGAATAGCCACAAATTCCACATTCTCATGATGGTTTGCTCTGACTGTTTCAGGTCACTGAACTGGATTGGCATCTTGAAGGCAGTCATCCTCCTTTCCACTTCCAAAATGAGTCATGCTCTTCATTGGAAGTATATCATATAGATAGAAAGAAGGGGCTTAACCCATTGAGGACGGACTGATTTTGCTATAGACTGACACCCATTTCCCATAGACACCTGACCGAGTATTCTCAGGACTTGTCTTCAATGGGCTAATTGACGGATAGACAGAAACACATGTGTAAGGATTTATAATGTTTCTTGTAATATTCTCTTCTCTATGTGAAGAAACAAAACTTTCCCTTGTGCCCATCAGTAGTTTCTGGGAATCCAAATGACTTTGAGAGGAGTTTTTGTATCATTTATGATACAAAAACTTTTATAATGATTTCATAATCACATTCTTTCCAAGGAGGAGGCATAGATCACTGAAATCAAACATTTATGGCAGGCAAGATCATTGAGATAAATTACAATCAAAAAGTCAAATTTTGGGTACTATTAAAATATTCTCTCAAATTATATCACATGAATAGTAATTTTAGTATCATTTGTTTGTAGCTGTGATAAAGATATTAACTGAACAAATCCATGTTAGAAGGAGGTATAAAATTGATTGAATGATGGTCTCATACTGTTCTGTATATCAAAGCAAACTTCATCTGAAAATCTCAAAGTGAAACAGAGCTCTCTAATTTGTTTCTCAAGTTCTCAACTTTTTCTTGTTTGGAAGTAGCTTTGAGCATGCATGTTTCAAGTTTCTGGATAGTAGAGCACAGATAAATGACTAAATAATAATATATAAAGAAAGTATTCACTTCCAGTGGCTTATCATTTTTATGTTATCGTCAAAAGCAGTCAACATAGTACCAATTTAGAATTACTCTGCTTTAATTGTTTTTCTACCTATCTGCAAAGTCTTTTGTTATGTATAATGTTTTTAAGATGGTATACTTTGTGGATCTTACACTTGAATGGTCAGAGTTCAGTTCATGTTTGTAAATTTCATGTTTAAGCCAGGTTGTGTAATATGAAGCGATGTTGCCCTGGATGCAATTATCAAACAACTGTCTATCTTCTCATATTTTCAGGAAACTGTCATTTTAAGTTCATTGGAATGAATTTCACTTGGCATGTTATTGTAGTATACCCTCAGAGAGAGAGAGAGAAAGAGACAGAGAGACAGACAGCCAGACAGAGAGAAAAAGGGATGAATGTTAGCATTTCTTTACAGTTCATTTTGTTGTTTCATATTATTTACGATCATATTTTGCAATCTTTCAAATTGCCGGTGGGAATTCTGTAGATGTGGCATGAAAATGTAAAATTGATAGCTACCTAAGTATTGAATTTCATCTTCATCCCTTTGGGCTTGTTTGCCTGCAATAAAAAGTACACATCGTATGCAGTTTGTCCAATGACATCATGTTGGTTTTTGAGGACTTCATGTTTCAGCCCTGACCTATCTAGTTGAAGTTTATGAATAATTGCTTCTATGTTTTTTTAATATTTTTTGTCCATTAATCCATTCCATTCTGAAGAAATATAAATTGAGGGCTGTCATTTGGGAAATGTTCCAGATGACACATCTTTCTTTGAAATATATTTATTTTATGTGATGCCATTAGAGTGGTTTTTTTTTTTTTTTTTTTTTTTTTTTTTTGTACTTCCAGAGGACATGTAGCTTTCCAATGTCAGTAAACTTGCAAGTTACAGAACATCACAGAAATTTGAAGTAGCAATAAACAGTTATTGTAGATATGTGGCACTTAGTGCAAAAGTCCGGTGAGTAGCCCCAGAAATGTCAGGTAACTGAATTGTTTGTTTGCTTGTATATGTTTGTTTGTTGTTGTTGTTTTTTCACATACAGTATCTGTGACACTTAAAGGACAAGTTCACCTTCATAAACATAAGGATTGAGAAAATGCAACAATATTAGTAGAACACATCAGTGAAAGTTTGAGGAAAATTGGACAATCGTTGCAAAAGTTATGAATTTTTTAAATTTTTGTGTTGGAACCGCTGGATGAGGAGACTACTACAGCTTGTGAGTCATATGCGTACAACAGTATAAAGAAAATGTAAAAGAAAATTCAACGTATTCTCACTTTTTTCGCATAATAAAAGAGCACTTGACTTGCCTCTTTCTAAAGGCAGGGGGAATAATATTACCCATAACATGTGTCGGTAACGAGTCAGGGGAATTTGTACTTTTTTCAAAAGATGGCATTTTGTGAAATTCTCTTTATATTTTCCTTATATTGTTGTACGCATGTGACATCTAAGTTATTCATACACTGCAGTAGTCTTCTCATCCAGCGGGTACTGCACAAAAACTTGAAAAATTCATAACTTTTGAATGGATTGTCTGATTTTCCTCAAACTTTCAATGATGTGTTCTACTAATATGACTACATTCTCTCAATCCTTATGTTTATGAAGGTGAACTTGTCCTTTAAGGCTGAAGTTTTGTACTTGCAACAAAGCCTTTCAACTCAATTGTGAGTGTATTTAGCATAGCAAGGAACAGAAGAGAAATTGCCACTCAAAATGAATACAACGAATATAAGGATACTGACTTATCATAGACACTTTATGCCAGAAATACCTGCATGTTCTGTAGATATATATGCAAATGCCCATTCACACTCTTGTGAATGTTAAATAAACAGTTATTCTGATTTCATATCAAAGCCATCATTTTCAAGACTAGTCAGTTTTTTTATAGTAGTTTCATTCTATTTTGTTAGATATGGCAATTAGATTTTTAAATAATACCATTTTATCATAGTATTTTTATACATGATTACTGCGGGAGAAAATGTGAAAGGACATCGCTTTCTCAAGTTTCTGTAGCTGAATCTCATCAGCAAAGATGCATGAAAGAGGAAGCGGATTAGCCACAGTCACACAGACATGAAGAGATGGTAGAATAGAGATTAGGGCAGTTGAAAGGAATACTCCCTACAGTGAGCAAATGTCTTGGCAGTATTTTCTGAATATCAATCACTGTAGACCTCCCATACGCTCAAGGACTGTCCATTGTTGCTACTTTCTGCTGGTACAAAATGCATTGTCACACCAAGAATAGATTACAAATGGAAGTAGGGAAATCTGGCCTCTGCCACTTTTTTAACCTAGAAATCTTCAGTGTACCATGTAGCATTCTCAAAAGAGTACTCCTGTTTCCTCTCCTTTTTGTAAAGACCCAGGCAATTCAGATAATGATTTTTTTCTTTCTGTTTTTTTTTTTTTTTTTGGGGGGGGGGGATAACATAGTAAAAAAAAAATCAAATTATTGTTATTGAATTACAGAAGTTGAATTGAAGCAAGTGATCACTGCAAATCTCAGCAAATGAGGACAGTTTTAACAACTGAAATGATTGTAGTTCTGTCTAGCATGCTGTATTGTCCCATGGGCCATTCAAATGACATATCCTGGTCATGTGCCTATACAGCTTTCACATTCTATTTAGTTAATGCTGGGCTCACAAACTCATTGAATCATGGTTTTTCTTAAATACTGTATAAGTCATATATGCCTATTTAATTAGCATATCATGGATTGGAAGAAAATGTCATGAGTGGTTTAATTTGCCATCAAAAACCATAGCAGTGCAAAGAGTGAAACATTTATTTGCAAGAAAAAAAAAAGCAAGAGATTTGACTGGATACAGAAAGTCAATAATGCATCATGTTGTTAATTCATGGAATATCAATGTCTCCGAATTTATGAAAGTAAAACCACTGCGAAATTTATTTCATAATGATACAGTTTGTACAAAGTTTATGACCTCTCCTGCTTGTAGGATATGAATTCACATATATGTGTTTTTTGTGTTTCAATCATGGTTTGTAAGGACTTGCCATATAACTTTAATTTTGGAAGAGCATTGAAATTCTTCAATGAATGAATGGGTCAAAGCCTGTATGACCAGGGAGGTTCAAGAGATGGAGTCACAACAGTCTTATTACCTTTGAATCCATTTTTGATGTCACCGCTCAAAAATATTTGAGGTATGTGCCAAACTGGATCTGATAGATAGAGATAGGAAGACAATTGATCAATGTCTCCTTGCATAATGACCAGCCACCGACTCTCTATAATATCATTAGATACCCAATTTTGTGTTAGAGTTCAACATTAATCTTCAGATTGCTCAGAAAGATGGTGGCTTCAAACCCCAATTATCAAAGGCACAAATATACCTGTGGAATTCTTTTGTGCATCCATATAAAACTAACAGCTATTTGAATGATTAAAGTCAGTTAGAACTCCTGTTCTCGAATTTCCTTGGAATGACTACTGTGCAACTGTGTTTCCCAGGCCCAGTTTAATATTTGTCAAATTACTTTTAAAACTGCATATGAAATTGAAAGTTATGGAAAGTGATATAGACTGAAATTTTCTAGTGTGGTCCATTGTATGTTTCATATTGCAAGAACATGACCCTGCTGCTGAATGTTGCTTCTTCATTAAGATTACTTTGAGGCCTTGTTGTATCATGTTTACATGTATGTCACCTTAAAGGGTGTGTACAGTTCTGGTCGAGGTGAAGATTTAGCTTTTAATGTTTTGTGAGATATTTTGAAAGCACTCTATGAGATGTCAAAGAGCATGCGGTTCTAAGGGGTATCAAAAGTTTATTCGATGAAAATCAGTTTTGAAATGGCTGAGATATCCAAAAACAAGGTGAAACAAAGAGATACTAATAAAGTTGGGGCATGTCGCCTTTTATTATTAGCACTTATTTGGATATCTCAGCCATTTGAAAACCAATTTTCATCAAATAAACGTTGAATCCTTCTTAAAATTACATGCTCTTTCATATTTCATAAGAGGCTTTTCATTATCTCACATAGGAATGTTCAAAACATGAATCCCTACCTCAACCAGTACTGTACAGTCCCTTTAAACCTTTAGTAATATGACTGTCTTCCCATATTTGCATCAGTGTTTCAAAATTTCAGTGAGCATTAATCCAGCAAAAGCTTCTTCTTAGTATAACATGTGTAAAGTGCATGATCTGTATGAAATTGTGTTACAGGCACAATATGTATGCAATGGAAGGAAATGAAAAGAAAATATTTGGACAACAACTTCCTGTAATTTCAGTTTCTCCTGGTTGGTAATATTCTTTTGTAATGAGGTATTCTTGTGCTATTGTGTGACTACTTACAATGCAAACTTCGAGGGTGTGTTGTTCTACAAAAGAGCTATTGAATTATTACAATCATGGTGTCATGATGATTTAACAATTCTGCCCATACCAATTAGCCTGATTGATATTTGTGGCAGAATGCTTTGAAAGAGGACTTTTTACAAGTCTTGTAATTTGAAGTTAATTGTGGCCGAGGCTGCTGATTGATTGCTTCATTCAGAGTCGGAAATGCAACCTGAACTAACCCAGGGGGGACAAACTCCAATAGCTTGATCCACCCTATGCAGCCCAACTTTTGACTTGTGATGGACATTGCACACCTCCAGCCAACCACAGATACTGGAAGTAACCAAACATCCCGTAGGGCGATAGCCCAAAATGGCTGCCCCCGTAAATAGGGTTGGGTAGAAATGTGACATCGATCTGGTCACGGCTCTCTACAGGAAGCATGAGAGGTGTTCGGTATAAAGAGTGTTAGAAACTTATTAGTTGGAACTGGAGTGCTACAAAAACCACTTGTCACACTTTTTAGCCCCTTCTATTCTTTGACCTGCCTCCCAATACCATTTTCAATTGCTGACTTGCCTTCAACACAAAAACATGCTGGTGTTTGATTACCCATATTTGTAGTCTTGAAACCTGCCATGCAGCATGACAACTCTAAGAATAGGTGGGAGAAACTTTGTGCACAAGGCTGTTAGCATTTCATTTTTTTTTTCAAACGTTCTCTCCCAGCCTTCCTTTTTTAATGAGTTATATTTTTCTAGGGTTATAACCTCAGTCTACAAAGGAACTGGGAAAACCACAATTTCTGCAGATGGCATGCCTCTCCGATGATTCAGTCCCTCAGCAATAGGAAAAAGAGCAAAGTGTGTGAACCCATGCAGAAATCATCCCTATAAAAGACTGCTTTAGACTTGTATTAACTACTCCCTCCATCAGACACAAATACAACACCCAAAATCGTCCAACATCAAAATTCAAAACACTTCAACTACATATGGCTAAATACCTGGAAACGATTTCATTCATACCAAGGTTTTTTCATCCAGCCACAGCTTTGCAGGACTTTTAGCAATATTGTAGAATTGGGGTCATGATAATGGTAAGTATGGGAAAGAACAACCTCTAAAGGAGAAGCTATTTCATATTTGTTGAAATTTTGATGTATTCATTAGTATATTCCATAGTATATGGTCATATTTGATATATGAAGAGACAGGACACTGGTATTCACTCATGTTGTCTGAATTTGCAGAAAAGTATCATCACTATTTAATTACAAATATGAAGCTTTTCTACTGAAGATGTTTGAAAGATAAGAAAGTTGTGGATGCCATCAATGATTGTCAAGATTATGGTATTCATTTAAAGCCATAATTTACCATTTGCAGATGAAACAAAAACCCAGCATTAGTGCTCCAAATAGTTCTAAAATGTGAGTTAGGGATAGAAACAACCAATGTAAAATTGTGAACCAGTATAATCGATGTCAAGTATTGTTAAATATACAAAATATACACAATAGTTATAATAAAAATGCTTCCAGACTAAACCGTCTACAGTTATGGTTTAATGAGAAAAATAGTGATATCTCCTTATATATTACGCTTTATTGCAAAAATCTTATATGATAGGATGTTTTGTGATACAACTGACCTACACATATGCATCAAAAGTGACATCTTGAAAAACTTTTAAATCAGTGCTCCCAAAGGTGAACAGGACCTTTAAGTGCTGTGATGCCAACATACTTAAAAGTGATAATCATGAATATTTATTCTTAAAACAACAGAAATAAAATGAAAATTAAAGGGGGTGTTTGCGCCCCCCTTTAATTTTCGATTGTAGTGGCTGAAGCCTTCTTTTTTTTTTGGCTTGTCAGCCGATGAAACCAGAAAGTGGCACCAGAAATATTTTTTGTGCCCCCCCCCCCCTTTATGGACTTCCTGGATCCACCCCTGAAGATGACATATACAGCAACAGATTTCAGAATGCAGACTAACCAATTTAAACATTAGGTACATCTACTGTAGAAGCTATTTTGTAGCCATAATATATGTGTCCAGTTTCAATTTTGAAATCCCTCAAAATATATTTACTTTATCAAATAAAAGCTACCACTCTTCATTTTCATTTAACTTTGAAATGCTGAATTTGTATTTCTTATTAGTTCATCTGTTCCTTAACTTTTTGTCATATTAATCCACCAATCACATTATCCGCAAATGAAAAATATTTTTTAATCTGCCTCTAACCACTTTTTTTTTAAACTGGACACCTTAAGGAAAATAGCAGAGAAATCTTGTGATATATTACCACGTTAAATCAACATATCCCATACCTCATGCAATAACACACTTGAGGCCCCCACTATCCAGTCTCATAGTAACAGCATATTATATTTATTAAAACTATCACTGTTTCCATTGCTAATATGTGAACAAACATATTAACACAATAGTTCATCTGTGATAGGTACAGTAGTCACATTTCATATCATTAACATGAATATTGATGTCATACAAAACATAAATTTTCCTTGATGACCATATTTTCAAAGATACATATTAATTTGGTCTTGGGCGGTTTTCAGGCAGTTGGAAACTCGGTGCAGATTATGATACCCATTGTGCCAACAAATGTGTGGGTAACTGGGGGAAGAAAGGTAAATATTCAAATATTGTCTCCTTGTTTTATTCACACTTTACCTGTATGATATCAAAGTCAAAGGCTGTGTAAAGGTTGTACTGTGGTTATTAGGAAGGCTGTTCTCAGAACTGTGTTTACAAATATTAACAAGCTGTTGTGTGCATATTGGGTCAACCTTCGGGCAATGTGTGGATGGCCGGATTAGATAGCAATATCACAAAATCAAATTTCTGTTATGGTAGTGTAGCAAAAGCAAAAGCATAAATTTGCTAGACTGTTAGATTTCACACTGTGTGATGCTGCAGATTACTTTCCATCATGAAGAATAATAATTAACATTTGTAGTTTACAGTGTTCATTAGTTCTTTGTCGGGCTTTTGATACAGCTAACCAGGGCCCATATCCTGAGATTACAATGACTGCTGTGCAGTGATTGTAGCTATACCAAAGCTACAGATGAACAACAGCCAAACAGTTTTTTCTGTGGTTGCTGCATTTATTCCCGGTCTCTGGAAGAAATGGAAGCCTAGGAATCAGGATGATATCAAGTTACATCAACAGATACACAATTGTTTGCTTCTCTGTTACTAATTATTTATTGCTTGGAACTTTTGAATAAAGAATGAATAGCACATTCTGCATGTTTAGTGATGCATATGTGTAAAGGGGCATTGTGTTGATTTCACATAACCCTCACTAGTTTTCTCCCTGGTAATGTGTGGACTACATCCAAACACTGTGTTTTCTACAATCAAAACACAACGACATGTCGTAGCTGAGCTATGTTCGCATTGCTAAGCCTGTGACGCACGAGATGTAAGTGATACTTGTTGCAGATATAAGATTCCCCGAGAAGGTCAACCATTAGAAAATTGGCATTCTCTTTAACCTTTCTTTCTCAGGTGTTTTGGGGCCAACATGCCATAGATACCAGTCAACCTCTTCACCCCATCTTGGTTGCTATGGTATACAGTGGTGTTACTACCCATCCACCTACTTACTAGTAGTCTATTAGCACAGACCCAGGGCAACTTCTTGCTGTTGCTGTATGTTCTGATACAATCCAGCATAGCCACAGTAGTGCCATGAACTAACAGGAGGTTTTGATAGGAATGTGGTCCTTAGAGAGGAGTGGTACAAAATATAGGCGCAATATTTAGGGACGCAAAGATAGTTGTGCTCTTTATAGTGGGCAATGACATTGAGTATGTCTGGTGTTTGCTTTATTGGCATTTAAGGTGGCATCATATTGCTGTGAATTCCAATAATAGATATTGAGATGAAATCAGTCAGCATTTTGTATTGTTGCCATAACAACTGCTACATCATCATTACAGTATACAGTCACAAGTTTGCCCTTTGCAGCATTAATCTTCTTTTTAATTTCTGTATCTTCTAATGCAACGCTTTTTATTTCAGCTGCCTTCAGAAGTCATATTTCATGTGCTTTTTATATATCACATCAAAATTGTAGCTATAAATGCTGTATTGTTTTAAAAAGACATAATAACTACTGAGGTTAAAAACAGACTTAGCAGAAGATAATGGTCTTCACTGATACGGTGCAAAGAGGTGCAAAAGTGCATTCCATTTATAGGAATACTTTATACAAAACATTACATCATTTGATTCATAATATGTGATGGCGTCACATAATGTATAATGAGCGATATCACCACAATATTTATCTCTGTGCCACCTTACAGACAGTAATTTACTTCTGTAAGCTAGGTTGCTTTTATTCTATCCTCATTTGTACATTATACATATCAATCAACTACATATGGCATCAAAACAACACATGCTAAATTTCTGATGAAGTTGACTGTATCCATTTCCAGAGATGTGAATTGTACTATGTTGTCTGCAAATCCTAAAGTCATGCCATAACATTGAGTTGTAGACAGAATTTTGAAAAAGTCACAAAACATTAGTTTTGAAACACCTTTCATTATATTCTTTTGTCATATAACACACATGCAAACATGCATGCAACATCATGCAGTGTATGTGGTATAGTCATTCAACAAAGGCTCTAAAGTGGATATTTTTGTGTGAGTAATTTTTGCGCTCTGCCGAGTAAGATCAACTTAGAGGGTTTTAATTATGCGGAATAACAACATTACATAATGGTACATACAAAAAGCAAAAAAGAAAAAAGAAAAAAAGATGTGTGCTTTTATTTTCATGCTAGTTTTTGGTCACATGAAAATAGGGAAAATTTCCACTTTGACAGTATGTAACAATAATTTTGTCAGATAAGCCACTTATTATGTTATATATTTGTGTCTCTAGGGGGAAAAAAGATACTCATCCACTAGCTCTCTGCTTGTAATGTTATGAATGCTGTGAATATTTCTCATTTTACAGTAATTTACATGTGTGGTCATAGTGCTTTGGAGACTTGTTGAGTGATGACATCCTCATTCCTCAATTTAGCACATATGTGCTGTTGCAGGTATTATCACTATTTTTGAAGGCATGTGATACTTTCAAATCCCATTATTATCCGTAGTTCTGACTCTCTCCAGATTTATTAGTGAAAAACTGGGCAAAGAAAATGGGATTCGATCAGGATTTGAACCCAAGACCTCGGGATTACTAGACCAATACTCTACCGACTGGTTCTTGAAAGCTCTAGTAGAGTGTTCGTCCCAGAAACCCTAAATTCTCAATGCCCATGTGGTTATGACACACACACACATTAGCCTGACAAAAACCGATTTATTACAAAATCATACCATGGTTTTCTAAGGCAATTGAACTTCTCAGCATGCAGATTATAATTTTTGGCAGTGATTCAAATTTCATTATTGGCATAATGCATGACTATCCTGTAACATGTAAGATGTGGTCATTCACCATTGATGTGACAAAAGAAAAATCTGAATGTAGATGAAATCTTCTTGTGGAGATGGTAGTCATTGGGGCCAAGTTTCTTTCTTTCTTTTGTTTACCTTTGGCTATATGCAATTTCTCTCATTACAAAGTCATTTTTGAGTCACAATAGTAAATCCCCCCCCCCCCAAAAAAAAAAACAACAACACACACACACACAAAACAAAACAAAAACAGAGGGGTTTGGTGCAGTAAATTTGCCAATTAGATATGAATCAAGAATCATATTATAGCAAGCTGCAATGCACCAGACTTCTGACTTCTTGATGAATGAAAAAAACAAATTAATGTGTGAATTTATGGATATGACTATGATATCTGCTCAGCAAATAACATGTGTACATGCTTCTTGCCTGTATGATTATGTGTTTCCATGAGGTTGCTTGTATTGTATTGGTTTGTTTATATATAGGTCTATGTGTATTTATATAATTTGTAAGATTGAGGACCTCATAAAATGCTGTTTTAACTCTTCATGTGCCATGTTCACACGTCCAACTCAGTTGACGGCGTGCCAACTTCGCATATTCTGCTCAAATGCACAAACCTGCCCAAACCGATGAATAAATAGCCAAATACCACAGGAAGAGTTTCTCGCGATTCCATTCCTGGCATATGTAGCTTACATGTTATGTGGTGAATGACTATCTAGCAGTGTGTCCTACTGGATTTGCAAGTAAATTCTAAGTTTCTGATACTGTTTTGTGTGCAGAAGTCATGCCTTTACAATGATGTAGCTACTGAGCTCTTGAAAGAAAACCAATCACAGATTTGTCAAAAGAATTTACATCAAAACAATGCTTGGCCTTTTTTCTACATCTGTGCTCACTATATATGCCCAGGGTAACAACAGTCTATGAGAGTTACATATATTTGAAAAACAGAATGTTCTCCCAAAATGTTGCTATCTCTGAATAATGTGGCATACAGGGGGTTTACACCATGGCACATAAAGAGTTCAACTACTGAGGATCACTCCTTTGTAATGTACAGTATTACGTACACTCAGATGGTATACAAAAAATTGTTGGACACTGCAGTGATAATTTGTGTCATCAGAAACATGATCTCATTCATTGATGTTGTACACTTGAAACAATTAAATTACAACATAAAAACTTGCTATAGGTAGGGTATACCTTTGTATATTGCAAATTGTTCTATTGCAAATGTAATAGCCATCATGTAATGCCTTTACATAGGTATCACTCCATATACTTGTCTAGATGGAAAACTCATTTTCTACAATTTGGAACATAAAAAGAAACTGATATGTTGGTATTGTTTTTGGTGATGTTACATTCACAAATATTCTGGCTTGGAGCATTATTTTTCCCCGGTAGCTGAGCTAGTATAGGGATAATATGAAAACATCAGCACAGTGTAATCTGATGTGACTGTACCATCACAGTGCATATGTTATTGTGTTTGTGTATGTTTTCCCAGTAAACTCTTGAACCCTCTCCAAACGAATGATATTACGAGCTGTGTTTCGTGTCAGAACAGCAGCCAGTCCTGGGATGACTTGTGACAGAACCTGTATTTGTGTCTGCCTGCACTGACACCACTGCCCTGAGATTCACAGTAGAACTGGGGCTCCCTCTGCAATTAAAGCGTTGTGGTGGCCAGGTGCAGCCAGTAATTATCAGGCCGGGGTGCCGTGCATTTACAGTCACATCAGTAGCTCTTAAAGCGAAAAATCAACTACAATTCGTCGGGTGAGAATGAGAAGGGCGTTAAGTTGCCACTAAACCCATATTGTTGTCCCCGCCGAACGAGTTCGAGCAGGGGACTATGAAACGGGCTCCATACGTGTGTGTGTCCGTCTGTCTGTCCGTCCGTCCGTCTGTCTGTCTGTGCGTCCGTGTGTGATCAAAATGTTCAATTTGCTACTTCTCTGTCATTTATGAGCCAATTTTGATTCTGTTTGCTTTATATGATAGCACTACATGGGAGCTTTGAAACTTTTACACAGAATTTCAGTTGTGACCTTTGACCTTGACCTTTGACCTATATTGTACATTTTGCTTCAAAATGCTACTCCTTCGCCATTTCTAACCCGATTTCGATTCCGTTTGCTTTATGTGATGGCACTAGGTGAGGGCTTCAAAACTTCTACACAGAATTTTGACCTTTGACTTCTTTGACCTTTGACCTTGATTTTTTACCTATATTGTACATTGGCTACAAAATGCTACTCCTTTGCCATTTCTAACCCGATTTCGATTCCGTTTGCTTTTTGTGATGGCACTAGGTGAGGGCTTCAAAACTTCTACACAGAATTTTGACCTTTGACTTCTTTGACCTTTGACCTTGATTTTTTACCGATATTGTACATTTTGCTACTAAATGCTACTTCCGGCGGGGACATATTTTACGCACCGCCTAATTTCTACTTTTCCTTGTTCAAGCAAGGAGCTATTACACTCCTTGGTTCAAGACAACTTAACGCCCTTCTCATTCTCAACTGACGAATTTGACTTTATAGAGTAAAATCAAATGGACAAAGCAGTGCAAGTGTCATTAACATTAGACAGAAAAATAAGAAAGTTAATGAAAGTAACATTTTCATACATCTCCTCCATATCAGGGCAATTGCCCCCGGCTAAACACTGATTAGTAATAAGTTTAGAGTAAAGATTAGGGTTAGGGTTAGGTTTAGGGTGTAGAGTTTGGGTTAGGGTTAGGATTAGGTTTAGGATTAGGATTAGGGTTAGGGTCAGGGGAAGGGTACGGGGTAATTGCCCAGGGGGTAATTTCCCTAGACCCATCTCCTCATAACAGTCATTATATCACAATCATATCACAGCAAATAAAATTAGGTGATGATGTGAAGTTTTCCCTTTGCTTGCATAGACATCATTACTGTATTTACTTATTTTTACAGAAACATCTCCCTCACATCAAATTGTTCTCATTTGCTGCAATGACTATTAAGCATTGATGACTTGGTAAATTGGGGGGGGGGGAGGAGTGAAGTTATTACAATTAAAAAAAAAATATATATATATATATATAGGCCTATATGTTTATGTACACCTTAAAGGATGGGCTGTGTGGCAGTCATCACTTTGAATAATGTATAAGATACTGTATATATGCCATGTAGATACTGATATATATCTATATATATGTATATCAGTGCAAATTTTTTTGTTTACTGTAACTTTTCGCGAACCAGGACTTTCCAACAGTTTCACGAGTGAGTAAAATTGTGATTGTGTAGTATTATCACACACCTTGTTTGTGTACTGTGTACTGTGTATTAGTACCTGCATGCATTCACATCACATTCATATTGGGGTCAGATTTTATAGTTTCTTGTTTTCTTAAATTTGCAATGTGCAACTGACTTGAAATTTGCGAAATATTTGCTATATAGGCCCGGCGATGCATTTTATAGTTTCTTCTTTCTTGTTTTCTTAAATTTGCAATTTGCAACTGACTTGAAATTTGCGAAATATTTGCTATATAGGCCCGGCGATACGGTGCAATTAACTCACTGATGAGAGGCCAAAGCTTTTGAATTTGTTATGGTCATTGAAGCACTGTGCGGAGCGAAGGACAAAAGAATCTCGAAAGTTCACCTCCTTGTATCTCCCTTATTTTACCACGAAATCCCTTGAAACTTATATCTAATATGGATATATCATCCTTCATATGATTTTTGGGCGAAAATGCTGATGTATCTTTTGAGATATGTGTATTTTTCTGTTTGAGTCGACCGTGGGAAAGGGTTAAGATTTTTTCCCGACATAAGTCTGCGTCTGCATGAATATGCATTTGATTAACATATTGCTAGTCAGTATACACCAGACTCACTACCTGCGAAGTTTCGTGTTTGTGCAACTAGTAGTTAGGTGAAAATAAGAGCAAAAAGACAACAGAATTTAAGAGATAATACTGGACCTGTACAACTAGATCATCCTCCTGCGCATGCGTTCTCTACTCGTCAGTGCACGCTTAGCCAATCAGCGGTGTCAGGTTCGGCGCACGGCCACAGGGTTCGGTTTTCTGTCCACAGGGTGGTGAGTGGGAGAGAGACGAACCCTGCAATGTGCTTCAACTGTTTCATGCAGCACGAAAACCGATACATCGGACTGCGTACTGCTTACGCTATGGATTTTACGTGGGTCACAAGTGACAGTCATCTCGATTTTTTCCCAACATAACCGTGCGCCAAATGATACAGAAAAGATATTTGGAACATAGTTTGGATATACTACCATAAGTCATATACCGAAGTTTCATTTTTGGGCAATGAAGGAAAATGTGAGAAAATAACACTTGTTTAGAGACCAAATTTTCTGTTTTGGAAGCTAAGTTTCGATGTTATTTTCACAGGTTTATCCTCAATAAAACCAAAAATAACTAGCATTGTCAGTTAGATAATACAGGGCATTCAGATGCAAAAAAATTATACTAGAGTAAAGCTATACCAAAACGGTATAGCTATACGATGAATTTATACGTCTGAATGCTGACTAACAAAATGACATGTAACGAAATGACGTATAGCGAAATGACGGTCGGAGCATCTTTTCAAACTAGAACTCGATAACGAATCAGCATTCCATCGTGTCTGAACGCATGGCGACCATAGAACGGTATAACTGGGCGGGGTTTAATGGGAGCGAGCACGAAAGGTGACCTTGTGCCTGTCACTCATGACCATATCAACATACACAGTGAGAAACTGCATATCTTTACGACGTTTTTCCGGAATGTTCGAAATTAGCGTCTGAACGGTTTGTCGGCTATACGATGATTCTTTATACATCATTTCGTTATCAAGTTTTGGTATAAACTGGCTTGCGTCTGAACAGGGGGTCAGTTTCTCCTTCAATTTGCTGTATAGATTTAATCATTTGATGGCTTCTGAGGTGAGATATTACGATTGTCCTGCAACACTTTAATTCCCCAGCGGTTTTGCGTACACAAGCTGTTTACTTTATGCAAATGAGGCTTCGAGGTCATATGCTTTTGGCGAGTTAATTGCACCATATCGCCGCGCCTGTATATACAGCAATAGATAGCAACTTATGTCAGCACATTGTTTTTTAAGTGATCCACATTTTACAAGCTCTGCTTTTCAGAGACTCACTTTTTTCGTTATTATATTTACTTTTCTGTTGATCTTGCAAGTATGCATTGTTGATCGTATTGTGCAATTCATTTGTACATGTATTTTGTAATATATCTCATGATTCACCTTGTACTGAACATATTTCTTACAAATTCTTAAAAACATGATTTGTGAAATGTGTGCTTAATATTATGATGTACCTTTTTGTTGGATGGAAATGAATTATAATTGAATTGAACTGAACTGAATCAAGTATTTTGAAAAAAAAAAATCAACTTCAGGATTTGCAGGTATTTCTTTTAATTTTTATCAAATTTTAATTGGTGTGGTATGTTATATTTTCCTCTTTTTGAACATGTCAATTTGAACATGGAATGGAGTTTCACTGTTGACAGAGCCCTCTATTTGAAATGTCCTATGACTTCACACCACATTTGCCTGTAGACAGTAAGTCACTTTTCAGAAAAGAACATGTGGTAGGATTTGAGAAATTTCAAACCCTACAGAATAAGCAAAGAATAGTAGGAGCCTACACATATTTTATGAAACTCCCTCAGTTTTGCTCTTATCATCTGCCAGTCACTTATTAGACATAAAAGGAAAGAAGATTATTATATTGAAGTATGTTGAAATATCAAAATTTTCTCCCACAGTTGATTTCAGAAATGTTAGTTACCACTCATCATCATTGTGAAGTAGACATTAAGTAATTTCATTAGCAGTCAGTGTAACATTTATCTCATAGATTTTATGTATGTTACAGCCAAGTTAAAAACCCACAAAAAGTCCCAGATTAGGATTTTCTGTAATGAACCAATAATATCATTTTACTTGACCAACTCAAATTTTTTAAGTTTATCTTACTTGGAAGAATAATCTTTTCTTTACCTACTGTCAAAATATGGTGGCTTAAATCAGATATTGAAATGTTAGCAGGTTTTCTCAACCATATTTTTTCTCATTGATATTTTTGCACAGCATGCTTGAGTGACCCCAATCTTTAAATGATCCTCTTTTCTCCCTTTTCTATGAAGCTACTCTCTTTTATTTCAATCACCTTTAGAATGGGTTATGATGGTCAAATTTTACAAGTTGTATATCATTTTATTACTCTTAACCCATTGAGGACGAGCTGATTTTGCTGCAACAGTCATTTTCCCTAAACACTTACCCGAGTATTCTTGGGACTCGTCTTCAACAGGTTAAACTATGTAGAAAAGTGGAAATTCATTTTGGCATACTTTTTTTAAAGGGTTTTGAGCTGGACAGTCACATACCCAATGCGTATGGTTGGGGGGGGGGGGGGGTGTTTTCGTTGCTTCATTTCTGAGCACACTTACACTCTCATGGTGAATGTCTTGCACTTCTCAAGCAAGTTTGATGTCAAACATACTGTACATCTTTCACAATAGATTGTTTTGTGCCTTGTCACAAATCAGGTCATACAGTATGATTTGTCTTGTTTTCTTGGTGCAATGTGTAGATGATGGAAGTCAAACACAGTACTCTGTGATAATAGCATAATTACATGTATAACTTTCATTCTTTCATGTACAGGTGTACTCTCTAACTTCATACTCTCTAACTTCATCACTTGGTATTAGGCCAAGTAAAAAAAGAAACCAGTTTCTCGTCCTTGCGCGCATCGATTTTGGCCGCCGCATCGATTTTTTTACTATTTACTATTTTCAAAATGGCGCTGAAAATACCAAGAAATTCATAATTCTCGTCCCAGCCCGCTCCCCGCCCGCATCGATTTTCAGTTGCCGCATCGACTTTTTTGATATTTACTATTTTTTCGGCCGTGTCTGTAACTTGCTAGCTGTCCAAATCGGGTCCCCAGGCCATCGCACGCATGAACACATTTGAATGTGTAGAGGCCCGTACACTCGCTGCTCTGTAACGTTGCATCTGACGGCGATGTATTTTGAAGAGAAAATGAGTGCGCTTTTCCAGCAAATGTGGAATTATAAAATTATAACAATCCTCGAAAAAATAGTAAGATATCAAATAGTAAGGACCTCCCTCATCGCCTTGCTCAAAAAACCCGGACGAGAAACTACTTTCTTTTTTTACTTGGCCTTAATTTTGGTAACAAAATGTATCATTGAGTAAGTTGCTGGTACAGAGATACAAATGACAGTTTATCTGTTCTTTTTTATTAGAGATATTTTTTTATGCAGTTCTAAACAAAGAAAATAAAGGAATGAGATGTTGTAGCAACAGAGGGTTTTTTTTTGTTTTGTTTTTTTTGTTGCAGGTGAAAGTTATTGGTTTTGGAGACACCTCATGTCATAGTCTGTTATGTACTTAGTTTCATGAGCCATTTTATGTCAGTACCAGTAATGATAATTCATTTTATGGTCTGACAACACAAAGCATACATGCATTTCACTCTTTAAAGAGGGAATCCACCCCAAAAATATATAAACCTTTTTTTTAATTATTTATATGTTTTATTAAATCAAATCAGAATCACATCGTTTACACACAATTGGCAACAATTTGAAAAAAGACAAGAGAAACATTTGGAATAATCATACACATAACAACTCTTAACCTATGGAGACACCAGGGTAACTACTTTCCATGGTGACTAACTATAGAACATAATTATTTAAACTCATATGATTTAAGAACATGACATAGACTGCATGAAATACATTTTAAATGCACTGTTAAAGAGGTAGTACATGTATCAAGGTACTGTCACTGGCAGCATGAATCTTGATAGGTACACTGACCACCAATAGAGTTTATCTACATGTATCAAAAATCAAACCTCCATTTTTAAAAATGAATGGGGAGCTTATTCCTTTTCTTAGCCAAATGGTATTCTATCTCTTTCTGTTTTTGAACAAATGATTTAAACGCATTTAAATTTGGAATGCTGTTTTTGAATTTACAAATGAATGTGAAATATTTTACCACTAAGATTAAATATGTTACAAATTTGTCAGATAATACACCAAACAACTTATTGAAATTAGTAAAATTAAAATTAAAATTATACTTTTGCACTAATATACCTCGTAAAAGTCCCCAAATTGGAGTGACCTCACATTCGCAAAATAAATGAATTATTGTCTCTTCAAATCTGTCACAAAAAGAACAGTTTGGAGAATCTCTTCTTTTGATCTTATACAAAAATTCGTTGAGGGCTATTGTTTTATGAAATATTTTATAATAAAATGAGCGTAGTTTAGTATCAATAGTGCGTGTAAAATTTGTAACATGTACTTTTTCCCAGTCCAAATTGACCGGTACTAAAACCTTGTTATCCCAATATTCATAACGCTTGTTGGGAACTTGTTTGGAGTTCAGCAAATTGTATGCAAGACTGGGTATTTTCTTTGAACTCTTCAACTTAACAATGAGAGCTTCATGTACATCAACATCTTGCATATTGGGGTTTTCCTGCCAGTTATTTGGAATATTTTTTATCAAAAAATTATACTTTCTTCTGTGTGACTGAGGGATATCAAAATCAAGGACTAATTCTTCAAATAATTTATGGCCAGGAAAGGGAGGATTCAGCAAATCAGAGATTACAGATACATTCTTTATATTCCACAACTCATAATAAAAATACTTCTTAGATTTTGAATGTATCAATCGATTAAACCGCAATGACTGACATGCACCAATTTCTGAGAATTAGGTGATCCGAGTATCCTCTCGGATCACCTTCTGTATCTGTACGGATTCTTTCTTCTTCTTTATTTCTTTATTTCTCCGCAAAAGTTGTGCAGAGGTTAACTCTGAAAGTCCTCTGCCTATCAATATCAAACTCATACCATGTATGCATCATGTCCCAAAGACGACAAATCTAATGTATCATTGTGATCAGTCGACTGTGACGTTACTATGACGTCATTATATGAAAACACATTCTCAATCATATCTCATTAATGGAATGGAATTTTTCAATGAAATTTACGTCACATATATTTCAAGTTATGCGCATTCTACTCATGTTCTCAAAATTCATATGTTTTCTTAAAACGTGCGCGTACGTGCGCGCTGAAATATTTGTTTGCTCCAATCGAGCTCAAAAATTTTTTGCACACGTTTCAGACCATTTGGAGCATTTTTTGAAAAATTAAAAAAATCGGACGGACGCGTACGCGCGCGCGCATATACGCACGCACAGCTGATATGCAATAGAAATTTCCCGTTTTTTCACACGGATCGGATGACTGAAATGTCAAGGAATATTTCTACCAAGTTTCAAGTTAATCCGACTCAATATGACGTCATACGGGCCCGTCAAAGTTGAAATTCCGCGCGCGCGTCAATGGCGATATACAGTGCAACTATGCCAAAAAAATGCCAATTTTAAATCCAATTTTACTCGTCAGGATGGACGGTGACCCCCCATTTTCTTTACATTTTTTGAAAGCTGATGAATTGTACATGTCATTTCATGGGGTGGCAATGCAGACAAAATGATTAAAAGATATCAAATGTCTTAATAAAGTAAAAAAAGTAAAATTTCAAAATGACGTCATCAAATATCAAGTTCATTCGAGCGTATCTCACTAGTCCTTTGTTAATTTTCACCCAGATTGCAGTATGTTGTAGCTTATTTAATGTTCTTTCAAACATAAAATTACAACATTTTGATTGGATAACGGTATCAACTCGTAAAAATGGATTGAAAGTAATCCTGTCAAATTTGACCAGTTTACGTGTTATCTCTATGGGAGTGCAGTTTTTCTGGAAATGAAAATTGACATGACTATCTATATCGAGCGCTAGCTCACTTACCCTTCCGTAAATTTCTTCCAGATTTTGATATGTTGTAGCTGAGACTTTATGCTACCGTTAGTGTGCCCTTCGTTTTTTCATAAGATGTCGGAATCACGTCAAAAATTTTGGTTGAAATTCAGGCTTATCTTCGATGTATTGAGATATTTCTATGTTTCTGCAACTTTCTTTGCGATAACTCAAGAAAAACAGCCCCTATCACTCCCATATTTTGCACATGTTTAGTTCATGTCATGTACATTATTTCATAAAATAGCAACTCCTTGATCGGACAACATTTTGGGTATGTAAATTAGGGTCAAAGGTCACAAATGTTTCATTCTGTATCTTGGTGAATACATGTCTTATCTTTCCCATATTTTGCACACGCAAAGATCATGTTACAAGAATCATTTCACAAAATAACCACTTTTTGCTCAGATGCCATCTAGGTTGTGCAAAGTGGGGGTCAAAGGTCATATGTACTTGTTGTTGTATCTTCGTTATCGTGTATACAGATTTGGTACCAAAGATAGCAGATATGACTCCCTTTTCTAAATGAGAATCCAAACATCACACGGCCAATGTCTATGACCACAGATGAAACCTGCGTGGTCATGCCTATTGCAATCAGGACTTGAATCATTGATTAAAAAAAAATCGAATCACCTTAATTTGTCAGTGATGACAAATTACAATCTCTAGTTTGCATTGAAATTGCTCTATAGCTGCATACTCCCTGTACATGTACCAAGTACACAAGGAATCTGCTAACTGTGTATTATCTAAAGAGTTTAAGATTTTTTCAGGTGCATATGATTTCCAAAGTATATTAGGGTCTATATGATATTTTTCCAAAACTGATGATTCAATCGATTTCCAAACAGATTCGAAGCTATCATCAAGTAAACATTTCACCCATGTCATTTTTTGAGCAAGAGCAAAAGCGTAAGGGTTGGTCATCTTGAGACCACATTGAGCATAATCATTGTACATAAATGTCCTTTTGACCCTATCTTGGCTACCACTCCAAATCAACCTAAAAAACAGCTTATTTAACTCATTAAAAATTTTTTGTGGTATCTTGATACTTAAAACAGAAAAGAGATATAACAACTGTCGGAGAACAAGAGACTTAATTACACAAATTTTACCAATTAAAGAGAGAGATCTCATTCTCCAGCAGTTGATAGTCTGAGTAATGCTTTTTAATTTTTCCTTATAATTTAAATCAAATATCAAACCCAAATTGAGTGAAAAATTGATTCCCAGGCATTTCAAAAGAGAGGAAAATGTTTCCTACAGAACGATACACAAATGACAAAAATTGGATAAGAAATAAGGAAGATGTGACATTTTCAAATTTCAAATTTTTTCGGAAAACGTTTCTTGACCAGTCCTTATGAATATTCAAATGAGTAAGTTGATGATGTCATGCTCTCACAATTTCTTATTCATTTCAAATACAGAAATGACAAAAATCTGATATTTCAGCTGTATAAATATAAAATGTACCTTAAAACTACCCAAAATAAAAAAGAACAAATGTTAACTCATGTAACTGGTATGAGAACATACTTTTACTTGTATTAGCTAAAAACAACAATTTTTCTGAATTTCATATATAGCATTCATGAAAAATAGTGAGGGTATGACATCATCACCTCACTCATTTGAATATTCTTAAGGACCTGGCAAAAAATGTTTTCTGAAAAAAAAAGAAGTGAATTTCAAAATGTCATATCTTATTCATCTCTTATCTGATTTTTTTTTTCATTTTTGTATTGCTCTGTAGGGAATTATTTTTCTCTTTCTTTTGGAGTTTAATTATTTTTGGGGTAGATATGCTCTTTAAGTGGCAGTGTAAATTGTGTGTGAAAATGCAGTGTGTGTTCCTTTGCCTGGTTTATATCATCCCTGGCATCAACCTTCTCATCAGTTTAATGTCCATAGATACACGATCAATATGTATGCAAAAAAAAAAAAAAGAAGAAGTAGGAAATGTACAGCTGCTCCCTGCTGTAAGTATGTTGACATTGAATAAAACCTTGAGGTGCTAACATGGTCTAGATACCACTGCACAATGGCTTTATATTTTGACTGACGTATGCAGCATTATTCCACTGAATCAGAAATTACTGAGAATATGCATGGGTGTAAATTAAATGTTGCTTATCATGCAGTTTAAATATTACACTTGTATGTTCAACTCTGAAATAAATCACATAATGGCCTTACTCAAAATTTGCTTGAGATGACTTTGCTTATCAGTGTGTTTAAAGTACAGTCAACCTTGCCCAAGTCGAATCTATAGTCAAACTTGCGTAAGTTGAGTAATCACCTAAAAGTCAAACTTGCGTAAGTTGAGTAATCACCTAAAAGTCTAATTTTATCCAAGTCGAAGCTATTTCTTCAGTCCAAATAGATTCGACTAAATAGGCAAGGTTGACTCTTTTTGGACTGAAGAAATAGCTTCAACTTAAGAGAAATTTCGACTTATGAGGGATTAAAATCAATAGAATATAAAGAGAAAAAGACCTTCAACTTAGGTGATTATTCAACTTATGCCAGATCGACTTAAGCAAGCTCGATTGTATCTGATTGGAATGTCACTATGAACAAGGGAGCTGTAATTGAGTGTATGATTGTTGTGTCGACTCTGTTTTATGTCCTATGGCTTTGAGACAGCGCAACACACACACACACACACACACATTCTGCAGCCTGCGCACACCTGACAAGCAGACAAAAACACATAGAAAATATTTTTCTATTTTAAAGAAGTCACTTACACTTCATTTTCCTTCTTTGTACCCTCTCTCTCTCTCTCTCTCTCTCTCCATGCTTCTCATGCAAACTTACCATGTCTTAACTAGTGTTTTGGTTCATACTGTCAATGCATTGCTTAACTATTTATCAGCTTCATTTAAAAAAAGGCTAACTCTTGCAGTTTTGATAGGTATGATTACAAGGACAGCAGGCTTAGAGGAATGCATAAGAGAAATATAATCATTTTCTGAAAATTTTATTTAGTATAAAACAGCAACAAGTTGGTGTTCATAGGAACAACTGTACACAAGTAATTACATTGCTGAAAAGAAAAAGAAACTTTTGAACATATTAGTGGGATTGTCAGTCATGTCTGGACATACAGCATTGAGTAAATTGTACTTAAGGGCCTGACTTTTTACCAGACTTTAAGCCAAAAACCATACGGTGCTTGTTTTATTTTCAAAGTTCACTCATTTGTTTTATTGGTTTATTAATCAGTTACACCCATTTATCACTGATTATGGATATTGAACAGGTTGAGTAATGTGTTGACAGGCATCCTTGTTATAACTCCAAAGTAAAATTTGAATTCTTTGTTGAAATATGTAACCTATGAAATCACACAAATTACATGTATATGACATAAATCTACAGTTTTCTACATGTACAACTCTTAACTGCTCTCTATGTACACATGAAAACACTGTAAAAGGCACTTAAATATTTCTATAAAATAAACCAACTTTATCATATTTACAAGTTGCTATGAAGGTACAAATATCACTTGGCATAAAATATTTAGTTAAGACACAATCTTAAATATCTAAAGGAATCTTACCGCATGACAGAAAGACGGAATATTATCAATGATTTCTGAATAAATCTGAATACACAAACCACACTTTGCAGGAAGAGAATTGCCATTCCAAGGCACAGAACAGGAAGCATCTACATTTGCCCATGTAAGGCAATCAAGGCTATTCACATCAAACAGTTTTCAAGAAAACCCTTTTGTTTCATCCATAGTTTGTAAATATGTGATGACAGAACTGGAATGAAAACAAAAAGAGGCACAAGGAATGTTATTTCTGTTATTAATTCAATAAATAAACAATCAGTACATTTTGAAAAGAGATTAAAACTCTAAGGTGAAAATATTTGATAGAATTATGCCAATAAATATCCAAGAGGAACTCATTCCCATGAATTAAAGCTTGGGGGTTTACCTGCCTCACTTCCTCAGAACTAATCTTTAAAAAAAAAGTTTTGCAAAGGGCTGAAGTGAATGATGATGAAAGGCACCAAGTACTGTCATAACTTGCGATGGCTAGTACTGATCAACAGTTCTGTCATCTTCCCACCAATCAAATTGAATTCAAAGCATAAAACTGTAGACTTCCTTATGATACAGAGAGTGCACCTTGAAATACATGCAGATGAATGACATGTGTATTGCTGGGTATCCTGCAGCTCCTGAAATGGAACTCTTTTATGTACTTTTGTTAAACCATATTTTTTTTATAAGGCAATTGAGGGAAGAGAGAAAGAATAACTTCCTAAGGAAGTCAACTTCTTCCTCCTCCCCTTCTCTCTGTCTCTCCTCTCAGCTAACCCCTTTTTCAACCATCGCTCATGAATGAGAAAGAGAAAGATAGAGAGAGAGAGGGTTGAATATCAACGCTGTGTGGTCTAATTTCGACAAATTACACAGCAGAGAGAAACACACTGAACTAAAATCTTGATGACCTATTGCCCTTTGAAGCCAGGCTAATGTTTCCCAGCTGCCCATGTGAGAAATATAAAAACTGAATATTATTAATACTCTGCTCCAGCCCTCTGTATCTTGTCAACTTAAGTGACAAACACAGGCAGAGTACTTGCTTTCAAAGCCAGAAAGCTGCAGTACTGGGATGGTAAATACTGTATATACAGAGCTAGGCACTTAAAATAAAGGCAATAATATCAAGCTCCATCACTATTTTTGGAGGTAATTGTGAATTTTTGAGAATGCCCAACCCTGGGGTGTGGATGTTTCTCTTACTGTCTATCAAGAATCCCGACAACTGCTTCCATTGTCCTTTGTTTTTGTTCTTTTCACTTTTTTTTTTTGGGGGGGGGACGGACGGTGGAAATTATGTTTTTAAGCCACTATGTACTTGGATTTGGTCACATTTCAAGTCAGTTTGAATACTGTACAATTTGGTCCAGTTTCTGTTTATAAAAAGAAAGCCACTCCACCCTCTTGAACAGATGCTATGGGGCACAAAGTAGTCTCTGGAATGATTCATTGACATAACTTCTTAAAGATATTAACAAGTGTATTTGCATTTTACGACAGTACAAAACGTTTACAGGCACAAACTTTAATGGCAGCATTGCTGTATTTCTTACGTGTGGTCTTTATGGACACTTCAAAACACTTTAGAGTGAAAAATATTGGAAAACATGTTTGATTAAACCAAGGATGAGTAAAATGCTACAAAGTTTCCCTTTCAGAGCATGATTAATTGCTTGTTTATGCTTGTAATGTAGTTGGATTACTACAGTACTTTGATTTGTGAGGTTTTAATGGCTCACACTGAGATCAAATGCGTATATGTCTGAAATGCCAATCCACAGTTCTGTTGATGTTTAAGCCATTTACCTGCTGACATGTTGATCAGATGGCGCTAGCTTTAGGAGTTACATAAATCACACATCACTTCAGAACTGAACTATCTAAACTTGAGTATTTGCTCTGCACTCATCAAGTGCTGTTAAATCGTGAAAACACGGCTGTATTTTAAAGTGTTTGTGTTTATAGTCCAGTGGAGTTTAGTTCATTCAAGACCGCACTGCACTTGCATAAGCCTCCCATGGTCTGGAGTCTTGGAGCATTGTTGGTTCACTGAGATCTACATAAGCTGGAGACCGCTGGGGAGAAGTGTGGGGGTACTGGTAGGCAGGGGGCATGCCACTGGCAGGGGTGGAAGGGTTTGCATTGTAGAAGTCCATTTGTGCCCTGGGAGAATGTTGCTGCTGAGGGAAATCACATTGGGAGGCTTGTCGGAAGTCATATGGTTGTTGTTGTTGCTGCTGCTGCTGCTGCTGCTGTTGCTGTTGTTGTTGCTGCACTTGTTGCATGGCAGCAAAGTTGAATGCCTGCATCTGATGGTGCTGTGTTGATGGATATTGTGGTGGTGGGGACATCATGTCTTGCTCAAGCTTTGAATTCACTGACACATTGTCCAGAATGGTTGCCTGCAAGGGGCTGGTATTACCACCAGTAGCCAGGGGCCTTCCAAGCCACTGCCCCCTTGCATTACCACTCTGTGTACTCACATTGATGTTGGCCATGTCATAACTACTGTTGGTAGTAAAGGGAGGCATTTGGCAGGTCTGTCTGATCATACTCTGCTGACAAGGCATGGTGTGTGAAGCAGTCACGCTGGCAATCGTTTGCACAATGTACTGGTCAAGTTCTTCAGAAGAAATCTCCTCCATTCCCATCATCTCACTGCCAAAGTCACGCACATCCACCCCAGCAAAGTCCATGGGCATCTCGGTCTTCACCTTCAGGGAGTACTTCTGCCGCTTTGTTGGACGAGTGCAGTCAGCATCATTCTTGGGTGTGGTTGGTGGAGTGGGTGGTCCCTGTCCAACTGCCCCTCCCATCATCATCCCCAGCTTGTCTGTTCTCTCCTTCAGACTGGCGTCTGTGATCTCCTCCCCAACCATGGTGCTGAGCAAGGCCTTGGTCGAGACCTGGTGGGAGGGGTCAGGCGAGGGGACTGGACGGTTGGGTGGAGCCTTTTTGTTATTGTCATTCTTGTTGCGGCGACGGGGCTGGTACTTGTAGTCTGGGTAGTCTTTCTTGTGCTGCTGCCTGAGACGCTCAGCCTCTTCAATGAATGGTTGTTTCTCTTTGTCAGACAACAGCCTGCAGGAGAAAACAAAACAGGAAGAAGAGAAGAGAGAGGTTAATGCCTATCTATTATGCATATACATGTACTGTCCCCTCAACAACACAAAAATTTTGTCAGCATCTTATTTTATTTATTTTTTTATTTTTTTCTATTATTATTATTATTTTTTTTTTTGGGGGGGGGGGGGGTGTGGGGTATTCTGTAGGGCGGGGAAACCAGGGTTTGAATCTATCCTTCCCTACCATATTCACATGAGTCAGGAGATTCAAAATGCCCAAGAGGAGATGTACCTCTCTTCACTCAAACCAATTCACAATGAGGACTTCAGTCATTGATTGCATAATGTATAATCAAGAGGATGACGGAAAAATAAATAAAATGAATGACAAACTGAAAATTTATTAATAAAAAGTATGCAAAAACTCATTTAAGAGAAGAGGGACAATGAACAAGGAGAAACAGAGGTAGTATTGAATCTTACAAAGCAGAAGTTATACATACATCTAGATCTAGATTACCAGTGAATTTTACAAATGGAAGACAAATAATTATCGCATCACCATCTAGCGCATTGTCAATTGACAATTCTATTTCAAGTTGTTACATATAAGAGACCAAAAATAAAATGTAGATCTACATTTTGAGAGGATCCTGGCGGGGGGGGGGGGGGGGGGGGGACAAAGAGAAAGGAACAATGCTAGAAATTTGCCTGCAACTTATTGTTGCAGTGTGTAACGTGAGGGGGCGGCAGGTAACAGTCCCGAAGGTGAAAAGGCGTTGTTTGAAGAAAAAAAATTCCGCAGACGGGTCAAGAGAACAACGGATGACAATAGAGGAATGACTGTAGGGATTTAATGGCTTTTTGACCTCCAAGAAGACTTACAATATAAGTGCACACCACCGACACTTTGGTGATGTCTCTGCAGTTGCCCCCTTCGCCTCGCAAACATTTCGCAATTGTATCCAAACGACGCTTTTACTTTACTGGGTACTTCAAACATCCCAACAAGAGAGTGTACTCTACAAAATCCAATGTAACCCCAAATACTACGCATGGGTATTCTCATACGGTTGGTGTAACGACACCAATTTCCGACTTTTCAACTACTTTTTGACGTGTTATTGAATACAGAGCGTAGAAGTGCTCGTCACAAGTTGAACACTTTTCAAAAATAAAACTTCACTCGAGGCTCTCACTTCACATCACCACAAGAATGATATAAACAATGTCATACGGCCGATGAGACCATGGACCTATGATGAGACGTACAATCTCATATCTCAAGAGCTTGCTGAAAATCTTGCTCACGCTTGACATTTCGGAAAATACATCTGATACATTGTATCTGAGATTATACAGCACCATGCATTTTGCAAGGACGGGGTATCAAACTTATGAGGACACACGCTTCGCCTAACCGCCGCAAAAAATCAAGGAGACACTACTCAAAACTCTCCTCATCTGCAAGACACCAGATCGGCTACAGCCGCACTGCAGTGTCATGCAATAAATGCTAGAGATTAATATGGCAAAAAGATAACCCGGAATTCCATGGGTCATGGAGGTCGTCCATTCACTCATCACCAACTCCCAGCTGACTCGAGCGCAACTCTCAAAGACCGGCGAGATATTCTTAATGTGAAATGCAGTTTGTGAATAGACAGGACCCATTGGTGATTCATTCACCCCATTGCTTCCTCGGAAAGATTAGTAATCCTATTATTGTGCTCATGCCAATGATAATGTACGTAGTCTGCACTGGTCTGGTACAGCAATATCGCAAATATGAAATATCGTTTATTATTATGTCCCTGTCGCATCTATCACGGCAAAAAACAAAAACGAAACACTCGTTTTGGCAGGGGGTGTGTGGGCCGCATAAGGGGAAAAAAAAAAGAGTCAAGCCGACATCACGGCTGGGGCGCAGCTCAGCACCTCAGAATCATTTACCGTCACACACCTCCGCTGCTCCAGCCTCTGGCCTCATGTCAGCACAGTATAAAGACGAAAACGATGCAGAGAAGGCAAAGTGTCCTTTACAAATATCCATGCCTACCATAAGATGGTCACTATGCGTGGCCACACTCAAGGGTGGAGATTTTATGTGGGCGGCCCTTTCTCTACCAACAAAGGCCTATTTTCCAAGAAACTATGTGGAAATGGCTAGGCAGGGGGGGAATTAAAAATGATGAAACGCCCTTGTCGATACAATAAATATATTTATCATCGATGATATAACAATTGTATTACGACAATATAAAAAAAAACTGTGTACACATTTATGAACCAATGATTCAAAACTTGTTCATGTAGGCCTATTCCATGAAAATACACATAATTCAGTCATTTCCCGCCACGAAACAATACACATCTCTCTAGACTCTCAATGTACAACAACATGTCAATACATGTACCACAAATATCGGCTTCTCATTGATTGATCAAATTCTGCATTCCAAACACATGCCATGATGAAAAGTTAGCTCTCCCTATAACTTTCTTGGATTAATTTTTAAAAAAAAAGAACATCTCAGTCTCTGTTTAAAAAAGGAGCATTTGTGAAAATCCCAATACATGAATGCACAATTATTCTGATGCAAAACTCCGAACGATGAAAACTCATGAGCAACAGTATGAAGGAAACTGAGGCATAATACACCCACAAGCCGTTCAAGTGAAGAGCTGCCCGGGTCATCACACAAACCTTCATCATACACTGCACCATACCATTGCGTGACATATTATGTCACGATATTCATTGCGTTCTAGTTACAACTCATCCACGATAGCTGAAAAAAAAAAGCAAACAAACAAATCTCTGCACATACATCAGTGTACACTCTTCCACCAGTGTAGGTTTCTATTTTCGTGTTTTATATAAAATAATTGAAGAGACTCACCTCCAAAGTTTTCCCAGAGTCTTGCTGAGCTCTGCATTATGAAGCTGTGGGTATTGGTTTCCCAGCTTCTTCCTGGCTGCTTGAGCCCATACCATGAAAGCATTCATCGGCCGTTTGATGTGTGGTTTCCTCTTTCCGTTTGTCGCCGTCCGAGTCGGGATAGCCACCACAGACCAGTCGTAGCCATTGAGCACCCTCGATACCGCATCCCTGATCGACGGGGAGAACTGAGCAGCGCTGCCGGCGACAACGACTCCAGACTCGGACCCTGAAAGCTGCAAGTCTTCCCGGCTACATTCGCTGGAGTCGGATTCACTGCCCGGTGTCCGTGGGCTGCTTCCCGCTGAAAGGGAATGCTGCAACTCCAAACTCTCTGGACTGCTCATGGTGCTAAACTTGAAAAAAATGGATGATGGTAAAATAAACTAAGAAAGACCAGAGTTTATTAAAACAAGATGAAAGAGCGTTCGAGTCAGTGACAGCGAGCTATGTAGACAAGTATCAATCCAAGACGGGAGGCTGCACGAGCGGGCTGATCGAAGGTTGGTGAAACAGTGTACGTGAAGAGGAGGTTGTGCCTATCTTTATTCCAGTTTACATGACACGACCAGGGCAGTCACCGAGGCTAAATCCCACATCATTTGCCTCTTCACTGACTAGTAATATCGCTTGTTGGGATGACTGGGAGTCACGTCGCGTGTATGAGCCAAAGGGTGTTTATTGACACAATTAGGCAAATGAGGCAGTCATGGGGCAGCATAGGACCCGCCCCCGTCCCTTACTCTTTGTAAGTCATTTGCCGCGGTACGCTGTTCATTGGCTGATCGAAATGCATTATCCATGAGGTTTCCAACCACGTTCGCGATTGGTATACTTCGTAGATGACCTCACCGATTAGTTCCGCCTCGTTGTGAATGAGTGACCCCCATTGGTTGAAGGTTTCACCTCTGCGATTGGAACTTGCAGCAGGTCATTAGACGGACTGTAATAGACTATCGGATTACCAAAAAGCCCAGCTAGAATAGGCTGTGAGTTACAATGTATTTAAAAGATTGAAGCTGCCAGATAAATCTATAGTACTCTTCCTTTCTCACTGAGTTTGTCTTAGCTGGTATACCCACATACATTTTCAACGGCGACTTGATTCACAAGTATCCTGTGGTTTTATAATTTATTTCATATGGAGGCTAATGGTTCGGTTATCCAACAACTAAGTACTCCCTGACTCTCATGCACGAGATGTGTATGAAATCTCCATGCAAAACTATATCCGTGGTCTTAGTCCCCTTCCCGCCAAAGAAATAAATCGGCTAGAATTACAAATTAATGTTTTTAATATTGACTAAACTATCTGACAATATAAGCTGCCTGCAAAATACTAAAACTTTATCTGTTCATGCATTGTAATTATAAAGAAAAGAAAAAAATGTTTCTTAATCTTAAACGCTAAAGCGGTGGCGCGCTATTACGCCAGTATCGCATAAATGTATTCTATATCTAAATGCACCGTTTCACTGAAAATAACTCATTTTAGGCACACCTTTACAACCAATGATGTCAACACATTCATAGGTACTCGCATGTCTTTGATCGGAACGGACGAATGGGGCAGTTTTTTGATATGAACTCAGAGTATAAAATCCTTAAATGAGAATACCCTGAAATATCAATTTGCTCACTTGCGTTAAAAAGCTTTCACGTTCCCATGCCACTTGTTTGTCAATGAAGTGTGCGTAAAATTCGAATATACTTTGTGTTTGTCTTGGACTGCGAGGAAGTAATCATCAAAGTAGTTTTAAATGTTCGAATGGTGGCAACTTGTCATTTGATACAATTACCATTGTGCTTATGAAAAGAGACGATGCATTCCACTGTGACTATTCGATGTTAGTTGATAGTGCTTTCAACTTTCAACTTTCAACTTTATTTTCACCTCCATCAAAATGAACAAAGAAATTATCTACATTTGCATATACACGGGATATTTGTGATACAGAACAAAATTTGAAAAGGTACATAAGAAAATTATGAAAATGAAAAGTAGATGCGATTACATCTTTGTTAAATACATAAAGCGTATAATGCAAGTCAACTGAGGATGAGGATGGAAGTGGAGGGTCCCACTAAGAAGCAAAGCTTGTACGATATGGGACCCTCAGAAAATACGCAAAACATCAATATAAAAGACAATAAACGAACCGATGTCAACTGACATCAAAATGATTGGGAAGAGGAGAAAGAGAGAAAAGGAAAGAAAAAAAAGAGGAAAAAAGGGAGAAAAAAGAGGGAACTACAGCATGTGCCATCGTGGACGCAAGCAATCTAGATTTCATAATGTAAAATAAGTGATAAAATACAAGCTGGATTGAATGTGATGCAAAACATTTTTTTATACGTAGTTATGTTGGTAAGAATGCAGGAGAAAGAGAAAAACACATCGTTATATTTAGAACACAGACAGGGACATACTTAGGAGGACTTATGTAAAAAAGAATGATGACTTGACTGAGATGATAAAGGGAAACTAACTCTGTTGGATGTTGTAAAATTTCAATAAAAATGATTTTAATTTATTCTTGAAGGAATTCAGAGATTTTTTTATGTTTTACTTTAATTATTTTTAATGTTATGTTATCATTTTCCGTTTTAGTTGATTTCTTCTAGTACAGCAGATTACAGTACATGCTTGAATGCGGTGTATTGTTTTGCCGGAACAAAAATTGCCATGAAATTTTGAGAAAGGTCTGAATTGGGTGCAATACGAAGAAGAACTTTCTTTCCCCAACCACTCGTATTTTATTTGATTCCTGTCTTTTATAGCGTCTTATAATTCATAATATTCATAAGTGTTTATTTTTTTCTTCTTCTGTATCACCTCATGTATCGGGGTCTGAAAAGGCGGGATCAGTATAATTATAGAGGGCGCTTCATTAACGAACAAAAAATGCTGCGTGTAAATCTTGTGAAGTTGTGATTTGCGCCCTACACAACTATGAACCTTTGTTGATGTTGGTGGTGACATCAGTTGTGGTGCTGTACTTCGTGATAATGTGTGTTGTCAAGGGGTTTCCCCCTACACTTCCCTTTTATCATCAGTAGCGAAATAATCTGCATTTTACTCATATTCTCGCACTCTGAGTGAAGGAAGTTGAATTTTCACGGTTTATCCGTGCTGGGTATTGTCTGAAGTATATAAGCCTCAAATGTTGTATACCTGTGCGGATAACAGCTTTATATTGATATGTTTAGATCTACTTTTTTTGTCCCCACATCCCCTTCCTTCTCCTTGTTTTTCTTTCTCTGATAGGCTAAATTGTTAAATCTCTTTATTAGTGACGAAAAAAGTCTTATCCTTAAATGATTTCTTAGTACAACTTCCACACATTCCCAGTACTCTCTTTTGCCAATAAAGGACCTCAGATTTGATTTATGTGCATTTCCAAGGAAGTATCACACACCCATGGTATTTCGCAAGCATGGCAGCTACCACACACCATTCGCATTGTTACAGTGTAAATAACAACAACAACAAATTATGTACAATTATATGTTTTCTCGTATATAAGCAACATTGTCTCACGGCACAGAATGATAGCTCTAATTGAAGGACGTGACAGTTTCTGGGATTCTGCCTTTCCTACTCACGAGAACGACTGAAATACATTGAGAAGCGAAGATTGCAAAATCGATCGATATCCAACACTGACGATATCCCGATTGTGAACAGTTTACTGTGTGACTCGTCTGCTGTGGTAAGACGGCTGTACGAAGAGGACAGTGTGAACTGTGGCTTGCAAGTCTGTTTTCTGCTTGTCGCCTAGCCCACCTGCGTAGTCGTCGGGCCTCCAACTCAGCTAGCGATTCGTCGGCGAGAAATAAAGTCGCGACGGACAGAAATGACTTGATTTATCGGCCTCTGAGGAGCACCATCGTGAGCAGTGATTGTTGGACCAATATGAGAAAAGTGGCAGAACGGGAAATATCCCGCACCATGGGTGTTCTCGACTTTGAAAATGAAATATCATAAATATAATATATGTAAAATTTTCCCTTCACCTCTTTTTTTTTTCTCTCTCTCTCCCTCCTCCGCCCCCCACCTCTTTCTCTCGTGACGTTTGGCCAGCCATGATTTGAATTTTCGTTGTCTTTAGTAGTAATGTAAGTACATTGCGGAAGTAGTATCCCTTGATAGTTTAAAGTATATGTTGGATCAAGGAGGTACTATAGTCTGCAATACCTTCTTGGTTGGATAGGCTATGATCCTGCGTTTAATATCAAGAGTATACTTCACCCCCTTTTAAAACCGAGGTATTCCTGGGTGGTAAGTGGGTGACTCGTCAGTATACACACTTACAGACCTTTGCAATTAATTTAGAAACCTTTGAAAGCATATTCAAGTGTGCCTGTCGATACTTTCAGCCCGTGCACAACATAAACATGAATCATACGGCACTCGAAGAACACTCTTTCACATATTCAAGGGTTAAAGGTACTGTTTACCATTGGAGGCAATGATAAAAAAAAATGTTCGCGTTATCACATTTGATGCATATGTATGGGTCAGTTGTATCACAAAATATCCTACCATACAAAATTTTGCTATAAAGCCTAAAGTATAAGGAGATATCACTATTTTTCTCACTTAACCATAACTGCAGTTTGGTCTAGAAACAATTTCATTATAACTATTGTTCACATTTTGTATATTTGATTTAATTGTATTTGATTAACATTGATTATACTGCGTATCTTTTTTACACTGGTTGTTTCTATCTCTAACTCACATTTTAGACCTCTTTTGAAGCACAAAAGCTGGTTTTTTTTGTATCATCTGCATATTAATGGTAAATAATGCCTTTAAGTTACTAATGTTTAAGTTTGAATCAGGAGTGGTTCTACCAAACGACCAAAACAGTAGATGTTTCATTTGCGGTCAGCCATGAAATAAGAAAATCTATTTGGCCATGCAATTTCAACCAACACGACCGAAACGATATTTGGTGAAAACTTGTAGGCTCCTAAAACTTCCACTATCACGTTTGTTCAAAGCTTTTTCTTCGTGAAATGATGCAGCCGAGGAAAACAATATTGGTATCATATTTTATACTCGAAAGACATTGAACGAATTGCAAATATCGTACCAGTGTCATCATTTTTTCTTTTTCTTTTCTTTTTTTATACTCGTAGCCTGTGAATTTGTTACTGGTAAATATGTCAGTATGTTGTTTATTTTTGTGGGTTTTTTTTTTCACTGGACGTTGGTGTAGACCATAAAGTGATTTGAATATCTGATATTTTGAAGTACTTCTCTTAGTTAAAATCTTAGTATGATGACAAACTGAAATGTCGTAGACAGTGACTAATGCATGTTGCATCCGCCGCTGTTGTTCGCATGAGTCTTCTGTCCCAGAAGAAAGGGAATTCTTAAAATCGCGAGTTGTCCTCAAACTTGAGCGTCGCACCTCCGTATAGCTGTCGACTCCGGTTGCCTGTCTCTCACGGGCTTGACGGACCCTCCTGGCTTTGACAGTCCCAAGCCGTCAGTAGTTCACCGACGAGCGGAAATCACCGATTTAGATCACCGTGTCTGATTACCAATAGATACACAGAGATGGAGGAAGAAACATATGTTCTCTTCGCTGCTACTCTGATTATCTTGTCATAGCACATAACGTGAAAAATGTTGTTATATCATGTTTTGAAAGGTATGGCCCAGAGCGTAAAGACTATACTATGATTATGAAACGCACAGTTCTAAGCCATGCAGTCAAGAGATACCACATCAGGAGTGTATTGAATATTATGAAGATGAGACAGATGATGAAGAACAAAATGCAGATTTTGTGATGTGAATGATGATGTAGAAGATGAATACAGTATGAAGAATGGAAATGTTGACATTGCACAATATTCCGATACAAAAAAAAAAGAAAGATACAGTCAATGTGATATAAACTACGATGATATTTCTGTTTCGGACGCAGTTGTGAAGATGATAGAATTAAGCTCCAATTTACTGTTTGTTGTGAAGCGCTGTTTATATACACAAACACAAAACACGTTATGCTTGTGGATTACGTGGGACGTGATTTCCAACACCCTGGTATCGCATAAGACTTTATAGTGCTATGTGGGGCTCACAAGTTGTGAAAAAGAAACAAGGCGCGTTACTGCTGTGAGACGGGATGATGATTTTTTTTTTTCCTTCACTGCACTGTGAAAGTCACATCCTCCTATTGGATGAAGCAGCGAAATCCCGACATTGCACTGCTATCTCACCGGACTATACCATGCTTCTGCACATTGTGAATTATTTTGCCAGCTATTTTCATCTGAGGAAAAAAAAAACAGCAGTAGCGGTTTGCCAAGCGAGCTTGCAGAGAGCGAGGGAAAGAGAAAGTGAGGTAGATCAAGAGTCACATCTGCTCACTCCATCTTCACCAGGTATCCTTCCTCCTCTCTCTTTCTTTCCTTCTTTTTCTTCTTCATCATCACCTTCTTCTCCTCATGCCCCATGACTTCATTAGGTGGAACGCTAGACATTAGATACAAAAAGACTCTTGAGAGCACTGGTAGAAATGTACCGGCATTTAGGTGAGAGGGTACACAAAGCACCCTTGGGTCCAATCGTAGCTAATCCCATCGCATTGACGCGCACGAGCCGGCGACGCGAACGACATTCCGTGTGTATCCTTTAGCCAAACTGCGGCTCATCTCCCCTCGAACAAAGGGTCATGATATCACGTCTGATGTATGGTAATGTTGTCTCATACACGATATCTACAGTGAGTAAACAAGCGAATTTGAGCAGAGGAGGGTTAATGTCTCCGGGTAGAGCGGTAAATAATGATAACATTTACAAAATAGTCGATAGTACCATTGGATTCTGTGTTGTGCTGCAGTGACTATAACATCAAATTTGAGACACTATATATCACAGACAGTAATGCCAAATTCGTCAATGATATCCTGAATAAGATATCTATGTTATTTCTCCATGATGAAATGTCCACAACAGCCCCTATTATCCCAAAGTATTCGTGTACATCTCGCAAATGTCATATCCGGTGTGTAGATGGCGAGGGATATCTGTATATTAAAGAAACTGCAAGCAAGTTTGTTAAAGACCGTAAACTATAATAGCTTGTCACGTTGGACGTAAAAAAAAAACAAAAACAAAAACAAAAAAGTACGTTTTTGTTTCTGTTCTTGATTCATCGTACAATATCAGTGCATGCGATGTTTTTGATTTCTCTAATTTCTTTATGGAACATATCTTGTGAAACACTGCACCCACTGCTGCGTGACGGTATATGCGATTTCTCAGATAGGACCATAGTAAGATTAAAGAGAATAACTTTCCCATCAATCTGTGCTATAACAAGGTTAAGAGTCAGTGGAAAGATTCCTTTTCGGATGTGGTCGGAGGAGACTTTAATGGATGATGCCTGGCATTGTTTGATATCTGAGATAATTGGTTAATGAGATATCACTGTCTTCAACCAACGAAGAGGATGTTCCCTCCTCTCCAGACCGGTAATGAAAATGCCAAATACTTTTTTCTTTCTTTTCTTCGAACTGCCAATTTGAATCGATAAACAGGTACCACAGACAATTACTGATACCTCGAGGAAAGTTCGATGTTCGGTAGTTCGGTCTTGTTTCTACCATTTCAAAATTAAATATTTTTCCCGTCGTTAGCTAATTGTAAGTACGATGGTGATTATAGTAGTGATGAAAGTAATGATGATTAATGATTTGTCATTTTCTAGTAATACTAGTTTCAGGCCGTTGTGGCAACTGGTCATGGTTTGATAGACTTGGGTGTAATTCCATCTTTGGAAAAAAAAATACTGAAATCTCATTTTTCATACAGTAGTGATCATTATCATAACTACACAGTGATTAGTATTAACATAAGTGTGCAGTCATACTTTTGTTATCTACAGGAAAAGACGCTGAGTACGAAGATCTTGCGTAAGAATTGATAAGTTCATATGATTCAGTATGAAACCGGCCAAACTTTATGTCGTCTTACATATCAAGCGTATGAGTCCATTACTCCCATATATCAGTGAGCACATTCCTTGCAGTGTTGGGATGGGTTTATAATCATCGTAAATGGGTACCGTAGAAAGTGCAGGGAAAGAGGGCAAGATCAGGCGGTCTTCGGGGACTAGCATACATGCACGTGAACTTCGCCTACAAGCAGCCGAAGACATGTGGTAAGATCATCATCCTGTCTGAGGTTTCTATTGCGAGTGATTGCATCCCATGCATTGACACGCGAACTTAACGAAGTAAGCTACCCCTTCCCTCCGTCGTGCACCTTACCATACTAGTCTGCCTCCTAGACGTCTTCTATCAACTTTCTGGCACTTCCGGCTTTCATCATAATTCATATACGAGTGCAAAAGCCGACATTGATAGCATCTTTCACTGTTCTGCTTTTGTAGAGTTTCCGCTTTAATTTGCGCTTTAAAGGTATTGTGTAAAAATGTTTCCCTTTAAGACATCTGGATGTATTTTATGATCCCATGATGATATGACACTATGGTCTCCAACGTACTATCTCGACTATTGCAGTACAGCTATTAAGAGAAATACGTTGAAAATGGTTGTCAAATGCTTCAAAAAAGTTTTTAAAAAATCAAAATGTGTTGGAATCGATTTACCATAATTACGTTTTCCTAGATTCGAAGTGTTTGACAAATAGTCAGAAATTCTTTATTGCAAGCAAGATTGTAAGAAATTCATATACTGTAGTGTTTCTTCGTTAATTTGACCATCCAAAAATTACTGAAGCGCGACGGTATTCAGCTACATGAAAATGAACTAATCAACATCGAATCCTTGTTTTTAAAAAATAGAAATAAAATGATAATGATAAAAAAAAAACTAAATAGAAAACGGTCTTGAAAGTGTAAACATACTGTTGCTATTATCAAGTAGCTCTAAACAGCAACTAGTAACATCTTCCAGTCGCCGTACGAAGAAACATTTTAAATGTGTGGAGTTGGTATTAAGAAATGTTCATGGCAATACTGGATGAACTGAATTAACTTCTCAACGATATACCCGGATGCCTTCTGATGATGGTGAATGATGGTCTTTGCCTGTACAGTCATTGTGAGAATTACATGAAGAAAATGTCTTTGTAGTGAGTTGTTCATCAACCAAAAACAAATTCAGAATGTAAATCGTAAATATATACCATTAAAACAGGTCAGTCAAAAGCTGATTTCAAGCAGAGCTATAGGATTTCATGGCAATTCGTCACCGCACTATGCGGTCTGTGGGCACTACAGGAGGAACCGTCATAACTGGCTTTTGTGTGATGTCAATGAAATACATGAAGAAGCCCTACTAGCATGATGTTTAAAGGGGAAAGTTCTCCTTCATATTTAGTAAACACATAGCAATATTAGTAGAATGCATCAGTAAAATTTGAGGAAAATCGAACAATCTGTTCAAAAGTATTGAATGTATTCCGGGAATGTTTATAGTTTTGAATTTGATGCCGCCATCGCTGGATGAGAAGACTGTAGCAGCTCGTGACGTCACTACATGCATACAACGATATAAAGAAAGTAAAGAGAATTCCACAAAATATGGGCAATTCCATGGGAATGTGGACATGGCACTAAAATTTCAACTTTATCATATTGCAAAAGAATTACTCATTATGCATTACCCATATATTGAAGTTAAAGAGACTCAAAGAATTATATCAATCGGTCAAATATTTCCCGAGAAACAGCTACAAATGTTGAAGACAATTTTTCAGTCATCCAAATTGCTAAAATGCATGCTTAACTTGATATAATTTTTTTTAATAGAAAAATTCTGCTAGCACTTCAATTAATTTATTTTAAAGAAGCAAATTGGTTCTACTTCAGTCTCCCATGAGGAAATTTTTATGCCACCTTCAAAAAATTCTAATCACCACATGAAAGTTCAGCCCTTGAGCCATGTAACGCGAGTTACCGAAACAAGAAACATTTTTCATTCTGAAGGAAGCAGTGGAGGTAATTTGTTGGGAATCATAATTTTCTAAATTCATCACACCCTGATACTGTACACAGGATGTTGACTTGAATAAACACTGTTATCACATTAAAAAATGTCAATGAAAACTGTAACGCGAGTTACCATGTAACGCGAGTTACCGGCATGTAACGCGAGTTACCAACTATAAACACAAGTTTCCCCCAACATAAGCAAATTTTAGCACTTAATTGAGCTAGATTGTGGTGAAAACAATCAAATGCAGTGCTATACACACTATGCTGGACTGAAACAAAGGAGGGCAGCCTAATAAACTGTGATAAGCGTCAAGGCCACTGATCACATGCCACATTGAAGAGTCTAGCCTGGCTTTCACTGCATACTGTACATGTATCCAGCAGTGAATGAGACCATTAGATTTATCTTTTGAATTTCCTGCATCAGTATTACAGAATTTTTATTACAGAATGCTATAAAGCACAGCAAGTGTTGGTTCTAATCCTTGTTCGGTGGTCTACTGAAGATGACACCTGTCCTTAGATCAGGAGGTTGTGGGTTCGAATCCTGCTCAAGTATGTATGCCCATAATTTTTTTATCATGGCTACTAATAAAACACTAATCAATTCAGTGAGCTTATTAACGTTGATGTAGGGCAATTTGTCAATCAGTTGCAATGAAAACATCTCAACGGAAGAATTTCATGAATTTGAATAATTACGCAGTACCCACTGCATGTTATAAGGATTAGAACCAGCACTTGCTGTCGGGCGAAAGCACGGTGGTCTAGTGGAGATGACACCTGTCTGGTGATCAGGAGGTCGTAAGTTTGAATACTACTTGAGTATGTACGCCCATGACTTACGCCCATGACTTTTTTATCATGGCTACTACTAAAACACTGATCAGTTCAGTGCTTATTTATGTCGATGTAGGGTAATAAGCCAGTTCGTATACACTGTAGCTCATGTACACATTGGTACAAATGACCTTTCTTTTTTCTCAGTTGGTTCGGCACTTCACTTGTTTTCAAAGCAGCATAATGCATAAGCTTGCATGACATAACAATTTATGGAACTTCTATTAAAAAAAAGAATGAACTTGCATTTAGATCAGGGGACCAGAATACTCCCATCAGTTTATAATTTAGCAGGAATCCATTTCATTGTTTTGTATTGAATGCAGTAACAGCTTATTTCCGTTTATATTGCAAAATACCATTCTTGCTGTCAGGTGGATGTGCTGGCAAGCATCATTTCTAAGGATCGCATGAATAATCATCGCATCTGATCACAGATGCATATGTCAGTGAATTTACAAACCAAAATGCCTGTTCGTACAAATGATCTTTTTTTGTTCATGCACAAAGTGGAATTACGAACTGGTCTTTTTGTCAATCAGTTGCAAAGAAATGTACTTGTTTTCACTCCTCACATACTGTAGATAGGATTTGAATTTTTGAAAGATTGTAAGCTGTTTCTTAAACTTGTATATATAGGGTTTGATACTTTTATTGTTTTAAAAAGACTTTCAACATTTTTCATCTTTACACTCTGAAACTTACAATGTAATAATACACCAATATCATCTAGTATATATTCAAACATAGTCAAGGTCTCTATGAGGAGTGAAGCTCTTATTAGTCTTAAACACACTCTTCTATTGGGTGTATTAGTAAAATATTTGTTTAACATTTATTCGTTTTACTATCTACACAAATAAGCATCTCTCAGATTATTCAACACAAGATTCAGTGCCATCAGAACAATTGTATGTCATCAATTTGTGTCACCCTGTGTTAGTGGACATAATGTAACGCGAGTTACTGTAACGCGAGTTACCGACATGAAGGCTCCCTACATTTTTCCAGGTCATTGTTACACAACTTTGATATTGTTAATTTATGAGTCCTAACCCACTATCAATTCAAGGTAGGAAAACTTTTATCAAGATTGTCTAGCATGAGGAGACTTTCCAAAAAGAGGTCTTCATAGAATTGACCATGTCCTTTTTGTGTAACGCGAGTTACCGAAATTAAATGATTCAAGAATCCCAACATGTTTGTCCTTTATTTTTCTATTTGGATTCATTTAGTTGGTGTATGTCTACTTAACCCATGATGAAAAAAGTAACTTGTAGATCCTACCAATTACAAAGATATTGGCACATTATCCCAAAAATGTACCCATTATTTGTAACGCGAGTTACCGTGGAATTGCCCATATGTTTTTTTTTTAAATGAAAAGTAGGCTATTACGCATTGCTTCGACAACATACTGAATAAAGGTAGCATACTATTCCCCATGCCTTCAGAAAAAGTTAAGTCTGTAGCACTCTTATGCTAAAGAAAAAAATAAACTGTGTTGAATTTTCTTAACGTTTTCTGTGATATTATGGTTACGCTTTAACGTGACATCGTGAATTAGTCTTTTTATCTAGCGTTGTAAAGACCGCACATGGACTTAACCAAAACTTCAAAAAATTCATGTCTTTTTAACAAAGTAAATATGGTCCAATGTTCCCAAAATTCCACTGATGTGTACTACTACTACTACTACTACTTATATGACGTCATTTATTTCTACATGCGCTGAACTCGCTATTTAGAGCCTAATACATTTACCCTTTAATGTCTGAACAACATTTAAATCGTCAAAATGCCAGTCAAAATGCCATAATATACCATATATTTCTCCGACATTATACTGAGGTATTACCTCATGTGGTATTTATGTAAAACCTCTGTGGAGAAATTTATTGTACATGTAGAAAAAGCACACCTTATATCAATTTTCAAACATTCCGCGAGGATTGGACCAGAGTAATACTGGTTGTCAAGGTTAATAATGATAATAACAATTTCCTTGCATGGGCTTTTTCACGCAAGAGTTAGGGTGTATCTCTCGCGTATGTCCGTGATGTCGGTGATAACCAGTAGATCGTCCTTCACGAGGTTACTCACTTGCGAGCAATGGACTGTGGTTTGTTGGTTTAACTTGTAAGAGGTTTGGTATCCTGTTACTACCAACATTAATGTCACCTCAAATCAACTCCAGTGATGAGTGGCACAGGTGCATTGGAGGCAGATGGAACGCAACCCACTGCGTGACATCATTGTGTTGCTTCTATATAAAACTTTCTGATTCTCTCCCTCCCCCTCTCTCGTCAAAGTGTCTCTCTCTCTCTCTCCCTACCTATACCTACATACCTATCTATCTATCTATCTATCTAGCTATCTATCTATCTATCTATCTATCTATATCTATCTATCTATTGATCCCTTTCCCTCACCCTATCCGTCTACCCATTTATCTGTGCCGTTAGCTCTCATCTGTCTATAGCCTTACCATTTGGCATTGTTTAATAGCTAGATATCTGTCTGTCCATCTATCTGTCTCTCTACGTATCTTTCTGTCCAGCTGTTCATATTCATAATAGTTCTATGACCATGTACACAAGCACCTTCTCGTGTTGCTCTTCTTACCGTTTAACCGAAATGGTTACTAAAAACAGTGTAATGTAAACGAATGCTAACACCAAACACGATTTAAAGTGATAGTTCCACACTATGTTAAAGTTACCCGGTATACCGTACAAGAGTGAACTATTGTATATATAACAGCAGAACAGCAACATAACAGCAAAGGGGTTTCATCAATATCGGACGCAATATTTAGTGTTAAAAAAAAAGTATTTGAGTCTTAAAGCTGCAAACAAACAGTAATATGAGTAAGTAAATAAGTGAGGTGATGATGTCATAATAGCATTACAAGTCTCCCACTGACCTGCACACAGAGCTTCAGGAGATTTCCCCCTTTTTAGGCCTATAGGCCTATATGACATTAGAAAGACAAACTTGTGCTGTGCAGTAATAATGATTGTTGGGGGAAAGGTTGCATGCAAGTGCCAATTTCTCGACCCCCCCCCCCCCAAAAAAAAAAAAAAAAAAAAAATATATATATATATATATACATATATATATATATATATATATATATATATACTGTATAATATATGTAATGTGCACATGTGTGGTTGCGACCAATATGACTATTCGTTAAACTTTCTTGTTTTATCTCTAGTTTTGCGATACTTCTACGATTCTATACATCTGATTTTACTGTAGGGGAGAGCGGGGAGAAGTGGGACATTATTTCAAGTTGGCCGATTTTTTTCTTATATCATTTTATAGAAGAGATGATTACATTTCCTTTCGGGCTTGCATGAAGGTTCATATGGTAGGTTACATAAAGAGCCATAAGTTGGGGGTGGCACAGTTCTCAATTTTCTGCAGTTAATGAAAAGAAAAAACCTAATTTTGGGGGAGAAGTTGACACACCCGTGGGTGAAGTGGGACAACGGCAAGGGAGAAATGGGACGTTGGGGGTAAAGTGGGACATCCTATAGAAATGTGAAAGTTGGAAGGCGTAATGAAACATTGGTAATGAAAACAGTCAAATATGCTTTTAAATAATCTTTATTTCAACAAAACAAGTTTGAACAACATGTTTGAACATCTGAACTGCTTTTGTTTCATGAACAAATTATGCCCAGAAGAACTTTGATAGGCCTAAATATAAACTTAGGCCTGCTGTATCTCCATTACCTTTATATTGGTCTTTGCATTTTCTTTTCAGAGTACATCAACTGTGAATTTGGGTAATAAATATTGTTTCATTTAACTTTCAACTTAATAATTATGTCTGGTTTTTCTTTTTTGTATGAATTCTAAATACATGAAATGGTATTTTGACTATTTAGATAAATGTGTCACATCAGTTTCTGTAATCATTCTAAACACTGACTACAAAACCTAAAAGGGTGCAAATCTACACCATAAAGGGTGCAACGATGAAATGTACAGAGTTGCACCCTAAGTGATAAATTAACAAAATATGGGCGCAAAATAGCTTCTTACAAGGTAGAAACTTAAGCTTATTGCACCAGCCTTTATGGATGCAAACTTGCTGTTGGCCGAGGTACAATGTTGCAACGTAAAATGGTGACATGTTTTGGGTGCAAACTAGTAAATTATTTTTTAGTCTGTATAGGCCTACTTTATGGATTCGTCATGCACATATTCACTGAAAGCTGACTCAATAAACACTTATTGTTCTTTAAATTTGTTTTTGTCAACACAATTTTTTACATTGTGCATTTATGGATAGAAATCATAGAATCTTTATGATAGTTAACATTTGAAACTAGACTTATGCATTACATGCATAGATCATATTTTGGTGATAATCCCTGAAATACTAGTAATACATCTCCAATCGGCCCTATACAGTGATTTCCTTGGTCAACAGTGTGAGGATGAGGGTATTAATGAAATACAAAGCAAGTAGATAGTAATGATGTAATCTAAATAATACTGTGGATTATAACGAGGGCCTTACGACCATGAAAATGATCTTGTTACAGGTTTCTCATTATATAAGAGATAAAAAGCAACAACAAACATATAGAGCAAAATTGCCTTGTAACATGTGAGTTTTCTTTATCTCCAAGCTCTTTATAAGCCTGGAGACTCTCACTGTATACTCGACATGTTGGTTATAGTTGTACAGATTTGAAATGTTTGCTTGAACTTGGGCTTTACTATGGACAAATCGCTTAATACTCATTTTATAAAGCACAAACTTCAACTGTCAACATGCCACTTTCAAATTCAACTCGAAACATTCTGATAAAAACTTAAACTAAGCTAACATGCTGTGTAAAATAGCAACAAACACCAACTTCACTCATAACAAAGAGAACATTTTAACGACTCTAAAGCAATCACATTTTTCATGGCACGCATTTGACCTTTTTAAGTACATAATAAAGCAGTTCTCGTTAAAAATCAGTTTTTAATGACTTCAGGTTTAGATAGAGAGAGAGGGGGATATGTTTTACCACCAATAAAGATGGCAATGAACTTAAAAATCTCCAGCATTAAACATGAATGGCTAATACAAAGAGCTTGGTTTTGCCCTTTTTTCAATGCAACCGAAAATGTGACTGACACGCAAATAATCTCCAAAATTTGTGTCAGCTACTAAAAAAAAATCTCTGCTTTATTCATGAAGAATACCTTTTAAGTTGCAGACAAACTTTACTTCAAATTATCATTTTCTCTAATAGTAATGATTTTACTATGACTCTTTTGGGTAATTATATTTTTGGCAAATTAAAATCTGACAATAAAAATGTGTTTAATGTTAAAACTATGTCATATAAAAAAGATGTAATGCTGCCAAACTTTTTGATGGGGTAAGTTTTCATTTCACTCTTTAGCGCAAATCAAGCTTTCCAAAGTCAACCGGGAATGAGAAAACCCCTTTTGTGCGTTGGGTTGTTCCTCTCAGGGGGTTAGGCAACACAGCCCTGATATTTTGCTTTGCCACTGATGCAATGTCTTCAGTTGCTGGTCGGACAAACGTAGTGTTGTTCTTCCTACCACGCCTCAGAAACTCAACTTCGTAGTCACCATCTTCATCCATGTTTGACAGGACTTTCCCAATGTAGTAGATGAGCTGCTTGTTGCTCTTCCCCTCAAACTCGACGAGGACGAACTTTTCCATCGATATCTCCTCTGGATTGTCGAATAATTCCCCTACCGACAAGCCGTTTTCTCCTCCAGAATCATCGCTGTCAAGTGACATCACATCATCGGTGTCCGATGTATATTCTTCATTCATCGATGAACTGGACTTTCCCTTGCTGTTTGCATTGTCTAACAGCTTTCTTTTCACAGTTTTCTTATTTTCCCGAGCCAGCTTTTCACATCGCTTTCGCTCTCTGTTGTGATATTCCTCAGCACGGCGATCAAGTTCTGGTGTAGAGGTGGCCAGCATGGTTTTCATCCGCTTTCTTCCTCGGGAAGACTCTTTTCTCGCTGGAGCCTAAAAAGAAATGTAGGATTACCGAATGTTAGCATGATATATCTATAGGGATCACCTGCTGTCAATGACCACATTTTCTGTTTCCCTTAATTGGGTGGTCTTTATAGACAGGATTTATTGTATAAACAAGGATCAACAAATTGCCACCACGCTAATGGGTAAACACACACATTTTCAAAATGACACCAAATTCGAGAGGGAATATTTTCTAATATATTTTTTTTATTTTTTTATTTTTACCTGGCAGTTCTTTACAGCAATTGTGCTACCTCAGAGGATGGAATTCTTACCTTGGGGTATGTTCGGATCTCCTCTGGTCTGACAAATCTCTGGTGCGAGCCTTTCTGTAGACCATCTGAACGCAAAGAGCTATTATGTCCTTCATTGGGGGCATCAACATTGGGTGCATCAGAACGTCCAGCTTCATTCTCATGTGTTACGTTGGAAGACCCTGCCTCGTCAGCCAGTGTGGCGTTTGGAGCCCCCACATCATCAGCCATTGTGGTGTTGGATGGCCCAGCTTCATGGACATCATGCTGTGCGCGGTTGTCTTCAGCAGTTGACTCTGGTTCATGGTCTTGATCTGATTCCTCAGAGCTCTCTTGACCTGGAGGATCGCGATCAGTCACCGCTGCTGGGAGGAAGAATTCATCACCAAAAACATGGCGATTGAAGGGCCATATCCCCGTGGACTTGAATCCTGAAATGATGTTCAGGGGCGTCATACCTTGCAGCCATGCCTCTCCCATCAGTTGTGACATTTGGTACAGCGTGATAGTTTGTCCGGGATTACGGAGCATCCAACTGTCTGCTGCTGAGTTGAAGAAGGTTTTCAGCGGCCCAAACACTGTGCGATCTAGAGGCTGAAGCCTATGACTTGTGTGTGGTGGCAGTGTTATGACATGAATGTTGTGTTCCTTTCCGTACTTCAGTGCGTTGTATGCGATGTGGCTTTCGTGATTATCCATGATGAGAATGACTGGATCTTCCTTTTGGGGAGAGGCATGCTTCACAAAGTGTTCCAGAACTTGCAAGAAAAGGTCACTAGTCATCCATCCAGATGGGTTTGCCAGTGTGAGAGTCTCTTCTGGCGCTCCGCTCTTCAGCCCTTCACGCATTAGCTTCCTAGGAAATACGAACACTGGCGGCAATGCGGTACCTGCAGCTGACACAATTGCACACATTGTGACAAGTTCACCTCGTTCACGAGAAGTAACCTGCCCGACTTGCTTTGCACCTTTAGGTCCCACAACTTTTGGTAGATTTTGCACGGTCGTGAATCCTGATTCATCTAGGTTATAGATCTTGCGACCTGTCACATTGTAGCGGCGAATAGCATCCTCCAGTATGCTGTAGAAACTTTGCACATTTTCCTTGTTAAATGCGCTAACACGAGCAAGAGACGTTGCCTCTGGTCTGCGGATAGACAGTCTGGGGTGCCTCTCCATGAAAGCAGTCATCCAGTCGCGGCCAGCCATGCTGTTTTCTTCCCACGATTCTGGAATGTTCAGGTTGTTTGCCTTTGCTAATTCAAACGCCATCTGCCTTGTCTTCTTTGGCGTTAGGCCGTGGAACATTTTCGCGGAGGTTGTCAAATACTCTTCCAAGGCTTTCTCAAGTTCAGCTGGAAATATCCTTGAATGTTGGTAGAACGGTGCAAGTTTGGCATCAGGATCTGCCCTGTATTTTCCTACATAGCGGCAAAGAGTAGATTTCGTTGTCCCTGCATCATTTGCGGCTTTCCGAATGCTTTTTGTCCCCGCAACAACTGCTTTGACAGCATCAAGCATTCTTTCATGAGGGACAAGCCCCATGTCAGTTTTTCGGGTGTACTTCCGAGGCATCTCGATTAGTATGCTGCAAGTATAGGCCTACGGAGGAGACAAAAAATAATAAATGGTAAATGAGTAGGGAGAAGTGGGACAGGTGGGAGAAGTGGGACACAAATTATAGAATATGTGGGACAAATGGGACACGTTGTCCCAACTGTCCCTCACATGACATAAACATGAATATGTAGGACTACTCAGTAACCATGCAGGCATTTGTCAAAAACAAGCTATATTAGTTGCATAATATCAAGGCTCACTACCAGCTTAAATTCTGCCCTTGAAATCATGAATACAAAGACAACAGGTTAATTAATCTGATTTCAAAAAATTATTATATTTGGGGGAAATTTTTCAAAAGCAATTTATACTTACTTAAAACTTGCCGAACTGCATGGCTTCCTTAGTGTGATGTATGGTTGCTAGGGGCTTATTGTAGATATAAGCCAATCGCTGATTGGTTGAACAGTTTTTGATTCAGAGAACGTGTCCCACTTGACCCGCGTCCCAACTCACCCCGCTCTCCCCTACTGAGGTCAACCTGAATTGGAACTTTGAATTATTTATACTGCCAGAAACATTAACAGCCTAGGTCTATACTCAAGATATTCGCTACACATGAAAGAGTGATGGAAGAAGCCGTGGCTTTGCGTCTGATGTCTTTGCGAGCTTTCACTAATGTCTATGTTATGTAATGATAATACATTGTAACATGTACCCTTGATATATAGGGTCCACATATTGTAATAATCGAATCGATTCGAACTCGCGTTCTCCGATTGGGAGTCAGGAGTCTTATCCACTATGCCACAGATTCGTGAGTTTCAGCATATCATTATTGACACATAAGGCATCGTAATTGCTGGCTCATAAGTGGCCACATCACTATAGGCTGTGACAAGTTTTTTGGGGTTTTTTTTCAATTCACGATTTTATCATAAATATGATTATCTGTTGCTAATGATATTATAGTTTTTAATGACGTTCAAGTTCGAGCAATCCTTTGACGGTCACGTGGTAGTCAGAAAGCGCTCTGTTTTGTCACCGCAAACCTGTCGCTTCCCCGCTTCAATATTGTGCCTGCAGTGTCAATTATTTTGTATTATTCCATGTATTTTTTTTTTAATTCATTCATTTTAACTCAAACACCTTGATTCGATTGGAATCTTTGCAGGAACTTTGACGATCTTAGAAGATTTATACCACTGTAGATGATTTCAGAGAGAATGCTTGTTACCTGATGCTCTAACTTCTCGCAACGTCGTCATTGATATTTTTTCCAACCAATGCATATCACACTTCTTATGACATTTTCCAACATGCTACTTGAATGATGCACTCGCAGCTCCCCAGCTCAGTGAAGGGAGATGACAGTCTCCACCTCCCTGCATACTCAATGTGAAATTCCACCAACGTTCTTACTTTAGGCCCTCCTTCCTCCTGTCAAGAAAGCGAAAGATCGTTGACCTTCCTCGCTCAAAATGTTTGTTTGACCAGGATCACATGTCTCCCGCCTCCTCGCCATTACCCAGACATTAAAATAAGCTTTCTTGAGAGTTCGTATCAGTAGCGGAAATTGCGTCGTAAGGTCGCGGGGTTTTACTATTGACAAGTCCCGTTCGTAGTCCGCCACCAACGGCTTTACTCATTTTTTTCCAGTTTCAGCCGACAAGTTTGCGAGATTTCCTCTTTCCCCGTTATGCCCCATGAAATACACGCCAATATGTAGAGCTATGCAATACCCACTCCTTGTATGTGCTTACTTTCTTGGTTACAAAGTAACCCAAACCATCCAGTTGTAGGTTGTATGTAACTTCTCGACAACTGTTTTAATTGCTTTAAATGTGAATCTTAGACTTTTGTTCCTTGACTATATCGTTTAAAGCATTATTGTTAGAAGTGACTTTGTAAAGCTAGTGTTCCAGTCGCCAAAATAGTTGTTATCACCCTATCATATTACGCTATGTCACGATGATGAATTTCAATGCAAAAATATGTTTGAACTCTCCTGTTACGTTTGCAGCCTGTATTCCCGTTTTATGAAGAATGAGATATTACTAAAAGAAAACGTTCATTTGAGTCATGCTATTCATCCTTACGTTTATCAAACCTCATGCTTCAGATTGGTGCACGTCACGAGCTCGACACTCACGAGTGACGCATCCCATGAGTCATACAGCCCATGAATTGTACAACCCACCAGTCATACAGCCCATGACTTATACAGACCACGAGTCATACAGCAACATAGGCCCACGAGCTGCACGGTCCACCAGCTCGACACTAGGCAAATAAGCCCGTGAAGACACACACACACACACACACACACACACACACACACACACATAGAACACGAGACCGACATTACGCAGTGTCGGTCTCGTAGGCCTTATTTGCCAAGTGTCGAGCTCATGCGCTGTATGACTCGTGGACCATTTTTCAATGTCGAGTTCGTGGGCTGTATGACTCGTGGATATCAAGCTCGTGGGATGACCCCGCTTCAGATACATGGTAATTGTGCTGTGATCTTGCTGCAAAATGTGAAAATGACGTCTGAGTCAGCATGATCCTGTCAGTCACTATCAAGTGAAGATATGGAGATGTTCTTCCCGTACTGAGAAGATAAGCCTCTATCTTCCGTGATCCATGCACTGACACGCGGAGATGTCGAATGCCAAGAGCGCCACTCTGCAGTGAGGAGAACAGGTTAAAAAAAGGAGAAAAACATTGCAACGTCAGTATAATTTACTGGTGATCATATTATGACACAATTTCTTTTTCTACATAACATTTGACATAGTTCAATCCCTATGTAGTACTTCAATTCGAGACATAACTCCTCGTAAAAAACTCGAATGAGCAATCTTTACATACTGCCAAGTTATGTTCTATATAGGAACAATATGTTTCATCACATAGGTCTGTCAACTATCATAATCTATAGATATGGAGTAAGACAAGCACTTTAAGCCAAGAGTTTCCTTAAAATCTTCTCTTCTGTCGAACATGACCTGGAAAATGCGTAGCGAAGCAGACCTTTCTTTGTAATTACAGCCGTTTGCACGGCACAAGAACTGAGGTTATTTACACTATGGCATTGGGGTAAATATTAAAGGTACACTAGTTAAAAAAAAAGAAAGAGAAGACCGAGCTTCGATTATTACTATCACTCAGTTTGGAAAAAGTTTGCCGTGACACTTGCCACCACACCATCTCGGGGGAGAGAGGGAGAGAGCGATGGAGAGAGAAACTGTACGGCGTATCTCGGCGATCCTCATCAGACATATCATAAACAAAGAGGATTATAATCAAGTGCGCAGGAGTTATGGAGACTGTTGCCACTACGCCTAATTTGTATCCTGTCCCTCCTAAGTCATTGGATTCAAGCAGTGATTACAACGCGGGTAATGATGCGAATGTAACAACCCTCAAACGAACTCCTCGTCTGAAAGCAGCGTAGACGTCAGCGGTTATCGTGTATATACAAATATTACGTAAACCTTTGTCTCCATTGCCCATATATTTCGGTAGTTGACAGATTGGCACGAGCGAAACTTGAGTGTGTGGCCGCATTCTAAATTCTAGGTAACTTGCAAATACCGGTACTCTGTCAATCACGTGTCAAACCTGTTCAATGACAATGACAATGAACTGTGGCTAACGCGGTATTAATCCTGAAATGTTTGTTCATCATCGCCGTCGCCTGCATGTATGGAGGAGAGTGACAAGTCAACGCTCGTCACAATCTCATAATTGCCCACGATACGTATACATCACCAGTGAACCCCACATGCCCATGAGGATCCGTACGTAAAAGAACTAAGCGAAATACAGGTCGTCATTTGTTTGTTTGTTTGGGTTTTTTTTTTTCCTATTTTTTTTGGGGGGGGGGCGGGAGGCTCCATATCTTGAATTTGCAAGCGAAACAAGTTGACTAGCTGCCACGATACTCCACGATAGAGAACTTGAAATGATCAAAGTACGCTCCCATATTTGTTTGCATCTGTCTGAGGTAAAATGATTTCCAACAGCTTGCTGGGGGACTACTAATGAAACTATGGGTTTTGTGAGGCCACATGTCACTTGGCCGTTTATCAGTAATATCGTCGAACATTTTGAGACCAAATGATGACAGGTATAATGTCAGTTCGAACAAGCTTGTTCAGTTGACATTCATGTATAACAATGAATTAATATATGACAATGTATGACAATTACATTCATTTATATGACAAAGAAATGCAGAAATAAAATAAATTAATCCAAATAATGGTACTTCCCTCCACCTCAATCTGTAATCTGGCTGTGAAGTGTGGTGTGTAGGGTTATACATGTTCTGGCGATAACAATTGTGTGTATTTTATAGTTTCCTGACTTTGCATCTTCGAATATTATGACATTTTTGCTATTTTGTTTGTTTAATTTGGCTGTGGTCATTAATTGACGTCAAATTCACTTCAGAGCTTAGAATATTTATGCCAGATCTTTTTATTTTTCTAGTCCATATCTGCATAATATCTTTCTTTGCTCAGTTTTTTTTTTAAAACTAGGTCATAGTTATGCTAAATGTGTTTTATTCAAGCAGTCCCACCTCCCTGATTCAAGCCACAACTCGCTTTGTAGCAACAGGGAGGTGGTCCTCCCCGGTAGCGATGATACCTCATTAGATTAAACTTCATTATCTTCAGTTAATTAGCCTCGACTACAAGTATTCACACTAGACACATTGCACTGAAGCTGCGCATGCATATACCCGAAATCAGGGCCGGAAGGTCGGTCGTCTGATAGCTCGTGGCGCGTTCTACTGGCAAGATGCTTCCAGTTGATTAGACACAACCAACTGACCAACGCTTGATCGCAGCTGGGTGGTCACTGGCGCCGTGTTTTGTTTTGTTTTTTTTTTTCAGTTTGTATGCGTCATGCGTCGCTATGGTTACACGATTTCTTGACACGGAACACTCTACTCGTGTTATTATCCTCGCTTGCATTTTTGCTAACTTCCTCTTTGTCTTGCTCCCCTCCCCATTACCAAATTGATTTTGAATTATTTTCTCCAACATATTTATAACCATGTGTTAAAAAACAGATACATTTACAACGCGTTAAGTCAGTTTTTTTTTTTTGCTTGTTTCTTTATTCATTTTCAACATGGCATCGTGTCTACATCAGTGTCAGCCTACGTTATATTCATTTGTCCTGTTAAGAAATGTGTTACAGTGAAGGGGAGACATTCTGAAAGAAAATTATACAATAGACATTACCAGTAGGCCTACATGTGGTAGAAATAGGTATGTAACATGTTTCAGCGTTGCTTGCCGTCTTCCAGATCGGCGATATGACGAGAGTTTTTCTAAAAATGTAAGATTAATGACAGGATTAGGGTTTCGCTCTAGATTTCAATGTTTAGTGTCTGCATTGTTCAATCAATGATGAAAACGTACAATACAAGAGAGTAATAACGTTAGTGGGCAAAGCCACTTCTTTTCGAAACGCACTAATTCGTGTGCTCTCAGTGGCACGCACTGTGGACGGGAACGCCACCTGTTGAGGATAGTAAACATTCTCAAAAAGGGAGCATACACCACCAATATTAGAGGCAGCTATTGAAATCACATCCAGGAAATTATTCGCTCACTTGGTAGCCCAAGAAGCGTTTAATAATCGCTTTCCTTTTGTCTGCTGGGCGTGTCAGAATCACGTTTTGGTTGATATATGTCCCGATTGTTGACAGAACAACTTGCCGTGGATTGCCCCTATATAGTAACCGTTAAGTACATGTAAACCGTCTGGCTTGGTTGGTCAGTGTGTAAACACGTGGGCAAACGATGGCTTAGCCATAAGTAAACATTTCATGGAAAATCAAAATTTAGAAATCAAGTAACTGATCTGCGTGAATGTGTACAAGCTGAAAAGGGGGAGTGTAGTTACTGTTTATTACATCTTTAAAAAAAAAATTCTATACCCCATGCCCTTGAACTGAAAACCATTTACTGCTAGCCGTGTATATGCATCTTATCGTTGGTATTTTCACTTATACTACTTGTCTTATGAGACTGTTATCCGAAATCTCAATGTCATGGCAAAATTTGTCATTTTGATATGAGTGCACTTCGGCGTTCCTTTGGTCCAAGGAGATTCGGGACAGAATATTTTGGACAAACTATTTATATTCGACAATGCCTTCATGAGGTTTACTGGGTAGAAGCCTTGTGAGCAACTCAGATATTCCAAAGACAAAAAATAAGAAAAGAAACCGTATTACTTCCGGATGCATCATGAAAATCTCGTCTTAGATCGTGATGAATCATTTTTCACCGCGACTTGATGCTCATAAAAGAGCTTTGGGTATGACTGCAAAATACACTGAAAGCGGAAACAGAAAAGTATAGACAAGTCGGTCATTCTGAGGTAGGCTTACATGGCGACTCTAATCATAAGTGGTATAGTTATAATAATGAGTATGTTTTCTTTCTGTGATTGTAGACATATATTGTTCTGTTATATGTGTATGTGCATGTTTATACATGTATTCGTAAGGAGGGAAGTAAGAAAAGATAAGAATAAGGGTAAGAAGCGGAAGAAGGGAGGACTTTGGAAGGGAAGAAAAATGCCAGAAGAAAAGAGCGGTGGCAAGGTTGTTGAGCCTTCAAGCTGTAGTACAAGGTAAAGAAACCCTCCTTTTCCACTTCCCTGCTTCGAGCACTGCTCAAACATAATGCGTGGTGTCAATCACTCGTTTATCACTTATGCAAATTTCCTCCACTCTCTGCAGAAATGACTGACAGAACCCTACTCCGATGTATAAACAACGGCTGAACTAATTAGTGTTCCTTTACGTTGAAACAGCGTTTCTGGCATGTTGCAATCAGCTATGACTTTGAGCAAGGCGTTCGGCTCTGTCATATCATTAGTACTTACCTGTGTACACTTTTAATCGAGAGTGCAACGGATAATAGAGGAATCGCGGGAACCTCGTTATATCAACGGAATCTGTCGATAACTAGACGCAGAAACTTAAATGTAATAAGAAGGGAATCGAATTGTTTCCTTCTTTTACCCTCAAAAATTTTAACGTCGTTGCAAAGTTTGCGAGACCACATGAGAGTTCTTTCTTCTCATGCTAGAGAGAAAGTTATGACAAATGCACGGTGACTCACCCGTCTAGAACTTTATCTCATAAAAAAAGTGGAAAACTCTTGAAAGATACAACTTCTTACTGAGGGGAGTGAATTAAGGCAGTGATGACCCCCCCCCCAAAAAAAAAAAAAAAAAAAGAAAAAAGAAAAAGAAAAAAAAAGAAAGTATATTTGCTTTAAACAAACAAATAAACAAACAAATATCTTCCCTCAGCGGATCCTCGCCCCGTAGACCAAGCAAATATCCTGTATAGGTCCGTTCACATCTGTCTAACTAGAACTAACGTAATACTAACGAGCTCGTCATCACGTTTCATGGTTCCCTGTCCCTCCGAAATGGAGGAACATTACATCAACCTGCTGTCTTCTCGTCCCAAAGCAATGCCCTCCGCACCGTGTGTGGCCCCTCTCTCCCTGCCCTCCTCCCCGCCCAATGATCTCCACATGATCTGTTTGTAAAAACATTTCCGGTATTTTTTATCATCGCTGTCTTCTCGTTAAAACCAACGCCCCGCCTCCTCATTATCTCTAGTGTTTCGGTAGACCTGGGTAGGGTCTTCCGAGCCCACTCGTCTAACTGCAGGTCAACCAAAGGATCACGAACGAACGACAAATAAGAGAAAATTCTTGTTATGTGTGCTAAAACGGAATGAAGCCTTCAGAATGGAAAACCTGGATAATTGTGGCAGAACAAGACAATTAATGCTCATTATGTTGAATACCAGTCAGGCAATTCACCTCATATTGTCCTTGCGACAACCTCAAAATGACCGCCGCGTCCACATGAGGACGACAACTAATTCGTTTGCGAAATATTGAATATACCCATTTCTTGTGCCACCAGCCCTTATTCTTGTTCTCATGAGAACGTCAGCATTCGACTTTGTATACAATCAGTAATGTCGTCAAAATTCATCACCATGTCTTCACAAACAAAATCAAACACTTTCATGCAACAATTGGAGGAAGTATCTTTGATCACTTTACGGTTGTAGACACAATGTGGGGTAGTTTTCACGAGAAGTTGTAATCACGTAACCAAAACTGGTATCACACTGACAATGTTCGTTTTTCATGGAATCTGATTGACATTGCGAGATATCTCAGGAATAATTTTTGTATTATGCATGCCTTTTTACACTGTTGTGTGACTCGGTCAGTTCGCATCTAATGACTAATGGTGAAGTGGTGACGAAACCACGGTGTAACCTTTCATTCTTCGAATTGGCCAGAGTTGCATAAATAAAAGCGCGCTCTGAATTGCACCCGTAGCTACAAAATAAACAATACACACAGCTTCGTTTACATCTATTATACCGCACACTTTGTGACTACCCACATTCAATCGTCCAAATATACCGTAATTTTGATATTACTCACGTTTCTTTATTTACTGTGGCCATGTATAGCACACGTCCACGCGTTTGTGTACATTAATGTACAGTAATTGCGCCATTTTGAAATTGTCATGGACTCTCGGAAAGAGACGGGCGATCCAAAATTATGAAAGCAGTCTTTATTTCATGCCGCCAAACTCTCAGACAAACAGAATACCTGTAGTAATCACAAAGTAATTACATAGATGAGGAGATCAGCTTTGTTTTGTGCAATCACAGGAAATTTGGATTTCTTAACTTTCAGAAATATTTGTCCATATATCATACTACTTTATATTGTAGGTACTACTGACTCTTTTTATCAAAAGTAACTCCACACGGAGTGACTTTGTATGAATAATGAGATGAAATGAAACTGGAAAGGTTTTGGAGGCCGTTCAAGTACCCCTCTCACGTCTCACCTGAGGCTAGAAGGCAGCTGAGGGGCGGGGGTGTCAGGATTAGGGTGTCAAAAGTGGTGGGCTGGACATAAATACAGTTTAGATGGGAGTGACGAAAGATGTACAGATATTACATCAAACATAGACGATGGAAAAGTCATGCCATAAATTATCGCTCGAATAACATGAAAGGGTATTTAATAAGTCCGTTTATCGTTCATTGGGACAACGGTTGTATTGGTGTTGCGACATTTATGAATGGCATAATAACACCTCCCCATGCATTGTGTATACATTCATGTCCTCAGGTGCACTGAATCACCACGACCCTAGCCTTTATGCGGGTCAGAAACCTTGTATGGCTGTTGTGATCAGAATCAACTCATGGTTGTATGTTCATTAATACAGAAAAAAAAAAACGTGAACGTGACTGCAATGCGTTACCACAAACTACTTATGGAAATTGCAAGCGTGCATGCTGTGAATGGTAAATTTCTTGCATAGCTGCAGCACGTTTTTAGCAATGTGGAACGGTGAATTTGGTTGCTCGGAGTGGAAATGAAAGTTCAGTACGAACGGATTTTTATGTAATGTGAGCTATTTTCAGCTTCAGAGTGTTGATACTGTTATTGTTTCTTTGTCTTGAAATTAATGTCCATTGATGAAATCGAGTATCACTATCCTGAATGCGTAATCGAAGAGGAAATTTTTACTTTTGGTGCAGTAGACAGGAGTCTGAATGAGGTCTTCAAAATAAAAGTACCGTCGACAGATTTCAGTTCATTTTGATACAACTGTAGTTCTAGGGATGTAACTTGTTTTGTGCCATTTCACATTTATAGCCTCTTGTTGAATTAAAAAAAAAAAACAGATTTCCACTTCGTCTTCATAACTCCGGTAACAGTAATACAATCGTTTTGTCATGATCAAACGCCATCTCAGACTTCACCAAGTTTTCGTGCCGTTTTTCAACACCGTTGTCCAGCCTGGCTGCTCCACTGTTTACAAGAACTCGAAACAAAAGCTTCTGAGAGTTATCCATGCAGATCGCACTGGGTGTGAAGCAATAGTCGTATTTTGACTCTCTGGGTGGGGCCTTTGGGAAGTTCGCAATGGATTTTTTTCTTCTCGTTGAAGTTTAGATGTTGACATTGGGAGGATCAGGGAGGTATTTCACTTAAAAGCTATTTAGAAATACCATGTGGGATGGTGTTGAGGTTTTAGTCCTCTATATATATTGTGGGAGAAAAACGGCAGGTCGATTCAATAGGCAGGGTGTAATTCCATTCGAATAAAATCAACGAGTTTTATTTTCCTTCTCCCCCATATCATCAAATTTTGAAATCCCCCCCCCCCTATAGAAGAATCTGATATTATGATAATCGAGTGTAATGTTATAACATAGACGAACAATTCCTACGATAAAAACAGATCATGTGTTGAGCAACATTGAATGGTAATATCCTTTAAAAATGATTCATGAAGATTGTGTCGATACTTTCACCATGAATTTAGACAAAAAGGGTTGGAGCAGGGAGTTGAGACTACCTCCCTGGTCGGAGTGTATGTGACGTCAGTCCAACGTGAAGACTACATACATGCAAAAGTAATATGGGGTCATCCTAAGGAATCCGGTGCAGTATACTATTTTCCGTGATATTCTTTGTGAACAAACCCCAGTTGTCCACATCATATTTCTAGGGCTATGCGTTCAAATTTGCATGCTCCGTCCATCGCTATCAAGTGGTCAGCGTTGTTTCAGAAACTAATGCAAGCAACTTCGCATGTTTTTATCAAGAGGTGACAAGAACCCCATGTTTTTGTCATTCTTATTTCAATTATTTATGACATTTTATTACGTATCCCATCAAGGGTGGTGTTATTTGTCAAAAAATAAGTCAGTTATTGGCTGCTGTTTCTTGTATTTGACGTCATCTCGCCTTTGACACTGTTTGCATCAGTGACATGGTAAGTTGACGCTTGCTTGGATTTACCTCACCTTCCACGATAACGTGTCCATTACAATTCAATGGGAAACAACTTCCATTAGATTTACGGTGTTCTGTTATGGTGCAGGAAAAAGTATTTCGTTGTGGTAGTTATGAAAATGATAACAAAAATGTTCTTTGAGAAATATAATGGTGTGACGAAGAAGTGAGTGCGGTGGTGAAGTTGAAACTCGTTTTGTCGTTACCTTGGTTGCAGAATCAGTGAAGACGAAAAAAATGGGTTTTTTTAGTTATTGGACATGAGATGATTACGAAGACGTAAGTGCAGAGAAGGTGAAAGAAGGGATGACGTGTGGATTCAAGAATTGTATATCAGAATGGGGGTGGGTGGACAAAAAACGCTAGCGTTAGTGTAATATACTACATGTACACGTTTCACAAAATATCACCCACATTATTTTATGTGTGTATGCGTATTTCAGTTGTTACGTCGTCTGTATGATTTCCTTATGATAAGAAATTAAAGCAATGAATAATGAAAAAAAAATACGACGTTAGAATGTCAACGGAGATTATTGTGGTCAATGTCAGCTGCGTGTTTTGTCTTACATTGATGACGAATCACAGCGACTGACGAAGATAAGCAAGACGTCTAAACCTATTTCATGTTCACGGCCGAACTCATGTGAAGAAACTACCTGTGTTATCACTGTGGCGGTACGTCCGTTCTCGAGTTGGTTGTTACGTTTAGTGCGTCATGTCGTGGCAAGTTTCATAGCAATATTATAATTATATATAGGAATGGCACAAAAATCTCGTCCATTTCATCACGTAGAGGGCCAGGGGAGGGCTTTATCTCAAATGATGAACAGATCAATCCTGTGACGACATCCTGCTGAAACAAGATAGCATAATGTCTGTCACCTTTGACCTTCAACATTTACAAACCGCGATCAAATTCTCGGTTCTCCAGGTCCCTGAATGATGAGGGGTGCTTGGGGTGGCGTCCTCTTGTTCCTGGGACGAGGAGCTTGAAAAAAAAAAAAAGCAGTGATCGCAGAGAAACTAGTCTACTGTATGTGGGATGGGTTCACAAGCCTTTCCTTTCCTATTCATCTTTTACGGGATATTGTCCTCTTGCTCCCCCCCCCCCCCCCCCGCCGCCCCCCCCCCCCCTCTCTCTCTCTCTCTCTCTCTCTCTCTCTCTCTCTCTCTCTCTCTCTCTCTCTCTCTTATTCGTCTACTCCTTCTGATTTGAAGACAAGTATATGAAGGAACGAAAGGAGAAGTTTCCGTTAGCTTATTGAGTTGTGTTTGCAAGGGCGCTCAGAACTGCCCGAGTGGGTTTTCAACTGCCTTGTTCTTCATGCATTTTACACTGATTTGCTTTACATTTTTTACGTTGCACAAAGATTCACTGCTTGGAAAAACACATTATGTTTCTGTTTCTCGCGCAACTCCAATTGTAATGTCAGATAATAGGAAGAGAACATTCACATACCTCGTGACGTAATTATAACATGATGTGTAGATTTGTCAGTCATGAATGTGTGTGCGTGATGTTTAAACATAGCAGTGATTCTCGCTTTAATGCCTGCCAGACATGCGTAATTCTTGTCTACATTTGATGTTATTCTTGTCTACATTTGATGTTATTCTTATCCCTATCATTAATGCAGAAGAGTGTATTTTATCAATATGAATTGTATTACAAACCTGCACATTGTCAGAAATGATGATGATGATAATAAAGGACATTTATTTTGCGCATCATGATTAAAAACACAATGTTAGATCGTGTTGTCACAAAGTTCTATGCCAGCAAAGATTACATTCCCCAAATGGAAGCGTCACCACAGGTTGTAGCAAGGACCGGTCAATTGCTTTCATTAGCAACCCTTCTAGGAATATGATTATTCTCATGAGGTGTCTTGGCGTAATGTGTATTGGAAACGCCTTGGTTATGCTGTGACTCTCCGTTATTGCAATCTTTATGATCTTAACATCCGCTCATTTATTCTGAAAGTGGACCTCATATTTCCGATGGAAGTGCAAGTGCAGTTCTACTCCAGGCATCCTCTAGGGTGGGTGGGGCGAGTAAGATTGATTCGCAGGAATCAAAGGATTACTACCGAGTAATGGAAGACTCCCCTTGAAAGTTACCTTCCTGAACTGTCAGAAGCGGTTTGCCGCTGCCAAAGTGTGACGGATGATGAGCCGAAAGTAGGTCACTGATTCCCGCAATGGGAAACGTGTATGAGACGTTCTTGTTTGATATCATATCATATCAATGATACGGCTGCTGGAGATTCTTGTCAGAGAGGGAAACGCGGATGGTCGATGATATTCTCAACAGCTAGATAAACTAACGATTGCAGGCGAACAACTGATGCGTGAAATCATTGGTTATAAAGTTCAAGAGCTATGAGAATGAATGATTGGAAACGAAAGTCGGATATCTATATCGAAATTAAATGGTTAGTGTGGTTTACATGTAGAGGAGCTGATGAGTTGAATTTGGATGAGGACAGTCAACATAACGAGATATTAAGTGTTGCGGGTTGGTAATCTGCATGGGTGCGCCTAGTCGCGACAATCATGGCAATGAAGCTTAATAATGTCAAGTGACGGCAGAAGTGATGACAACGTTACTGCCAGTGACGAATGATATATCAAAGCTAACAGTTCAATAATTTTCAATGTTTTAGACAGGAGATACTGCTGTCATTTCGGAAAAAAAATTTGAGGAATAAACTTGAATTTTTTCACTTTATATCAAGCGACTCTGACAAAAACATTCTACCAACGACAAAGACATGCTTAGGGTATACTATTACTTTCTATCTTTGATGGTTGAATTTAATATAGCCTGACGTTTCCATGAGGTCAGGCGAAATTCGTAATGCACCGTCATCTTCTAACGAGGGTCAATTTCACTTATAGAATTGCAAGTGGTGTAATGTCTCTGGCGAATTGAAATTCTGTGCGAGAAGAATTGAGGTTACTTTCAGATGTTTCGGATATTTTGGCTTCACAGAGAAAAATGATCTGAGATGCACTGGCTCATCTTCTACTCTTTCTAATGGAGTGATTAAAGGCATTTTTTGAGAGCATGTTTTCAACAGTGGTCTCATGTTATTTGTGTTGAGATATAAAACATTAAAAAACACAACTACAACAACAATCCAAAACAAAGCCATTGCAGATTTGTGGTCCGGACCATTCAGAATGTACCGTTTTGTGTAATAGTGAAAAGATATTACTCTATAGTCATAGATGTCCGTATCCCTCAGTGTACAGATGCACTGAATGATCTGGACTCTTTATCTCATATCGACTGAACTACTGTATTGCTATTTTGATTGTTTATTGTGTGAAACTCAACAGATAATCAACGAATATGTTGTATATGTTATCATGAAGCTCCACAAATATCATGCCGTTCTCTCTAGTATAGGGATAGAACACTGTCCCTCGATTTGATCGGATCGGAGGGGACATAAAACGGAGGTCCCATGTGTGAGAGAGTCACAACCCACGCATGTAAAAGATCCCATTTCATTCATTCATCGCAAAGAGAACCCGGTGAAGTGATCCTCCCCAAGTAGGCCTACTCACAACTGGACCCCATGGAAGACCAAGGAGGTACTAGGCAAGCCTAGTACCTCCTTGGGAAGGCCAGCTAGCTAGCTGAATATGGGCTATCCAGCCATTATGTCCACTGGAAGGAAGGAAAATGAAAACACACCACGCATTAATTTTGCGCATAATGAACGCCTCTCTCACTAAATGTGACATGATTATTATTATTATTATTATCATTATTATTATTATTTTTTTTTATCATTATTATTATTATTGTCATTATTATCATTATAATCATTATTATTATCGTTATTATTATTGTTATTATTATTATTATTATCATTATCATTATTATTATTATTATTATTATTATCCAGCCGAACTACTTGTATGCAGTTTCTTCTTTTACTGGTGTAATTTTTTAATGTTTTTCTATAGCCGTTATTTCTGCCATTATAAGACATGAGTGACATTGATATCTATGCAGTTATCTCTTTCAGCATGTTTTCTCTCTGCCATTCTTGTTCTATACATTTCTTTCCACCTCATTTTTTTATGGTAGCTGTTAATGCATATTTATGTATCAGTTACTTTTGAGAGCATTCTGTTAAATGTCTGTAATTACAACATTTTGTGCAATATATCACAGCGGGATGTCGCATTGCATACAGATGTTGTGCTTGCATTCAATCAGTCCGTAGAACCCCATTTACTTGTATGATTGAGGTCGGTCACATATATCTAGTGCCACGGCGTCTCTATTGTTTCTCCGCGATCATTCAAAATAGCTCCTGGAGCGATGAAAGTTACCTTTCAAACACATGTGTTTGAAGGGTAACTTTCACTGACTTACGGTAATCGTGGCAGAAATACTACCGCGTTTTTCTTTCCTTGAGGGAAAACTTACCAAGTGCACAGACAATTTTCTCAACATCGTGCGCCACTGATGGTGTCATGGTGATGTAATATCAAATAGTTTTTCAATTACTAACGTCTTTTATTTGCTGGGCTATCATTTCATCATGCCATTCCTTATTTATATACTGTGTCTATTTTTCATCCTCTTACAGTCATTAAACGCAATGCCAAAGACATCATCGCCACCATATCTTCATCTCATAGTGGTAAGTCTCCATAAAATCATTAATTTCATCTCATCTGTTAGTCCTTCAGACCTGTTTTGTTGTTTTACTGCAGCGTCGTGAGTTGTGCGCAACAACGAACTGATGTTCTTCATGAGTCGTCATACGAAATTTTTCCTCTCAATCCCCGAATCCACAAAATGACGGTATAAAGTGGTTACCCTTGAATGCTGTATCCCTGCTCGAGCTCTAGTGTAAAGCATCCTCACTCCTACGTAATTCTCTCCATCTCTTGTTTCTTCTCACATCACTGTAACGGAAGGAGGAAACTAAATTGGAGCAATTTCAGATGGCGATTCTCAAATGGCTGTGAAAAGAGATATGATTTAGAGTTGGGTGCACAGCAGGGTCAAATGAAACCGGAGAATCGTTTAACATCAAACAATAGCCGAACGAGGATAAACACATACGAGCCAAACGAGCAAATATGAAAATTGCATAGTTTATGATTCATCTCATCCGACCAGTAATATTTTATAGATCTCGTAACAATTAAAGGGTTTATCTCACCACCTCTCATGTCTCGCATTCCTCTTAGCTTACCGAACTAGAATTGTTCCTTATTGGCTTCTTGAACCATCGCTTTCAAGTGCCCTCATAATGCGATGGATTGATTGAATATGAACGTAATCATAGATAACGATGATGATCATCAAAACATAGCGCTGATAATGATGATTATAGATTGAGCATGATACTAGCACTCATGTAATGAAATAATTACAAACATAAAAACCGTGGCCTTTCTCTCAGGCTGTGCAGTATCACTAGGAGAGTGCACAAAGACGGCATGATTTCCATTATTCAGAATGTAGAGTAGAGTTTAAAAGAAGAGTGAGCAATATAGAGCAGCAAGTGACATTCTTATATACACTGTACTTGAAAATGTTATGATTAATGCTAATCAATGTGTTTTTTTCTCTCGTCAGACAGTCGCCTTCACGGCCTTATCATTTTGCCCGACTTTCTCCTATTTATAGTGACTATAGTCTGCATGACTATATACATACAGCTTAGTCTTTTGAACTTTGATCGCAACAAACCACATTTCCCCTTGTTTGTATAGTTCTGCAGATATTGGTTTTCACTATTGGTAACCAATTGAAAATTGATCAATAGATATAGGTGAACAAGCAAATAAACGAATAGGCAAATATGTGAGGTATAGTTTCATGGGGTCAACGGCAAAATCAAAATCGTTGTCCTCTAGCCATAACAAATTATATCCATTAAAGTAGTAATATTTTTCCTTTAATCTTACAGTTCACCCCCCCCCCCCCCACATATCTAGTATGATGGTTCTATTTTAGACTTCTTTGGTCTAATTCTCGAATTCATATTTTTGAAGTACGGGTAATTTTTTCTGAATAGGACCTGTGTTTCGATAAGTTACCATGGCGATACATACCTGCTCCAGTACATCGATAGGTGTTCTTTTTCAATGGGCTTCCATAAATAGCCTTTTTGAGAACGTCGTAAATGTATTGGATGCCTATACACTGTGGATCATTCAAAGACTGTGATTACGCTCGAATCAGCGCCTATATAAGACGGTTGGGATTTTTTTAAATAACCTTTTCTTAATATTAATGACGATCGGTCGGTCCTCGATAAATATCACTTGTAAGTACTTTAAAAAGACAAAAGGATTGATGCTGAGATAGAATTATACTCCTGCGGCAAATTTATGAAATTAATTTTTGAGTCTTTGTTTATACGAGTGTGCAGACGATAGGACGATAAAATTAGACGATAAAATTATACGCCTAATATGGCAAATTTATAAAATGAATTTTTTAGTCTTTTTTTATACGAGTGTGCAGACGATAGGGAACTCTCTCATCTTTACTATTGCAATACTTTTTTTTCAATTCAATTTAACTCAAATTAAAATTTATTTCCAATAACACATTTTTGTTACCCATACAAATTCAAAGAAAACAGAACGTAATGTATTACAACAATATAATCATGTGCATATACTTATGGAACTAATTGTTCAAAATAATTGCGTGATTTGAAAAGAGAGACCCACGTATAAAAGACAAGCTTGCAGAAATGTGGGCTACTCAATACATCGAACTTACAACAGAATGTAAAGGTACTTTGGATATTCTGTGATCATCAAACAAGGTTCAAATTTCATTTGACTTCAAAGTCATGACTTCCGATTCGGGGATCGGACGCAAAGAGGAAAAATGACAGAAAAATCTGCTGTTTTGTCTTGTGATTTATTAGATATATACTTTATATTTGTATTACATGTACCTTCTGTTGGATGGAAATAAAGCACAATTGAATTGTGCCCTTTGAATATTGGACGCATTACGCAAACGTGTAAATCACCGCTTAATCAGATCACGTTCAGAGTCAGTCAGCATTGAAAGACTCAAAATATACCTCTGGCAGAGCCATGTACCAAATAAATTCTTCTTCAGATTTCGGCAAAAAAGAGACCTCAGATTTCTCCTGCTGTCCCTGGAGACGGCTTTGGTGGAGAGTGGAGAGACTTAAGTAGGCTCCTAAATGGATGGTTGGTTTACATAAGGCCAGATCGCAATGATAGCCAGATGCGCTGGCCAAAAATACATCTTGCCCGATGTTTTCCCGCCAGAATTAGGCGACAGTAGACGAGAAGCAGAGCCAAGTGCGCCGGTGAACACGATCTCACAAGCATGAATGCACTATTCGCATCACGGTCGACATGTATCACCCGTACGTGTATACTTTCGTACATTTCAAAATGATTTTAATAGCACTACCGCATGTTTAACGTTGACAAGTCCTAAATCACGATTTCACGTACGATTGATTAGCCATCGTGTACATATATTTTCCCATGGACCATATTGGTCCAACGTTGCATGGAATCGCTCAGTGCTGATCGGTTCCAGTTAGATCAAAGCAGTATTATTCATATCCTAGCTACCCATCTCTGACAGGTAAATATCGATGTGTAACCTTGACTTAACCGTACCATCGACAGGGAATTCCTTGACTTTCCATACATGTTTTAATTTCAAAGCTATTGTCATGAAAAGATGAAGAAGAAAGCACATTTTAATACTGCATGCCAAACTGACGTCACCGTATATAGATATCGTGGCAATTGTGAAGTCAGACAGTGTTTCCACGGCGGTAATAACGGTGTCTATAGTAATCAAGTGCAAAAATGATTCGATTTTATACAGAAATCATGAGGATTGATAACACAGCGACCACTTACCTGTCCATGTATCAACTTTCCTCACCTAAATTGTGGAGGCACATACATTCATTGTTTTGTTTTGTTTTTAACATGAAGCTTCGATGAAACTTTACTTAACTTCTTCATCGTTGTTCAAAATGATTTGTGATGTCCCGAGCTCTTAGAATCGAAGAGAGAGAGAGAATTTACAGACTCTGGTTGGTGAACGAGACTAAAAAAGAGCACGATCATACCAGGACACTAATGGAACCTCTAAATTAATCTCAAGCAACTGAACGTATAGGGTCCTCTGGACAGCAGTAAAATAAATGTCGTTCATTTTTCATGCTCCATAACTTACGGCGTCCTGACACTTTTTATCAATCCAGGCGGAAATAGCGCGTCTCGGGCGACCACTTGAAAACTTAAAGCGGTAGTAGAAAATGATGACACTGAACCTGCCAAGAGGGGAAAAGGTTGAAAATTTCAAAGTAGTATATGGGGAATATGTAATAAAAATGGATATTATCAGCCCGACATGTCCATGAACTCTTGTATATTGAAATTAAGATCACAGATGTTTGAAATTTTCAATGATTATAGTTCATGGACTATGGTCTTGCACATTTTCAGAGGAGAGGCTATAATCTTATACTGCTAGGAGATATGTAACAAAGGCGCATGGGATGCTTTCCCCCTTAGGAACAATGAAACAGCTAATGAGAATGAGGCAGATGGCATGGATTTTCCAGTAGCTGAAATCGCATCTGTGTGAAAAGTAGCATCCGACTTGAACCCAAATCACTGACCTCCATGGAGCGACTGAGGGAAAAGCGACTTCTGATTGGTCAAAAGTGAAATGTTGTGTGCGCTAAAATTGGCTTACTTCCGCGCGAATGTCGAAAGCGACTTAATTTTTGTAGTTGGTGAGGTTTTCGCTAATCACCAATCGGAAACAGCAATTCGATTTCTCACAAATCTTCCCTTATCTGCTTACGAAGGTGATATTTTTTGCTGTAACGTGTGTGTTGTCATTAATATCGACAAGTATTATAAAGAACAAAAAAGGCTACAATCGGGCATTGTTGCTGAGATCTGTTCTTCCTCTGCGCAGTGTTGCGGTTTCCCTGAACTTGATGATCATGCTCTCTGACAAACAGAGAAATCAGCTAATGTTAGCCTCGGGTCTCCCTTAGGCTATTCCTGTCAGTTCTCCATTTGTATCCGTTGGAATTGTATAATGCCTTGGTGCTACAAACAAGAGCTGTTGCGCATTCATTCGAACAAAGCTTAATGGTTACAGGCTTGCAGATGATTAGTCGAAAATAGATCTCTTTGCTGTCTCATCGAAATATTTCAGGGTCTTCTCATTGCATGTTGACAGTTACAGTCATAATTTTTAACAGTTTTTGGCACTCATTGCATTTCGTAATTCCAGCAGTATGGTGCCCCCTGAGAAATGTATCAATGTGAGTCTTATGCATTATGTCGCTTTGAATGAACAGCTTTTACGTTGCTCTCCACGGTCTCCTAAATGGGAACTCAGGACCACTTAGATTTCTTTAAGTTAACCCAAAGCTTTGTTGCCCTTTTTTTTACAAGTAGAAATTAGAAGTATAGGAAATAGAATTTGAAAGCCATGAAGTAGCCATATCGAGGTATGGACAGGCGTTTTTGGAAGCAAATGACAGTGTCATGAAACCACGGAAATGCGGTTTAGTCGTCAAACAAAGTCTCTTTTTGCTAACTTTTGATTGATCTTCCAATTCTTCCAGTGATTCATATCTACTCATTGTAAAGAAAGGGAGGGAAAAATCTCATTTCCTTCCATTTTCTCTGCTATTTGCTTGTTTCCCTTTTGAAAAGAAATGTTTTATACATTCTTCCACCTGTCTATCTGGGTCCGGTGATTGTAGGTGTTCTTCGAAAAGTCGAGGGTCGGGGGTGCCCGTTTCGTTCCGCCCCGTCACCCATCGCTGCGCTGCCAAGGGACAGGAATCCCTTCCGTAGACCCCTGGCACACATTTGAATAGAAGACGTGAACGTCATTTTGATTCAACGATATTTTGCAGTCTTTTTACCCTCTCATCCATCATTTTAATCACCACAGATGTCAGTGAAGCAATAGTGATCCCTTGTAAATTGTCTGATTCGAATTTTGAGACCCACGTCGTATGTGTTTAAAATCCGATCACCCGTTAACAACTTGTTTTGACGCCTAATCATAGATTATATATGATTATGATTGTTGCTATAATGAGATCTCTTTCAAAGGTTTAACGAGGGGCTTCCCGTGGAGGAAAAATGAAAAGTTGCTTCGCAATTATCATGAAGAGCAGGCGCCCTTGAAACTGGTTGTTTTCAAAGTTTGGACGCAGAGCATAAGTAGGAGCGTGAATACGTTAGTCACGTTTCAGTGTGCCTGGACAGAGGGCTTCAGTTAAAACCTCTGACACCAGTGACAAACCTTAATCACGGAAAACTTCAGAAGCACAAAAAGTGGACAATTGAAAAAAAAAAACCATCATGATGCATAATAAATAATCAACTCATAGATGTCAAACTATCAAATCACGCCCGAGGAATCAAACCAAGTTAATGTATTTCTACCCTTTATTATGTCAAAAACGATAACGTCAGTACTTAATTTGAATAAGATAAATTTGCACCACAGACTTGACAGAAGAAGAAAGTACACTTACCGACAAGCTTAAAAACGAACCGAATTTGTTACGTTTTAGATGTTACGAAATTAACTAATTGATCCCCCATGTTAGCTCGTGTTGCAAAAAAAAAACCAAAACAACAACAACAACAACAACAACAACATCAACATGAAAACGTTTTTAATGGTGATCTATACCCCCTCAGTCTTGGGTTCGATCGTCGGATCCAGGAGTATTCCAAGGAATGGTATTAACAGATATTAGTTGCTTGCATAAGTCGATTCACCATTCAGCAGGTAGTCCACATACTCGCCGTGATACCTGACGAGTGAAACAGGTGAGACAAGGAGTAGTCTGAAGACACGGAATGACTCACAGAAATGGGATATAATGCTATACAACGTGCTTCTTGCATCACGTTCTATACAACATGCAGTACATTATTTCCGACATCACTTCATTTATATGTTTTGATTATATCTTTTCCCAGATTGTTTATTCATTTATTCTTTACGTCTTTCCTAGATTTTCTTCTAAATCTCTTGCGTACATGTTGACAAAAGTAAATGCCATATTCGATTTACTGTTCAGTGAAAATTACTAAAGCGTGTGTAACAAATATGCACGTGAATGTCCTCATGTAAACTGTCACATTATATTTGGAAATAGGGGCCTATCTTTTTGTGTTGAACTAAAAAATGTATCTAAAATTATTAAGATATTCCATGTCAACATTCAAACACATGCATACACGCACGCGGACACAATACGTGCCTACACTTTAATCAATCTATTGTCCATGGGAACCTATGTAGTTCGCTGCTAATGACTCCTGTGCGCAGTCGATGGAGATTGTAGAACCCCATAGGAAACGGGTTAGCCTATAAGTATGTGCATTTAGAAGAAATTAACTCTGAACACATGCGACACGATGAGAAGATGATTATTCTCAGCCAAAGTACCGCTATCCTGGTTGGCTTCTTTGTTGTGGCTGAATACACCGTGCCGCGGACTTCGCTGCGCAGCGGGCCTCTCTTGGCTGCAATTACTCCAGGTAAATTGTCTCGACGGGTTGTCCACAACGTCAGATTAATGTTCCCGAATCGGGGCTGTTTGAAGCAGGCCGAAAATACAGGTGTCATACGGAAGACTATTATCGTCGTCTCATTCTCCTCTTCGTGGCGCCCCTGGGCTTCTACCTCTCTGACGGACAGATCGAGAGTTGCTTATGCAGACCGTGGAGCTGAAAACTGTGGGTCGCCTTCTTTAAAGCCTAATACATTTAAAGAAGTAGTTCGATAACAACTTAGGACAATGAATGTTGAACGGCTGACAGGTCATAGTAGTATTCTCTCAACGCGAAGAACATACACCTCCTTCAATATATTGTGCGGTACATATATTGTGCATGTTTCTCTTTTTCCATCATTGTGTAGATATCAACTGATACAGTAGTCGTAAAATAGTAATTTTGTGTTATACTTCAATTCTTGTTGCGTGAAGTTGCTGCCCTGTTCTACTTGAACATATTATGCTCAAAGAAAATGAGAAATGTGAGAGTACAAAAGAAAATAAAATGAAGCGCGCTGCTTACAAAGACGAAAAAATATGAATATTTCAAAATCAAAACAAATTAGACATTTGAATCGAAATCTTTTAGCTCAGCAGACACAGAGTTACAAGTCTCCTGCCGCGAAGCAAAGCCGATCGTATTCCTCTTTTCCAACCCATTTTCCGCCATGACTGGCCAAATAGATTCATTACCTTTAACCCGTCGCCATTTTAAGGTATGAACTAGTCACGTATTGTCTCCCAGAGTACTATGATTACCATCAAGTAGTGAGTGTGAAAGACCAGCTCCGAGTGGGGAGTGCTTTGACGAATGGCTGTACATGGAATACGCCACAACCTCAAATATTTTTCTCTGCTCAGGAAGAAAGAGATGCCGCCTGGATGTCTTCAAGTATCCAAAGTTTAGACCATTGACATTCCCTTGTCATCTCAGACATCAATCAGTTTCTCAAGAAAACGAGAGCCCAATCTGGGCTCTAAACGTCACTTTTTGTTTGTTTAATTAAACGCTGCGGCTATATCTTCTTCTCCAAGTGAGCAACTTCCTTTAGTCTATACCTCTCTTCCAGCGAGCGTACGAACCGAAAATCATAGGTAATATAGGCGATACAGATATTGGGAGGTTGCTGTAAAAATGACAAAGCGCCAGCGTGTTTATATATTTACACCGTAAGGGTGGCCCCCATTTGTAGAGATTCTTCCTCTTTAACGTCTTCCGAATGTATATTTAGCTTTGAACTTGACGAGGCCCCTTTAGAGCAACCTTTGAACATTGGGTCACGTTTGCCCGAAAAATTCGTGTCTGTCTACGTGTTGTCTTTAGCATCTGTCATGTTTCTTACTTGCCATCTGGCCAACGTTTCCTCTGGTCTCCGTAACAAGCTACGGCACAGAATGACCCTTGTCGTTTACCACAACGTGAGGATATTGTAAGCAATGTTGCACGTTTACGAGAGTTTTATGAGATAATAAGTCACAGACAACCTGGAATTATACTAGCCACTACTTGCACATTCACCCTCTATACCTTCACCGTTTACACTTGTTTGCGTTCTAACCTCTTACCAAAAAGCGCTTGAAAATTGTTCAAAACAAGACCAAGCAAAGTCATTCTGTGATGCGAATATTGCATATCTTTTCATGAGATTTATTCACTTCGTGCAGGCGACAAAACACGGCACCATTGGGCAGATATTCTGGAAAATGGTGTTTTCTTGTGAAGTTTCTCTTACGTTTTGTTTTTGGACTCTAAAGTACGGGAGCTTTCTGTAGCCATGGAAGACGGAAATAATGGTACATCCTACAGGAGTAATGAAGATGGGGAGGAGGATGATCAGACATGTCATGCTAACCCCCGCTCTTCCCTTACAAAGAGCCCGCAGTTTCTAGAAAAAAGGCGTGGAAAATGTTACAAAATGATAAAAAGCAATTAAAACTCATGACGACAATACTAACATTAAAAAAATGTAAGTTTTTGAATCTGGACACATTCATAACGTCGCTGTGTGACAAGACCTTGTATCTCAATATTTGATGAAAACTTTTTTTATCAAGAACATTGTCAGATGATCGGTTAAGCGTCGTCCTGTCCAAAGCTGTCTAAAACCCCCATTCCACAGAGATTTTTTTTTCTCATCGGTCACTCATCGGAAGCAAAGTTTGTTGCTTCCGGCGAAGTGTATGGGATCGCAGTCTGAAGAATCCGACTTGGTTGGTCGCCTACTAGTATCAAGTGAGTGTCAAACATGTCTCGCGTAATCATCATAGGACAATCTTGCCTCATCAGATCACTGCAGGACATGTCTGACACTGACCTGATAGTCGACGAACACAAGTCGGATTCATCGGACTGCGATCCGATACACTTCGGTTGGTGGCCGGAAGCGATAAACTTTGCTTCCGTTGAGTGACCGATGAGAATGGGGAATGGGGGTCTTACCTCCAAAAATGTCAAGCATGTGAATGGAAAGGCGATCCCACGTGTTATACAATGTAGTGCTTTGGCTGCTATGTTTCTTTTTTTTTTTCTCCTGAACATTTGGCATTTTTGAGATACAAGGTTTTGTCGCCACAACAGCGATAAGTTACATCGATGCTTTTACATCACTTCGGCTTTCTACATGTTGTTGTTTTTGTTTATTGGTTTCTGTTTTTCATTTATTTTGTGTTTGTTTGCTTTTTGTTTGTTTTTGCCGCTTTCGAAAGATTACATAATATACAGAAACATTACGCAATCCATACCCCCATTTTTTCCTTTGGATAAAATTAACTAAATTCCCAAACCCAGGCGGACAAAATTTTCAAACGAAGTGTATACTCGTTCCAAGGCCCTGATATTCTACCGGTAGTAGTGCAGGTGATGACGCGATCATTCGTGTGTATGAATTGGACAGAAATAAAATCACTGAGTGGATGGAGTTTGCAGTCAGAGTCTCAAATTTATTATTCTGTAGACAGGAACTGGTCTCAATCTTGAGTAAATATACGAAGCTTCGCACCACATCTGATAAGTCCACCACACCGGAAACCTTGGTGACCACATGTTAAAGAGACCCCCTCTCCCTTCCCCATCTTCAAATATGCGCACATATTCATTCTATTTTATCAACTGGTATTCCAGGATACGACATAGACCCATTTCCTTTGCTCTATTTCTCCATCAGATACAATATCGAAGTTTTGTCCTCTGACAGGAAACTCCATTTGGTTATTTTTGATGAGCGCTGATAAAGCTTTTTCTTAATCACTATTGCATATAAGCATATCTTTACATTATTAATGAGTCCTTCATTTCTACTGACTTATTACTGTATGTTTCTTTTCGTATGTGCTCAATCTCAAATGAAGATCAATTTCCATCCCAGAAATAAATCTGTGGTGTATATTCTTCCCTCCTTCTCTTCTGTTCATGATCTTCTTCTCCCCTTTCTTTCCCTATATCTTCTTCTCTTTCTCATTTCTTTGTATCATTTTTGTGTTCATCCTTTTCTTTGTTTTCTTCAACTGCCTCATCTCTATTTTCCTCCACTCTTTTTTTTAATGATAATGCCTTCTTTTTTTCCCCTCATTCACCAGGTCTTAAATATTTACTCCTTGCCGTGATTCCCCCCCCCCAATCGGTGTCTCTCTCTCTCTCTCTATCTCCACCTCCCCCAAACCTCAGTTCGCAAGATGATTAGGTGGTTGGCCTGCACATTGTAAGAAAGCGAAGGGGTATATAGGTTGTGATTTTTAAGCTCATGATTCATAACGCGAAATGGAAGGAGTATAATAACCATTCATTCTCCCGCCAGATTGTCGTCGAGTTAGAACACGGTGTCGCACAAAATATCGACTCACCCTCCTCGTCCTCCTTTTGACAGTAGGATATTCCAAAGTTATTGTTTTGTTGTTTATTTTCAGGTTTTTGTTTTTCTTTATTTTTCTAATTCGATATTTGATTGTCATATTGTCCAAACATCCTTAGAAGAAAAGATCAACGTTTCAAGAGGGCTGATAGAGAATCAACAGAAGTTTGATTCCCCTTCTTCAGATTGTTAGAATATATGTCATAGATGGAATGGATATACAGCAAGTTGTCAGTCTTTGTGATTGCTCCTCATTTACATACTTTCAATCATGATTGTGTAATTATTTCATGTTCAGAGTAGTATACGACTATAATGATACAATGCATAACGAATTTTAACTGAGTGAGTCAATATTCCTTTTTTTCTTTTCTTTTTTTTACAACACCTTATACTTTTTTTCCGCTACCAATAGGAATGGCGGATCCTGTAACATTTTCTCTTTGCTCGTGTTTATTTTTGTGATACATGATGACGTTTTATTCAGGCTTTGTATATTTGGTTGGAAACGTTTATGCGCGGAAATTACGGCCAAGTGGGACTGTAGCTTGATTGATGACCGGGGTCGGCCTGGACGCCTTATTTAGGATGAAGGCAATGCTGAGTTGGTGGGAGACAGGAATACGAATTCCCAAAATGTCTGTAGCCTTTTTACAGGCTGCAAAGTGATTGCAAAGCGACGCCACTGTGAACCAGAAATGGTCGCAAAGTTTAATGCATTCGACAGATATGTCAGGTTTTTATAGACGTAGGAATAGATTGTTTCAAATCAAATATCTGCAGTGCTTAATGGTAGCCAGACAGTCCGTTTAAAATAGTTTACGATGTTTTCTCAATCAGAATTATTACGTGATGATGTAAACTATAAGGAAACTCAACGAAAGAATTGTAGCATCTGCAGAAAAAATAGTGTGGGATTATCAAGTGGTTGTTTTTTCAACGGTATTCATATAATAACTGAGTAATATGTCATACTATATAAACAATGTTCAAATGATAGCTCACGAAAGGATGCTAAAATTTCACGGGTCAAAGGAATATAAGTGATTGATAATGACAATAACGATAATAACATTTCTGTAGCGCTTAATACCACATTGATACAGATTAGAAAAGTTGAATTAAAATACTATTATAGAATAATTACGAACATTGTGTTAGAGTCTACATGTATACATAGCACATGAAAAAGCGAAAAAATACAATAGATCTAATAATTTGATTCAGTCCTTATCATATAATACAATCCAAAGACCATCAACGACGTTATGGTTGTTTACTTTAAAAGTCGAGAACGTTTTGTTTTTTTTTCTTCTGTTGACATAAGTCTTTTGCTTCAAGGACAGTTTACCTATGACATCAAAACTTTTGTGTTTCATCTCGATCTTTTCTTTTTCATTCTTTTGATTAATATATCGTTTGCTGGAGGAAAATAGTGAAACTGCCATTGCACGTGTATAGCTTGGATATGACCAGCTGGAATAGGTGGCTGGACCTAGCAAGAGTTCATGGCCGTACTGGCGGCTGGCATCACCCCTATATCCTAGCACCTCGCTGACAGATCTTACACTGCCGTTTCCGAGCTCGGTCTCCCGAATTGTGCCATATACTTCCAAAAGTCCCATAACGCGTATTTTGAGGTGAAAGAAAGATATAAATAACTGAACGAATGTCATGTCTTCTCATATAATGGCAAATCATCATTCATACTAGCCTCATCACGAGACGACAGTCAGTGTGACGTGTACAAAAATCATGATCTCAAGAAGTATTTGTTGGCTTATAATAATTGATTATCATTTTTTCATGTATGTCCTGTACTGTTTCACTTTGTCGTTTGCTTTCTCTTATATACCTGTATGCAATTCGTATCTTGGACATAGTTGCGCTTAGAGCACTTAATTATTAGATGGCTTTGGCGCCTTATAAGTCCTATGTATTATTTTATTATTATAAAAAACATCTATAGCATGAAAATTAAGCACTGCTTGTATCCATCTGTAATTACCATGGGTCTCTCCGTACACAGTGCATTTCAACTTACCCGTTAAAGGCGTTAATCATTCTTCCAATCCACTCTATCGTGTATATCGTGCATGTATCAAAGGGTTCACTATTGGCACTTTACTTCTATCACACAGTTCGTCTCCATCTTGCAGTGATATTTAAGTTTGAATATGATGTGATGAAGAATTGCACATTCGAGTTTCATCGTCATCTGTTGGTTATTATCATTTATGTCTTTTCATGATGAATTGCTATTACATTGTAATTAGTAAAATTGAAATCAGTGGAGAATTAAGAGCACCGTCAGCTCATTGCGGTATATCAATGGGATGTTGTGCGTTCAATTTTACTTTCTGCTCTGTGACTGTGCTATTCCCGGGTTTTGCGTTGAGACTACAGGTCCTCGTGCGATGACAGCTTGCAAGTTTCCAGGATTCAAATATTTCTGATCCCAAGACTTTAATCAAATGTGGAATTGCTCCGAAGGTGATGACATGCACGTTATAAAACTTCATATTTACGGAAGTATTTCGTATTCCTCGATTTCACTCATACGATAACTTACAGGTTAAAGTTTGTAACAAATAAAGACAGAATAAACTGACCAGAAAGAATATAAATTATTAGTGGAAAAGTGAGCAAAGAAAATGGGATTCCATCGGGATTCGAACCCGAGACCTCCGGATTGCTAGACCGGTGCTCTACCGACTGAGCTATAGAAAGCCCTAGTACAGTGTTCGTCCCAGAAACCCTTAATTCTCAATGCTCGGGTGGTCAGAAGCTATAGCAGTGTGTTTGTGTGTAACACACACGCACACACTTGAACCTGGCATAAACCCGAAGGATAATTCAACTTGGGGATAAATGCGAGGGATCACCGAAGTGATGCAGCTTTTTTTGAGTTTGTAACAAATAAAGACAGAATAAACTGACAAGAAAGAATATAAATTATTAGTGGAAAAGTGAGCAAAGAAAATGGGATTCCATCGGGATTCGAACCCGAGACCTCCGGATTGCTAGACCGGTGCTCTACCGACTGAGCTATAGAAAGCCCTAGTACAGTGTTCGTCCCAGAAACCCTTAATTCTCAATGCTCGGGTGGTCAGAAGCTATAGCAGTGTGTTTGTGTGTAACACACACGCACACACTTGAACCTGGCATAAACCCGAAGGATAATTCAACTTGGGGATAAATGCGAGGGATCACCGAAGTGATGCAGCTTTTTTTGAGTTTGTAACAAATAAAGACAGAATAAACTGACCAGAAAGAATATAAATTATTAGTGGAAAAGTGAGCAAAGAAAATGGGATTCCATCGGGATTCGAACCCGAGACCTCCGGATTGCTAGACCGGTGCTCTACCGACTGAGCTATAGAAAGCCCTAGTACAGTGTTCGTCCCAGAAACCCTTAATTCTCAATGCTCGGGTGGTCAGAAGCTATAGCAGTGTGTTTGTGTGTAACACACACGCACACACTTGAACCTGGCATAAACCCGAAGGATAATTCAACTTGGGGATAAATGCGAGGGATCACCGAAGTGATGCAGCTTTTTTTGAGTTTGTAACAAATAAAGACAGAATAAACTGACCAGAAAGAATATAAATTATTAGTGGAAAAGTGAGCAAAGAAAATGGGATTCCATCGGGATTCGAACCCGAGACCTCCGGATTGCTAGACCGGTGCTCTACCGACTGAGCTATAGAAAGCCCTAGTACAGTGTTCGTCCCAGAAACCCTTAATTCTCAATGCTCGGGTGGTCAGAAGCTATAGCAGTGTGTTTGTGTGTAACACACACGCACACACTTGAACCTGGCATAAACCCGAAGGATAATTCAACTTGGGGATAAATGCGAGGGATCACCGAAGTGATGCAGCTTTTTTTGAGTTTGTAACAAATAAAGACAGAATAAACTGACCAGAAAGAATATAAATTATTAGTGGAAAAGTGAGCAAAGAAAATGGGATTCCATCGGGATTCGAACCCGAGACCTCCGGATTGCTAGACCGGTGCTCTACCGACTGAGCTATAGAAAGCCCTAGTACAGTGTTCGTCCCAGAAACCCTTAATTCTCAATGCTCGGGTGGTCAGAAGCTATAGCAGTGTGTTTGTGTGTAACACACACGCACACACTTGAACCTGGCATAAACCCGAAGGATAATTCAACTTGGGGATAAATGCGAGGGATCACCGAAGTGATGCAGCTTTTTTTGAGTTTGTAACAAATAAAGACAGAATAAACTGACCAGAAAGAATATAAATTATTAGTGGAAAAGTGAGCAAAGAAAATGGGATTCCATCGGGATTCGAACCCGAGACCTCCGGATTGCTAGACCGGTGCTCTACCGACTGAGCTATAGAAAGCCCTAGTACAGTGTTCGTCCCAGAAACCCTTAATTCTCAATGCTCGGGTGGTCAGAAGCTATAGCAGTGTGTTTGTGTGTAACACACACGCACACACTTGAACCTGGCATAAACCCGAAGGATAATTCAACTTGGGGATAAATGCGAGGGATCACCGAAGTGATGCAGCTTTTTTTGAGTTTGTAACAAATAAAGACAGAATAAACTGACCAGAAAGAATATAAATTATTAGTGGAAAAGTGAGCAAAGAAAATGGGATTCCATCGGGATTCGAACCCGAGACCTCCGGATTGCTAGACCGGTGCTCTACCGACTGAGCTATAGAAAGCCCTAGTACAGTGTTCGTCCCAGAAACCCTTAATTCTCAATGCTCGGGTGGTCAGAAGCTATAGCAGTGTGTTTGTGTGTAACACACACGCACACACTTGAACCTGGCATAAACCCGAAGGATAATTCAACTTGGGGATAAATGCGAGGGATCACCGAAGTGATGCAGCTTTTTTTGAGAATCCCATTTTCTTTGCTCACTTTTCCACTAATAATTTATATTCTTTCTGGTCAGTTTATTCTGTCTTTATTTGTTACAAACTCAAAAAAAGCTGCATCACTTCGGTGATCCCTCGCATTTATCCCCAAGTTGAATTATCCTTCGGGTTTATGCCAGGTTCAAGTGTGTGCGTGTGTGTTACACACAAACACACTGCTATAGCTTCTGACCACCCGAGCATTGAGAATTAAGGGTTTCTGGGACGAACACTGTACTAGGGCTTTCTATAGCTCAGTCGGTAGAGCACCGGTCTAGCAATCCGGAGGTCTCGGGTTCGAATCCCGATGGAATCCCATTTTCTTTGCTCACTTTTCCACTAATAATTTATATTCTTTCTGGTCAGTTTATTCTGTCTTTATTTGTTACAAACTCAAAAAAAGCTGCATCACTTCGGTGATCCCTCGCATTTATCCCCAAGTTGAATTATCCTTCGGGTTTATGCCAGGTTCAAGTGTGTGCGTGTGTGTTACACACAAACACACTGCTATAGCTTCTGACCACCCGAGCATTGAGAATTAAGGGTTTCTGGGACGAACACTGTACTAAGGCTTTCTATAGCTCAGTCGGTAGAGCACCGGTCTAGCAATCCGGAGGTCTCGGGTTCGAATCCCGATGGAATCCCATTTTCTTTGCTCACTTTTCCACTAATAATTTATATTCTTTCTGGTCAGTTTATTCTGTCTTTATTTGTTACAAACTCAAAAAAAGCTGCATCACTTCGGTGATCCCTCGCATTTATCCCCAAGTTGAATTATCCTTCGGGTTTATGCCAGGTTCAAGTGTGTGCGTGTGTGTTACACACAAACACACTGCTATAGCTTCTGACCACCCGAGCATTGAGAATTAAGGGTTTCTGGGACGAACACTGTACTAGGGCTTTCTATAGCTCAGTCGGTAGAGCACCGGTCTAGCAATCCGGAGGTCTCGGGTTCGAATCCCGATGGAATCCCATTTTCTTTGCTCACTTTTCCACTAATAATTTATATTCTTTCTGGTCAGTTTATTCTGTCTTTATTTGTTACAAACTCAAAAAAAGCTGCATCACTTCGGTGATCCCTCGCATTTATCCCCAAGTTGAATTATCCTTCGGGTTTATGCCAGGTTCAAGTGTGTGCGTGTGTGTTACACACAAACACACTGCTATAGCTTCTGACCACCCGAGCATTGAGAATTAAGGGTTTCTGGGACGAACACTGTACTAGGGCTTTCTATAGCTCAGTCGGTAGAGCACCGGTCTAGCAATCCGGAGGTCTCGGGTTCGAATCCCGATGGAATCCCATTTTCTTTGCTCACTTTTCCACTAATAATTTATATTCTTTCTGGTCAGTTTATTCTGTCTTTATTTGTTACAAACTCAAAAAAAGCTGCATCACTTCGGTGATCCCTCGCATTTATCCCCAAGTTGAATTATCCTTCGGGTTTATGCCAGGTTCAAGTGTGTGCGTGTGTGTTACACACAAACACACTGCTATAGCTTCTGACCACCCGAGCATTGAGAATTAAGGGTTTCTGGGACGAACACTGTACTAGGGCTTTCTATAGCTCAGTCGGTAGAGCACCGGTCTAGCAATCCGGAGGTCTCGGGTTCGAATCCCGATGGAATCCCATTTTCTTTGCTCACTTTTCCACTAATAATTTATATTCTTTCTGGTCAGTTTATTCTGTCTTTATTTGTTACAAACTCAAAAAAAGCTGCATCACTTCGGTGATCCCTCGCATTTATCCCCAAGTTGAATTATCCTTCGGGTTTATGCCAGGTTCAAGTGTGTGCGTGTGTGTTACACACAAACACACTGCTATAGCTTCTGACCACCCGAGCATTGAGAATTAAGGGTTTCTGGGACGAACACTGTACTAGGGCTTTCTATAGCTCAGTCGGTAGAGCACCGGTCTAGCAATCCGGAGGTCTCGGGTTCGAATCCCGATGGAATCCCATTTTCTTTGCTCACTTTTCCACTAATAATTTATATTCTTTCTGGTCAGTTTATTCTGTCTTTATTTGTTACAAACTCAAAAAAAGCTGCATCACTTCGGTGATCCCTCGCATTTATCCCCAAGTTGAATTATCCTTCGGGTTTATGCCAGGTTCAAGTGTGTGCGTGTGTGTTACACACAAACACACTGCTATAGCTTCTGACCACCCGAGCATTGAGAATTAAGGGTTTCTGGGACGAACACTGTACTAGGGCTTTCTATAGCTCAGTCGGTAGAGCACCGGTCTAGCAATCCGGAGGTCTCGGGTTCGAATCCCGATGGAATCCCATTTTCTTTGCTCACTTTTCCACTAATAATTTATATTCTTTCTGGTCAGTTTATTCTGTCTTTATTTGTTACAAACTCAAAAAAAGCTGCATCACTTCGGTGATCCCTCGCATTTATCCCCAAGTTGAATTATCCTTCGGGTTTATGCCAGGTTCAAGTGTGTGCGTGTGTGTTACACACAAACACACTGCTATAGCTTCTGACCACCCGAGCATTGAGAATTAAGGGTTTCTGGGACGAACACTGTACTAGGGCTTTCTATAGCTCAGTCGGTAGAGCACCGGTCTAGCAATCCGGAGGTCTCGGGTTCGAATCCCGATGGAATCCCATTTTCTTTGCTCACTTTTCCACTAATAATTTATATTCTTTCTGGTCAGTTTATTCTGTCTTTATTTGTTACAAACTCAAAAAAAGCTGCATCACTTCGGTGATCCCTCGCATTTATCCCCAAGTTGAATTATCCTTCGGGTTTATGCCAGGTTCAAGTGTGTGCGTGTGTGTTACACACAAACACACTGCTATAGCTTCTGACCACCCGAGCATTGAGAATTAAGGGTTTCTGGGACGAACACTGTACTAGGGCTTTCTATAGCTCAGTCGGTAGAGCACCGGTCTAGCAATCCGGAGGTCTCGGGTTCGAATCCCGATGGAATCCCATTTTCTTTGCTCACTTTTCCACTAATAGGTTAAAGTTTGTAACGTTACAAATTAGTGTCATTTCCGTAAACTGCATCAAGAGTTTTTCAATATAACAAAACTGCATTTCACTAAGTAGCAATGCTACATTATTTAACAAGCTCGAAAGAAAAACAAAAAGAAGCATTTTGACCGACTGTGCATAATTTTATTCATATTATGCATGTTGTATACATGCTTGATTGTATACTATCTCTTTCAGAAAGTCATACGTCATGGATTCATGTATACCCTCTCCTTCAAATTTAAAATGTATTCACAGTTTTCTGCTTTGAACCTATCAGAAGTGAAATACAGTATTTTTTGAAAACAATGAGACTTACTATCAGACACTCGAACATGAATAGAATTTACTTGTACAACAGACTGATAACAGAATAAAAAGACATGCTGATTCAGAGCTATTCAGAATAAAGAAATAAACAGTGATATGACTGAATTATGGCAGAATGTGTTGTGAGATTGGAATGCAGAAGGCTGTCTTAATTAGCAAATAGTTTGACGAGACGAATGCCTGAAGAAAAAAAAAACAACATAAAAAGTATGAAGCGTATATTGTGTGTACATAGCGAAAAAGAAGCAAGATTATCCGTGTTCTGGCGTCGTATTCTGATAAGAACAAAACATTGTTTAGGTATAAAGGGGTGAGGTGAGTGCTGGTGCAAGTGTATGTGCTCAGCAAAGGCGCGGTACGATGTGTCTTTTGTGTCCTTATACTCTTTGAATTGAATTTGAATTTTTTTATTTGTTCAGCATAAAAAAAAATACCCAACAGAGAATTGATGAACAATCATGACAGACACAGAGTAAAAACAGAACTTTGGAATACATAAAGCTGGAGGGAAGCAGCCAACGAGGAATTAAAAGTTTCCTTAAAATCTGGCCGACCCAGATAATCAATTTAAAAAAATGCATTTGTGGTAAATCAATTCATATTCATAAAAAACGAGATGAACAAATATACAGTTGCAAGAACAAAACAAAAAGCAATACAGCATGATACACAAAACACTACATTTACATTACGAAGACAGTACAAACAAAATGAGTTACAATCATTAGATAGAATACATGTAATGCCAGCCAAGCATCCTTATACGAGTGTACATATACCGTATGGGAAGTGGAATTGAATTTGTATGAGAAAAAAAGCCTCGAGGCTTCGCTCAGGCTGTGAATAACATGATATTATCATCTGTAGCTTAAAGCTACAGCTATCTACTGTAGATTGCTGATAAACATTTTCTCTGCGACCACTGCAGCCCCGTTTGCCCTAAACGTTGTGCGCCGTGGGTAGGTGGGATACTAGTATTCTCCTACTTTTCTGATCTGTTGGAAAAGAAAAATTGAAGTAGGACGATGCAGCACATACCCTAATGATATCAAAAGCTTTTACACACAAACACAAACACACTCAACGTATAACTGTTAACACAGGTAGGCAACTATCAGACCTTTACTGCATGGACGTCCACTAGACATTGAGTATCACAATCTGTAATCCAATGATGATAAGACAGAAGGGAGAAAGAAGGTGTACTGAGGGCACGTTGTACAATTTATAATTATTCAGAGTAGACGCTCATGTCCGCTCCCGCTCGCATGTGCGCGGGACTTGATTTACCTGCAGAGGGCAAGTTGTCCCCATTACCATCTGTTACATGTAGAAGTGATTTACATGAAAGTGCTGACTTAACGTTTCTTTTTCGACCATAATTATAACACTAGTGTGTTTCTCTTTTTCTCTTCTTCATCTTTTGATAATTATCATTGTAAATTCGTGATCGTCTGGCTCCATTTCCACAATGTGTCGTTTTCTTACCCCTCCCCCATCCGACTTGGAGTGGAAAGATGCAGCTAGCTGGACAGTATCTCAGACGGCTTGAGAGGGGAGAGGACCCTGTGGCGGAAAAGGGATTTCAGTCGCGACATCCCCTGATCCCATGGCTAAAGCCCCCCTTCATCCCCCCTGCCTAGAGGAGCATTATATACCAATACACCTGAAGAACTCAGGCACCAGAGTATATTTTTGCGTCTTAGTAGCTCACCTAGATACGATGTTCGCTAGACGCCATGACCAGACACCATGGTGGGGAAAATATTGAAACAACTTCTCAATCGTACAATTCAAGCATATTTTTATGCCTGTCATATAAACAGACAGCATCATTCTATCATTTGTTCTCACCAGCAGATGTGCTGTTACTCCGTTCACCAAACTCGTCGAGACGATTCGGCCTCTATGCAAGATTTGAAAGACACGTTGACGATAAGACTGACGTATTCATTTCAGATATAGTGCAGGTTTGAACGGAAGTCAGCAATCGATGCATTCAACGAATGTGATTGTGTCGTATTTTTATTTTATTCATAATGTGCCATTTTAGCGTTATGCTCCCTTCTTTTTCGCTTTTTATTTCATTTTCAACCCAATTTCTTGCATTATCTTTTTTTTTCTTGCATTATCTTATTAGGCCTATGTTTTTTGTCAATGATTGTATTGCGTATTTTTTTTTTTGCATTTGTTGTTTAAACAACTGAATGAATGAATAAAGAAATACATAAATACATAATAAATTCATGAATAAATAGGTGTAGATAAGTAGATAAATAAATAAACAAATAATAAATAAATAAAAAAGTGAATAAATCAATGAATCAATGAACCACTTATACTGGAGTTTAGTGGCAAGATGCTCGCCCCCCCCCCCCCCCCAGAAAAAAAAAACCCGAAAAAAACAAAGCAAACAAGGAACAAATGTATTTTCAAAAGCTGGGGTCAGAATTCTTCACGTTTTTCCTTTACTTTTCATAATATAATGACATTATGCTGTATCGATTAGATCTATTTCAAGTTTGTCATTGTGTACATTTTTGTGTCCGTTTTCTCTCAATATAGTTGCGTTCTCTTTGCTTTATTGTGTAACAGTACATTCACCTGTTGTTTGTTTCAATACCGCAAGAATTCATAAACTGTTAAAATGGCTTCTAGACGTCATTCCTGTGTCGTTACGTGTCTTCCTGATGAAAATAATTATGATGACTGAATTGTTGTTTGCAGACAGAGGACTTCGCCACGAGACTACACACCGTCAATGTTTATGTTCGGATTGAGTGCGTGAAGCTTTATCGCACTCACATGAAATGTCCTTTTTTTCGGGTTCTTCGTCTTCCTAAAAAGGAGCCATAACGTCCTATCCGACGCTGATCTTAGTTTTGACAAGGACACGTGTGATATGAGCCACAAATCCTGAGAGCTTTTTAATTGGATATTCTCTGCGTTTTTGTTCAATTTCTGGTTTTTGTTTTCAGTTACCAAATGAAGCTTGGGACAGGGGTGATAATAAGGAAAATATAATTTTACAGCTTTTTACTGTGATTTTGTGACCTACAGAATTTTTAATCTTATCAGAATCAGGGTGTTCATTTCATTCAAATTATCATCATTATTTGATATCATGAATCAACTCTTGAAAACTATCGTATAAGTCATAACCTTCTTAACTGCGATCACTACAGTAATTGAAACGGGAACTTCACCATGAGAGTGCTGTGTATCATTGATATGCATTTCTGTCTTGGGTAAATTTGCGAGAACATTAGGATCCATTCTCATTATTTTCTAAGTGCCTCTCATACATTGTCATCATTCTCTCTTGTGTCAACCAGATATGTAATCATTGATACCAGTGGAACGGTCAGTCCAGAATAGATTGAATAAGTATAAGGTAGCTATCACCATATTACCCTCCTATACAGTCGCAGACACGGTCTGAGAAAAGAAAAAGTTAACAAACGAATAAACAAACAACACGTTTGATATGTGTTCAGATATTGAATGTTCGATGTCTAGACTTCATCGCATCCCCAAATTCATAAGTGTATAGGAATTTTTTAGATGTTTCCATGCTTGCAACTTTATTAATGAAGCAAGTAAATAAAGTGTTTGATATTTAGCATGTGTTTAATGCATAGTCTCCGCACGCTGTTTTGCATGTAGGATTTCAGGATTGATTCTCCTTTGGAAAAAAATAAACAAAATTATAAATTATTAGACTGTCTGTCAGCATCATTTAAATCAGTAACTAGACAAAAGTATAACGAATCAGTAAAGTGTTTAGGAAGTAAGCTGTCATTTGTCGAATACAAAGTCATATCTCAATATTATGTTCCAGTATTTTTTTCTCAAATATCCGTCTCTAATTTCCGTTTCTCTGTGACTGAATTCAACAGGTAATGAGTTTATTATGACTTTTTAGTATACATAGAAATTATTAGTGCGGGATGTCTCTGGAAATTGCTCTGTGTATGTGACTGTATTATTTAAGATCCTTCTGTTCCTTTTCCATCTCCTCGGAAGCAATCGATTACCACTTGATTACGGCCATTCTGAAAGACCCTCCCTGAGGCATTCGTTCAGTGGAGCTTTTTTTACGCGTACCAGTACTATTTGATTGCTCAACGGTGAGACATCAATCAAACGTCATAATTCCTTTGATATTAGACTGTTTGTTAATTTGCCGGAGACGTAGATTGAACTCACGTGTAATTTCCTAACGCCATTTGAAGGGGATTTATTGTAATGGGGCTGTGGTTTCTTTGTAGACCTAGGTGGTCATGGATGGTCTTCTCAAAAAACCTCGAAGTATTTTCTTTCTTGTCGTTAAGAGTGATGCGTATAAACATAAGATATCCGTTCACTTCTGTTTTTATGGATATCTGATTTTGCTGTGCGATATGATTTCTAAATAACTTTATAAAGATATCAGCCGTGACATACGAACGTGAGCTCGCGTGTAATGCAGAACAGACGAGGAAGACGATTATTGGCAAGATACTCATGTCAAATGAAATGTTGCTTGAATAAACGTTCTAATCCTGAAGAGAGCAATTCGTAAATAAAATTTCTGATGACGATAGTATATACACATAATGATGAAAGGGTTTAGAGAATACAAATCACAATAGATCGACGACTGTTTTGAGGCTACTTCCATAAACTAGAAGTGACCACGAGAACCCAGATTTCTTTGAAACCGAGGGTAATCTCACCATTAGTCAATCAGGTATTACTGCGCAGTGAGTCCCCATGTACTATGTAATCTCCTCTTAAAGTGATCTTTATTCTAAGCTCTGGGCCAAAGTCAAATGCGTATTTGATGTATTTTGAACACGCAACTATCTCGGGCAACCACTAAGTGGTTAAGCAGATGTTACCCTGGAACCATATACGACATTCAGGATGTATGAACTGTCAAGTTTGGCACAATGGTTCGCATGTATGGTGAGTTATTCTAAAATAGCGAAATTTGTGTATGTGTGTGTGGGGGGGGGATGGGAGGGGGAGTTTACTCAGGTGTACGTCATGTTTGTTAGCTGCACTCCGCCTTACATTAATCAGCGATTAAAGCTTCCATTAAAACAGCAGTACAATACAATTTATAATATTTTCTAGAATGAATGTCGAGCCCTCGGCTCCATTGTATTCAAGCGTGGATTTGATGTTTGTGTAATGAATTGGTCGTGTGTCTGTAGAATTTTGTTTGTTTACTAATTATGAGACTTATTATTTTGATTGTTTGGTGTAGCTCAGTTCCAAGATATATGTGAACCATTGTTTGTTCTGAAGCAAATGACAATTCGTACTTGGCTTTGCTTGACTGGATTTTTTTTTTTTTTTAGTTCATGAATCGGGGTAGTTGCGTGTGTTATAACCACATTTGCAGGTTTTCTAACTGGTTGCAATAGTCGCAGCAACCACACCAACATTTTATGAATGATTTGTTCGGGTGCTGTTCGTTATTCCGAAGGTTCGTTATTCCGAAGGTTCGTTATTCCGAAGGTTCGTTGATCCGAAACACACAAATCCTCTATACCTATTGTCGTAATCAAAAACTGCTTGGATAATACGCAATGAAAATTCGATATTGTCTCTAGGGAGGATGATACATGTGTACATTTTCAGGTAAAGCACGTCATGTTGCGTGAAGAAGTGGCGTAGATCAAGAATCTTGATTTTAATTCAGTCTGAACAATTATTTACCTGAGCGATTGGATTTAGAGCGGAGGGGACTGTATGATTTTTCTATAGCCTACCTACAGATACCCTCACACACAGTAACAACAGTAAGACTAATACAGAGAATGAGATATACGTATGGACAAGAATAAAAAGTAACATTGATGGTAATAATGGCAATAATTATCGATGGTAACCATGGTGATAACGTAGGGCAACTTTAATTATAACTAGATTCATAGTGATAAGTGTTGTTACTTCGTAGAATTACGTACTCTTTGATATTTCAGTAGAAGTTTCTTATTATCTCACAAAAAAAGTTGGAAACCCGAGGCCCCATCTCAGCCAATACTATACCATCCCTTTAATTTTGAATGCCTTCCCTTTTTAAGATGGTGACCGCGGCTTCCCCCCCCCCCCCCCCCCCAAAAAAAAAGAAAGAAATCTTATGTTTAAAGAAAGTGAAATGCATGCAACTGACAACTCGTGGGGTTTTTTTTCACTTCTAACAATGGGTACTCTAACTTGAATATCCAAACAGTACACCTAACCATGTGTCCTAAATCGGGTTTTACACAGAAAAGTTGCAGATTCTTTTCGTACACATGAAGTTTTATACATACATGTAGGCCTATACATGCATTTCTTCATAGAAAATAATTAATTACACACACATGTAAAAGGCGTAGAGCAAATAAAGTCAAGGGGATAGATAGAAATTAAAAGAGATGAGAAAATGAAAGAAATGCACTAGCTGTGCAAGAATGACAGGGAACAAGCTGAAATACAATGTAAGCCTACATTAAATTCCACTCTTCACAAGGGATTCACTGTTTCTGATGGCTGTAATAACACAAGAGCGTAGATTGCAATTAGTATCCTGGGCTTGAACCGAATGCAAACATGACTATATGTAACTTTTTTCAGAATCCTGCGAACGTAATGCGACTAGTGTCATGGCAAAGGACATAATCATTTCAAATAATGAATGTATTATCCTGACAATGATGAAGAAGTGAAGGAGTGGGAGGGGGCGAGCTCATCCTCCGGAGGAGAAAATACCTCTACTTTCATCATTACTATACATGTACAAATGAAATTACAAATTACGACGGCATTCTACGTCGCTGATAAAAGTTTTTGTGGAATCCCGTGTGTTCATTTTTTTGTGTGTGCCTGTTTACATGTGTGTGTGTGTGTGTGTGTGTGTGTGTGTCCAAAGAGAGTATGAGTATGCTGGCATCCCCTTTTCAAAGTGAACATGCCTCTCCTGAATTGTTATGGTGGTGATGATGAATTTTAGACTACCGATAAACGTGAGGCTATAAGGCGACGATAATGGGGGTAAGAGCGGACAAGGTGGGCATTTTAACAGTAATTTCAAAGGTTCTATGTACTTGACCTCAATACACACATTCACACATATTATGCGCTCACGTATCAACGAACGCATAAGACATTTATTACAACACCATTTTTGTCACTACAATAATTTTACTCTATTCTCGAAATTTAAGAGCCTTATTTTACTTTCGGATTTACGAACCTTCATTTTCGGATTAACGAACCTTAATTACTTTTCGGAAAAACAAACCTTATTTTATTTTCGGATCAATGAACCTTCGGAATAACGAGCCTTATTTCATTTTCGAATTAACGAACCTTCGGAATAACGAACCTTATCTTATCTTCGGATCAACGAACCTTCGGAATAACGAACCCTATTACATTTTCAAATTAACGAACCTTATTTCGTTTTGGATTAACGCACCTTCGGAATAACAAACCTTATTTCATTTTCGGATTAACGAACCTTCGGAATAACGAACCTTATGTCATTTTAGGATTAATGAACCTTCGGAATAACGAATCTTTTTTCGTTTTCGGATTAATGAACCTTCGGAATAACGAATCTTCGGAATAACGAACCTTCAGAATAGCGAACCTTCGGATTAACTAACCTTCTGAAGTGTAACCGATTTGTTCAGTCGCTGTGACAATCAGGTTGAAAGTCTACAAGTTACTGTAGACAGTCTTGAGGGCGAAAAGAGAAGAACAATCAAATGTTTACACCTGAGATGACGTTTTGCGTATCAGTCGTCTGGTGGAGTTGTCGAAACACATTTCCGGGAAATCGAAAGGAATCGTGTCAGGCCCACAGGTGATGTTTTAGAAAAAAACGCAAAAAAAAAAAAAAACCCAAGAAAAAATACATAGGATCGTAGGCATCAAAATATACGTTTCCTTCCAATTGGGAGCTCCACATGACGCCATACTGCAGAACATCGCAGGGCGGAGAGCCGAAAGTAGTCTTCTCTGCTACCAATTTAACTGCCGCGATTTCGTCGAAATTCGACGGTGTCGTTATCTCTCTCACGTTTCACCGGTTGCTGTCTTTGGTCTCACTTTCTCATGCCGAGTTTGAAAATGAATCACCGTCTGAACTAACTTCACGTGCAAGCCAGACACACAATTTGCAGACGAATTGAATAATGCACAAATCATGTCTTGTCAAATTGCGTTAGCAAGGACGACTGTAACGCGTTTCGTAAAGTTGTAGTATCTTGCAGAATATCTCGGTGACTGATTGCATGAAGGAGTTGTAACCACTAAATCATATTCCTTTTAAAGCGTGTTTGTTTTTGTTTTAAAGAAAGTTTGTCCTGTTGTGTGCAACCGTAGTTATTGAGCTGGTTGTAGGCGCTATGAGATATGTTTGAGTCGTAGGCCCCTATGTAGGCCTACTTTTTCACCTTCTGGAACAAAATTTCCCCTACCTGTGGGACTCCTGGTAGTGAAGTTATCACCGTCATTAACCTTGTGTCTTTATACAGTAACTAAAACGATCATACGGCATCTTCCTCTCTTCCTTTAACAAATTTTCATAAATATGAAATCTCACATGACACTGTGTCTTCCTCTGGCAACCTAAATGTAACTAGCCAAGCTTTTCATCCCAAACACTTTATGAATACAATGTATATACTTTCCATCTCTTTGATAATACTTATTTACTATTACAGTCAACATCAAGACATTACATGGAACGTTTGGACGTATTCAGTGGACAGGAAGTCTTTCACGTTAGAGCTGCGCGCACCTCTTTGTCGGGTATCCACCCCTTCCACTACATATAGTATTCATTCATTTCATTTATCAAGTTTCCACATGAATCATACAGTGTTGTGTTTACAACATCCATCCATGACAGTGTAAAGTAACACATAAATTATAAGTTGTAATTCAGTATACAAATAGCACTTACATGGCATAAAATCGATTGAAATCATTCTCAAGTACATTACATTCATGATGGATAAATACAATTGTGTGTGATGGGAACCTACTATTAGAAGTGGATGCTTGTGAGAGTAGGTTCCTCAAATGAAAGTCAAACACAGGCTGTTACACTCACACACACACACACACTCAATACGCACACAAGTGCACCTGGACACGCTTGCGTGCGCGCGCACACACACACACACACGCAACAAGGAGAAGACATATACGACCGCTTTCCGCAGTTTTTTACCATCGAATGTTTTTGGATTTCCTGAAAATGTGTATATTTACATTTACATAATAGTGTACATCATTATGTACATGTATATGGCCACATAAGTGATGGGTGCCTTATTATTTCATAATTATAATCGACTGGAAGGTGGAGCCAGTCTGTATCCTTCGTTCACTTTGAATGCCCGATGCCGAAAAGGCATTACCAGTTTGATACATGTATAATTGTTGTTGAGTGAAGTGAAATACATTTGCAATTAATCACAGCCCACCATGATTACATTTCAACCGATGCATTTTCAGGTAGCCTGAGACTTATTAATCATTGAGGCTCACTGGCGCAAAAGTTTTGTAACCTATACGGAATACATCGACTCTTTTATACTCCAGTGCGTTTCTAAGGTGTGACATGATAATATATAGTATTAGAAAATAGCTGTCCAGTCATCATGTTATCATTCAGCACGTCAGCGCCTGAGTTGACAAGCTGTGTCTCATTTCGTAGGCAAGCATCGAATACTATGGAAAGTCTCCCAGTTCAAAGGTCACCCGCTGTGACATAGGGCAAAGGCGGTCAAGAGTCATGTCGAGTTTTCTTTTCCAGAGTGGACTTGCGGCGTGTCCGCATGTGATTCTCGAAGAGCGGAGAGTGCTAAAGAATATACTCTTTTGTATTGTCTTAATATTTATCCTGAGTTCTTCTGAAACTTTTTAAAACTTTCTTTTAGTTTACATGTCTCTTTTGCTTTTCATCTCTTCTCGATTGTCTATTTGATGATTATCAACGCGATTATCTTTATCGTCATTGTGTCGGTTGTCTCATTGAGGTTGCCAAATTGGCAAGAAAGAGCGGAGTGTCTTATAAAAAAAAAATGTATTCGTTCTCAAGCATCTGTGCATTTTGACCCGCATGACAATGCCGTTAAGGGTGCTGTTCGTTATTCTGAAGGTTCGTTATTCCGAAGGTTCGTTAATCCGAAAATGAAATAGGGTTCGTTATTCCGAAGGTTCCTTGATCCGAAAATGAAATAGGGTCCGTAACGAACTTTCGGAACAACGAGCTTTGTTTCATTTTCGGATTAACGAACCTTCGGAATAACGAATCTTATTTCATTTTCGGTATGAACCTTCGGAATAACACACCATATCACATTTTCGGATTTACGAACCTTCGGAATAACGAATCTTCGGAATAACGAACCTTCGGAATAACGAACTGTAACCGCCGTTAATAATGATGTATCTAGGCCCTACGTGAAAGTAAATTCTCGACTAAATGATATGCATTTGCGAATGACTTCCAGGATACTGTATGCATATCGTCACAGGTACCCGGCGCGGGTACTAGTATAGAGGGTGTGATTAATTTGTTTCTCACACCATTGTTCTATCGTATCATAGAAACATCCCCTGAATATTAGATATTGTACTCTGTGGTTTAGATCGGAAATCAGCGCACTGTCTTATTGTGTAGTATAATTATGTTAAACCGTCTGGAACTCGTGTACAAGAACATATGGATGATTAAATTCGTTATGAGATTTCTGTGCAAGACATGCTTCTTATTACTCGACGAACACGAGCTAAAGAAAAAAAATGTGAAGCGTAGACTCTTCTAAGTCTGTTTATGATATCAGATGCGAAATTGGCCAAAAGTCGAGGTCATGGAAAAGGCAAACCCTGGTGTTCAGTTACGATCACGATCACATTCCAGCAATACTTCGCGAAGATTTGTTTGAAAATGTCGGATATGTTTGTGGATTCTGGTTGAAGCGAAAGTGAATGATTGCAGATTTATAGGCCATTTATTTCTTGCAGCCATTCAAACCAACTGCACAACACGGTGATGAACAACTTTCTAGTGATAATTGTTGTGAAGGGTATATGATATTGAAATATTGCCGCCCAACGCATGCTAACTGACGAGCGTCTGCACTTTCGACTTAACAGAACACAAAAGTTGGAATATCTTGCGGGACGTTTACTGTTTTCTTCTTCTCGCTCAATCGAATGTCTGTGATCCGTTATCTAAAAGAAGAAAAAAAAAAACACTTCGAAATCTTTATTTTTCAATACTAATTGTAGTAGCGATAGTTATGATATTAATATAGAGTAGGCCTATATTTCTGTTTTAGTATTCTGGAAGAATATACACAGAATAAGTACGTGTCGATATTGTAGTCATGTTGCTTTAGTTATTTAGTCCTGTATGATTGATTAGAAAATGACCACTGTGGAATATAAAAACGACTGCAGAGTTTGAATAATGATACACATTTTTCATAATCAATAGTCGCATGATGTCATGTCATATGTTAACTCTTCCCTTTAATATCCTGTTTTGACCGTGGCAATTAAAAAAAAAGTTATGACAACTGTAATTCATCTCCCGCATTCGAAATGATTTGCATATGATTAACCAAAAGATAACTTCGCACTATGGTTAATATATCTCATATTATACTGATTTTAAGATGCAATTTTAAATAGGATTTATACCTAAATTCACCATTTATTGTATGTTATCATACATACGATTGATAATCTCGATCGAATGCACTTGACTACCCTCTTATCAGTCTTTGCATTTGATCATGCATTTAGACTGTATGCTACAACGTGACAGAGCATGAATGATGTGTATTTTATTTGTAGCATTTTATATTGCAGTCTTGATTGTAACATTATTGTACTGAAGTGTTCACTCCATTTCGAAATCTCATAGGCATATATATGTATGTCTATATATATATAATAGTATCTTTACAGGTGATGACGATGATGATGATGATGAAACAGCATTCATGTGCAGGCGCAATTTATCCGTAGCAATATTCAAAGGCGGTATTCACATCATCACTTATGCTTTACTATATCGCACCAGTTCTGACCCGCCCCTTTCCGTAAGTCGCACCTTTACTGCAGTCACAAGTCAGGTTCATAAGAGTGAAACGTTTTCGAAGAATTACTCGGTCAATATGATCACATTTCCAATCGCCCTGCAATAGCCTTACTTCAAGGTTGTCGTGTATTGTGTCACCCGTAATGATAATTTTGCGTTTTGTACCTAAACTAAACGCTGTCTCTTTTTCTTAACGTTTCATCCTACGCAGGTCAATTAGCGTGAAAAAAGGCTTTTCTAAATATGGTTAACCGATACTGAAATTCCTGACCAATTCTTATTATCGTTTTTGACAATAAAGAAGGCTGATGGTTTTGAAGCCTAGCTAGACCTGGACCATGATTTTCCACGCGAACAGTCACATTAGAGAGACGAAATTGTAGACGGAGTCTGGGATAAGAATCGCCTAAACCGAACGCGAGCTCATTTAAGTATGCCTTGTTCGTCTGACCGCAATAACCAGACTCAGGTGATGTTTGAAGACTCACAAAGCATTCACCGCAGCACAGCGGTTCTGTCAAGTTTTGCCGACGTTTTAACCACTTCATTTGTCCCAGATTGCATTGCCCAGTATGTCTCCACAGCTAGAGAAGGAGATAATAAGTGTGATTTGCACAGTGTCCAGTTTGCTTTCCAGTTTAATGCGCTGTATTGGTATACTTGGGTACGGCAGTGAAATTGTTTCCGTGACATATTCGTATAAAAAATAGGAGTAACTTCCTATAGTCACGCAAAGTTTGATGTACCGCTCCCATTCTGCCTATCAGTTGAACACATACCTGCTGGCAATATTTGTTTAAAAAAAGAAATAAACAAGTAAACACATAAAAGACTTGCTTTCGAATCACTTCTTGAAGTTTAAATACATCATAATATGTTACGATGTTTTATCTCAGCAATAGTGCTTTGCACGTTGAAGTTATTTTAGGCTGACGTTGGTCATCAAAATTATGCTTTTGTGAAGTTATGATGACCAATATAGTCATAATAGCCATCAGTGTTATACGTAATGTGATGAAATGCTTCATAGTCTTATCTGGGGGCTTGCCGGTACATTTTTGTTTTTCATCGGTTGTACTAGCTCTTGACTGTTGCTGAAGAAGAAGAAAAAAACACCAGCAAGGATAAACAGGTGATTAAATTACGTAAATAGCTTACTCCTTGGATGCATACTCTTTGTATCATCCTTTCTACAAACACAATCAGTCTTTCTTTCTTATCATTATCATTAATGCCACAAATTTCCGCTTTCTTTCTCTTTCCGATCTCTTAAATTCACAACCCATAACTAATCTGACTAGACATATAATCTCGTGACCTTGTCTGAACATTAAGCTTGACCACATAAGCCATAAGAAACGCACAAGAATAGAAAATTACGCCTAATCGATGAAGTTTGCCGTCGATGCGTATCACCAATGTAATTCGCAACGTTCAAATCGATGTACTCGGTTTGAAGATGCGGAAAGGAGGGTAAGCCTTTATCGAGAACTCTCGTATGGTCGATTGTCTTTATCAGCACCTCCATCTCAAAACAATGTGTATGAACATTACACATTGATATAGCTTGATGGTGAAAGAAGTGACCCCCCCCCCCCCCACGCACTTTCTTCCGAAGGGTCTACCCTGAGATATTTGCTTTTCAAGCACGGCTCCAGATTTCTGTTAACGGAAACCAGTCCACTCCAAAAGTAGGGATTTTGGGCAGTCGGATATGCTTTTGGATTTTCGAGATCCGATTTCTCTCCGGGGATGTATGTAATGTACACAAAGCTACGAGATCTCAAATTCTGGCTTTAGCTCTAGTCTATTTTCTAGACATCTTCCTTTTGTTTGCAATACTGTTATTCGTTGTCATTTTGTTTTGGGGGAGGTCACAACGATGAGGTCATCACCTGTATAATTTGCAGAAACGAGTTGGGTAGAATGAGATCACACACCAGAAATGCCTCTCTGAGAGAGAAGAGCTTTCAAGACTTGATTATGGTAGTTAACAGAGTTCTTAGCCTAGTCTGAAATGTCCCAGCTCATACAATGTAAAATTGATCATTGAATATGAAGTAAAAACATGACTTTGAAAGGAAAATGCACTTTTGTAAACAAAGAAACGAGAAGTCACTCGCCCAATCTTGTATTTTCATTGATCTTAGCTAATAGTTGGTTCTTTTCATGGCTTATTGAAATCATGGTTTCATTCCTAGGATTGAAAATAGCAGATATTTATCTCTTTCCTCGTGAAGAACGAACAACATCAAGGAAACTTCTGCACTTTGGACTATACCACTCGGTCAAGGGATGAATATTACCTTTTTGTGTGATTCCAAAACCAAACTACACACAAAGCAATCCCACGTCAAGTTTATTGATCCCATTATGAGGTAAATTACGCCCATAAATTCTCTCACAAAACCAGTGAAAAGGAAGGTCTGATGGTATCTGGTAATTGCCTTCATATAGAAGATTATGCATCACAAAATAACCATCTACAACACCTCTCATCATGAATCATAGAATTCATTCAATTCCAAAAAGTGCTGCTTGCGGTCCATAATTAACCCGCATAATATATTCTGATATGACATTTCGCAACTTACAAGGTGTCCTCGTGTACTTTTTGTGTGAAGAAGCGTGGTGATGTGTGTGCTACGTGCGGTGTTAGAAAGGAGTTGATTCAAAGAGGTCAGTGAAATATCACCTCCAGTGATTGATCATGTCGTCGTGTTTCAATGGAGAACACGTTGTAGCGCCTTGTCATTAGCAGCTCAAAGGAACACAATTGCACAAGTTGATATCAAAGTCATATTGTGTGCCATCAGCTCGCAACGAACAATCGCCATAACCTACATTTCTAGCAGAAAATTAAATCCAGGTGAAGACCAGAACATGACTGACTTCCATTATTTTCTGACAATTGCGGTTCATGCTCGACTTTTGTGTCCCACTCTAACGCCCTAAAGGTAGGGAAAGAATCCCCTCCCCTATCTCAAGAGCGCATTGTTCGTCACCATATATCGCTCTTATCTGTCATATCTGCGGAGCGGCGTCGAGCAACCGATCTTTTTTTTCTCCCAGTAATATTCTTTCTCTTTCTTTTTTGTATGCATTGGCACTAGAAATAAATGATAGGAAGCAGAATATTCACCGAATACGTCCGGAGTGGATAAAACCAGAAGTGCTTTTCATCGCTTGCCGACAAAGTATATTTAGCGTGTAATTACATTTATGTTAGAATTGAGGCATGTCATTAGCTCACCTGAGCCGAAGGCTCAAGTGCGCCGAAGGCTCAAGTGCGCTATTGCGATCACTCTTCATCCGGCGTCCGTCGTGTGCGTCGTGGTGCGTCGCCCGTCTTGCGTCGTCCGTTTTCATCTTCTCCTTGAAGACCTCATAACAGATTTTTACCAAATTTGGCAGGTAGCATCCCTATAGGGAGATAGGATCTCTACAAATGGGCACCATGCTCCCCCTGAGGGCCCTAGCGGTGTCCACCCCCCCCCCCCCACAATTAAGGAATCTTAAAAAAAAAACTGAAGTTCACCTAAAGTGATAGAGATAAGTTGATACTATGAAGAAGTAGATTAATGACTGCCTAGTTTCAAGCAGGGAGGTGCACCTCCCTGTTTCAAGTTTGTTCATGGCGGATCCAGGGGTGTCCCCTTGGGACCCAGGGGAAGGAGGTGGAGGGGTCCAAATGAGGGCCTAGATTGTACATTTTCATCTCCTTCTTGAAACAGCATGAGGGGTTTTTCACCGGAGTGACAGAAAGCATCCCTATGGGAATAGGATCTCAACTTGCTCGAATGGGCACCATGCTCCCCTTGGAGGCCCCAGGGGGCTCAAACACCCAAATTAAGGAATCTTTCAAAATCTTCTTCTTTAGAGCTATTTAATGGAGTTTACTATGAGTGAGTAGGGCCTACATTGATGGCTGTAGTTTCAAGTTTGTTCATGGACAGACAAAACCCCCAAATTTAGGAATCTTGACAAATATACTTATCTCAAATTGTAAGTGATAAACTACGGTAGTGCAGTGTGTAAGAGTGTGGCAGATCGGGGGATGAGCTGAAGGGGGAGGGAGGGAGACTAAATTGAGGCCAATTTTCACATTTTTTTTTTCATGACTATACATTGGTATAGTCAACCATCTACAACCTCTATCAAGTATCATTCTTGAAAATGATTATTGAACACGATATAACTTTTGACTGTAATGAAGACTTTTACAAGCACAGAGAAGCGGGAAACCTTCAGGTGATAATACTGATGAAAATGAATGAAAAACGGGACGAGAAAAGAAAATACGGATTAAGCGATGAAAAGAGAGGGGAAATAAAGGAGGACTTAAGTGACCAAAAAGGCTCCTATTAGTATTCAATCTTACGATATAGATAACACGTCGAGGACTTGGCCGTATCATGATTTCTTTACGCACATACCTAATTTGTAATATTCATCTTCCCCTCTAACTCTATTTATCGCTCTTATTCTTCATATTTTGTCTTACATGCGGAAATGTGTGTTTCCAAATCAAATTCGGTGCTATTGCTGCAGGTGTCAGTGCTATCTCAACACCAGCACCATGCAGTGATAATCCAGAATTTGACAATTCAATCAGTGTAAGTATAGGTTGACCTCAGGAATTACAAGGTAGTTCCGGAAGCTGTAGTGTTGGGTCCGGTGCTAATTGTCGTCTGTTGAATGCAATTCTTGTTGGCCATTTACTTGCTTTTTGCTTTTACCAATTTGGCTGATACCAGCCCGTAGGGATTATCAAATTTGCCACTTTAAGTTTGTTACCAGATAATAAAATGTATGTGCGAGACCCACATTCACGTCCGTGGATGCACGTCGTCTCACTCACATCAAGTACAATAGTCCATAATAATGCATTAGTCATCCGTGTGTTAAAAGTACACGAACACTCTAGACATGGCCGCATAAATCTCTGCCTTGGAGCAAAATTAAGATCGTTGTACTTTGCGGATGTTAAGAAATGTGTGCCATTTTAATTCTTTTTCTGCATCACTTGTCTTATACAAAGCATTCAAGGTTGCATCTTTTCATGTTTCTCTTGAACCAAGTGCAATCACTTTTTCCATCGTGCCATTCCTGCGGGACTTCGCAGTGGGATCGATAATTATGATCGGTATCACTTGCGCTTATGATCTGAACGTCGGTGTTGGAGCTCGATCTAAAGACAGTTGATCAGCCATTTCTGTGCCAGGGACTTTGGTCAATGTGCAAAATGCTATAGCTTTTTCTGTGCCAATTGACACTCAAAGCACATGCAGGGTTAAGAGACTACACGAGCGCCAGCACTACTATCGAACTTGAAATTACCCAATGTGAACTGCCTCTCCATATGATTATGCATATCGTATTACACAACGATGTCTTTTCACCAATGACCGTTTTCAGCATTGTATCCACCTATTTTCAATGATTGTGGGAGGACAGAGGAACGGGTTGGGGGGGGGGGGGGCATGATTGGGTTATGGTGCATGACTTGAACCATATAGAATCCTTGACTTTATAATGTCACCGGAGTGTTAATCTGTATTCGGGCAAATGTTGACCTTGGAAAAGTACACCATCGTATCGGTTATAACCTGGGGCTTGGATTATCCTTTCAAAGATTGAAAACCTCAAAACCTCAAAATATATGAAGAAGTTTAGGACGGTCCGAGAGAGCATTTATTGACATTGAAATGATTATCATTGCAGTACATTAATGTACATTGACTCAAGGATTATAGTTTTTGTATTAATTCCATCACGAATGGATTTGCGATCATAAGTTTTGTTTATTCGAATAAACCGTCTTCCGGGCAGGCAAGTAATCCGCTGTGTTGGGTATCAACGGCGCGTGATATGAACCATTGGTGCCACTTCATTTTCTCCTCGTAATAATCCATATACGAATTGTTTATAAATCCCACTCCATCAACAGTTTCACATATAAATTTCTTCATCGTCGTGTGGGTAATAACATGTGAAATATATTCCTTGAAGCATTGGGTAAGGGTCTCTATTTCCACTACTTATCGATTTGTATCGATTTACGTACATTTCCAAATTTTCCTTAGCGCCATCATAATAGTTTTGTCCATTTTATTGTAACAAGTTTTATTAATTTTTAGGGTAATACAATGTGCACAAATTGTGGTACGCGGTTTGATGTGAAAAACGTCTGGTGCCCCGCACAATTCAATTTCTGGTAAGTGTGGCATGTTTTAAAGATCTTCTGTGAGCTTCAGGGATTGGAATATGTATGATTTCGAACAACATTTTTACATAGAATTTGCGTGTAATTTGATTGATCAGCAGTGCAAAAGATGTATGAAATGACCTGGGAGTTCTTGACACTGTTCAAAGTCTTTCTAGTTACATGTATTTGTTGTTGTTTTTTCCCCTAAAAGACGAAATATCAAAGCTATGGCAGGTAGCTAAAGTATTATTTCAAAATGACGTGATACGTTGTAGAAGGCAATAACAGTTGTCTTGTGTAAATATGCAATGCCTAAATTTTTGTGTAATTAAATCATGCTTCTATCTTACTGCTCTGCTTGTTTCACTTATCACGCAGATTTCGTCACAGATTTCATCACGAGTAATGGCAGGCACTATCTGATCGGATGGGCTGCTCAACTAGAGGGCTGGCTCTTGCTACCAACGGAGTCCTCTGTCACGTGAACATGAGGTGAAAATATGAAAGTAAGAAAAAATTGAGAGAAACAACAAAGAGGAACGTATAATATGATCTGTGACTGACCATCACGTGTAAGAAAGTTTCCGTTGTACCAACACTGATCTGCATTGTCGTCAGGTGTTGATATCAGAGTACAGCATAAAAGAACTTTATTTCAATTGCCTCGGAGGACGTGTGTCTGTGTACGTCCATTTATTGCAGTTGTATATGGTTTGTCAAATCTCAGAACTTGATAAAGATATCTGTGTGAAAGGACACCTATTCTGCACACGGGGGCCACTGACGGAATGATTGCCCACATATCGTAGTTCATATCGATGTCGGGGTAACCATAGTGACGCATATAAACACGCAATACCCTGCGAGGATATCTTGGCGAGTGGTTTCGCACACTCTGCAAACAATTACTTAATGCCTCCAGGGTTGTCCAAATAGAAATGATGTTATTATGAAACGATCAAGTTTGCTTTTTCTACCGTGAATGTCGTGTTTATCTTCAGACTAGCTCATAGGAAAGGAGAAGGGATAGATGAGCTCGCTTTTTTGATTTCCAAGAAGAGGCAGACAATATTAGACAAGATGATTAACAGTTGCATAATGCAACCACTGCTGTCTAGCCGACCCAAGCTGCTGTTCTCGCTCTGACCCCGTCAACAAAATGACTGTCAAATTTGTTCCGACGGCAGGTTATTACAACAAACAAGTGACCATGAAATGAATGCCCGATTTGTTCCACATCCAGGAAATCTTGAGGGATGGCGAGGAAGCGGAGACCCCACCTTTGGGAGAGGTTCTCAGGAGTCTTGGTGGAAGTACCCCGTGATGGTGAGGGCGATAAGGTAGGCTTGGTCGAAATTGAGTTGACCACGAGTCATTGGGACAGCACGAAGCGCCGAAACCTACGCCGACGGGCCCCCGTGGGGAGTGCTTCACAGCCCTGTGGGGAGGTTCAAGAGGAGTGCCTCCGCAAATCAACGTAGTCTGCGGATTCTACGCTGGAAAATCTCTGGATAAATAAAATAAGCGCGAAACTATTTCTGATTAACGTTGGTTACAGATATTACTTTGGATTCACCTGATGACAAGGAGTGGTAAAGCTTCGATGCCCACAACGAATCACATTATCCTATAATCTGCCCCTTGATGGCCCGGTCAGGCAACCAGATGGGTGTCGGGATTACGGGCAAAAGACGTCTCGGACAGGTGGGCGGTCTCGCCTTCAGAGACTACCGTCTTCCACGATAGGAAGGAGGAGGGGAAAAAGGCGGACGTTATTGCATATTTGTCATCATATCTTTATGACAACCTATGTTTGGATGACTGCTAATGTATGAGTAATTTGTCCCGTCTCCCCGATCTGTCATAAAACACACGCCTTCCAGTACCTTCCCCCGCCCTGTGATCCATGGCGCTTTGGCGGGTTCCTGACAGGCGTCTTACTCGGGGCTGAACTTTGACACATAAATCGAGACTCTGTGGAAACGGCCTGGCTTGTAACCCGCGGGGTAGAAAGTTAATACGTTAAGCTCCAATTCTAGAGCCTCGGATGTAAGACCACTCGACCGATCAAACGTCAAGTTTGATTCCCCCAATAGAGTTGGCATGTATCATAATGATGCCCATGTAACTTTGAAAGTTCTCGAAGACTTCTCTTTGCTCAGTTGCTCTGTTAGATAATTTTAATTATGATGACATCTTCGACAACGATAATGATACTGATGTTGATCGAAGTATACCAGCGTGGTAATCATGGTGATGACGAGTGTAACGAAATTTGGTGTACACTTTGCGTAATTTTGTCAACAAAGTGATGTATCCACGTTCATTTGATGATCTGTTTAAACGTGAAATAAAGTTGAATATAACAGTCACAATTTGGGTGTGCTTAGCCTCCTGCCTATGTTGTTGTTTCGTTACGACTTCAGCAGTCAAAGGAGACAGTATGGAGCGCAAAAGTTATCAGACACAAGTTAAAAGTGATGATGTAATGATGACAATGTAATGATGGCTCTACTGATGATAAAGTATGAAATGATGTATTTTCCTTCCAGAAGGATATTTGAAGAATATGTCAGAGATAATGACGTTTAGGACTATGAAGACACAATGGCAGTCATTCAGAGATTGGTGTAAAGAAAATGGACCACACATCAAATCTATTCACTCATGGTGTTGTAACGGGTTGCATGATAATGACCTTGATTTCACGGCACGGACATGTGAAATTAGGAAGTCGAAGACAATAATAGTGATGGTCTTGAGACGGCATTACTGTGGCAACATTACAACAGTAGCTACAACAGTTTAACATGATACAAGTTGACGTATCTTTAAATCGCCGGTCTATAGCAGAGAGCTAGTCCTTCATGTTGACGATTGGAACTACAATATTGAGGGAATGAATAATGATTGTTTATGAGGAGGAGCCTGGATATATTACGTGTGGAAAAGAAGCAACGTCAATATTTTGAACAGGATTGAGCTGAATTGAATTGAACTGAATTAAATAGAATTTATGGTGATGGCAGTTGTGGGGAGTAGCCCTCGAGACAAAGGAAAAGTTATATCAATGTTGGTTATGAAATATAGAGTAATTTACGAATGATTTTACCAGAGCGCAAGTGTTTCGCGACATCACCATGGCACCACGTGTTAATCAGCATGGTGTCTTAATAGCCCTGACGAGACACTATTTCTGCCAAATCTAGCAAGTGCGATCACGTCAGCAGTCACGTTTTGATAGGAAAAATGACCCTGCTCCTTTCAACAAACATTTTTAAAGCAATTAAACTGCTGTCTGCGAACTCTAGGGATTCGTTGGTGACATGGATGTTGCGTTCAGATATAAGGAGTTCATGGCATTTCGCCTTCAGGATTTGTTCTTGTTTGTTTGTGTGTTTGTTTGTTCGTTTGTTTGTTTGTTTGTTTCAAACCTGGCACCTTGACATTTCACTTCGGGCAGTTGGTCCGCATGAATTTTGCTCAATAGTCAAGACAGTGTCCACTGCTTTCTGACCATTACAGAAGTTTAAGCGGGGTTCCCACTATAGTGCGATCCATTGCGAACGCCACGATTGGACATTCGTAACTGATCGTGGAAAATTTGTTGAACTCGTCTGAAATTTCACGTTTGGATACGAGGTTATGCGAGTCAATAAGTGTTGGTACGCTTGGATGCGATATGGTCACGATTGGTCTATTTCAAGCGATACGATCTGTCACGATCTGGTCTGCCGTTCAAATACGATCCGACAGGATTGTCCTGATTGAGTTCACGATTGGTACCGATCTAACATGACCATTACGATCAGGATCCCCGATCTGGTACGTGCAGCAACGTACTGATACGTTCCAATACGAATACCGAGAACCAATACGGGCTGCTGAGATAAGATACGATATCCTTTACGATCGGGATCAGAAGCGACCCCCATTTAAGGCACGATTGGACCCGAATGGGAATATTATAGTCCGGCTGACGATGGATTTCATTGTTTCCGTTAAATTATGCAGAGTGATTAGGCCTATTAATTTTATCCACAACCATTGATGATGGCAAGGCTTGACAGGTTGACGATGATGACACCGTAACCTTTGCAGTATTGCTACACTGTAAAAACATCGGTGTTAGATTTAACACCATGGGTGTTAAATCTAACACCGATCAAACTTCAATAGAGGACCACACCCACAGGTGTAGAAAATGCACTGTGATGGTGTTGAAAAGTGTTCACCTGACACTTCGTAGTGTTAATTTGACATTGTACCTGGTGTTATTTTGACACTGTACTGGTGTTAATTCAAAAATGACACCACATGGTGTTGATTTGATATTTGTTGGTGTTAATATCAATGGTTTAACACCCGTCCAGCTTCAATAAGAGACCACACCAGCTGGTGTTACTGTGGTGTAAATTTATTTTCACATTTTTTTCAAAAATCTATTATTTTAATGTAAAATTCTTGATCGTCTTGTTTAAATTAAAAATCAACAAGAAGTGCAGTTACTGAGAAACTCTTCAAAAAACAGTTTTATATTTGGAAATGACACCCGGAGGTGTTAATTTAACACCATAAATGAGCACCGAAAATTTAACACCAGCTCGGTGTTCACTATTTAACACCGGACTTTTTGCAGTGTAAGGACGATTATGTTATCAGAGAGAAAGCAGCACCCAGGCCAGCCATAACCTCAGATATTCCCTCGTCTAATATCAAACGTAAAGAAATTAATAGATTATTAAATCGACATGCTCACCCTCCCCCTCACAAAAAAAAAAAAAAATGAAATAACGAACCCAAATACATAAGATCAGATGATTGCCCCTCTTCCCCAGAAAAAAAAAACCCAGCAAGACAAAAATGACCTTTCTCTCCAATACATGAAGAAAATAACTATATGATGAAATGGAAGCTAAGAGAGAGGATGGGATCATTTTGAATGTTATGTTATTGTTATTGGGTTATTTGGATATAAGAAAGTTGGCCGAATGGATAGTATTGCTTATGTGTTCAATTTGATGTTCGCAAAGTGTATGTATCATATGCCTTTTTATTTCAAAATGTCGATATCTCATGGGTTATTGAAAGTTTGCTTTATTCGGCTTGATTCAGTGTTTTACTTAACAATGTTTAACATAACTGATACACACACATAACAGAAAAGTGACTCCCTAATCAGAATGATGTCACTAACTTTTTAACAAAAAAGGAGGTTTTACGCAAAATTATTTCGCAGGGGTATTATATTGCTACACTTATTGAATAACTAACTGAAAAATAATAAGAGTGATCTTCATTGTCATAATCATACGAGTGATCTCACATCCACGACAATGGTCACTTTTACATTTGCAGTAATAATGAGAGTTGAAAATAACAATTTTCCTCTAAAATTATACTCTACCAAACATACAAAAAAAAGACATTGAAAAGTGTCAAAATAGATGTAAAGGGATCAAACGATGGCTGATGAAACAATAACTCTTAATTACTATGTGCAATACACAAACAGCAGGATACTGCACCCCCCAAAAAAAAAAATACTTTGTAATATACTTTTAGAAATTAACCATTTGCCTTTTGATATGTACCCATTCAAGCACGATTCATTAAATCATTCTCATCTTGGTACTGACGTTAGTCAATACGTGCAGACATACAATTGCCATTTTATTTTTGCTCATTTTTTTGTTTTCGTTACAAAAGTTATCCCATATCCTGTTTTGTGTGTCTGTATAATGTTAATAGCAACTCATTAATGAAAACATCATTAACATAATGTATGAAAACATCTAAAAATCTGTCATACAACTTTCATTTTATGAAATCATAAAAAATGATTTTGATAATGTACCTTAAAAGTTACGACAATTAAACCCCACACCGTCATACAATTTACCGTTTGGAAATAATAATCTAAAGATGCAGGCTACCACCTATCAGAATACAAAATAAATCAATTTATGAGTAAAATGAGGGCAAATGGGCAAAAAATAATAATAATAAGCGGAAGTGAGGTGAAAAAAGTCGATCCCGATCAACACGATTAAGAAGCACGATTAGAAGAGATTTGCTGCGTTTGGATACGATCCTAGACGATCTGATGCGATGATCACGATCAAAAACTAATCGTGTTAATCGTAGAAAATTTTTGAACCGTCCAAAATTTTCCCACGATTAACGCGATTGCCACGATTGACCTTAAGATCTGATACAATCTGATAAGACCATCACGCTTGCTGCACGATTAAGACCACGATTTTAATCGTGGCGCCAATCGTGATAGTGGGAACCCCGCTTTAGTAAAACAGTTATTGATATCGACAACCTACGTGTATGTGCACACAATGTCAATGACATGTAGAAATACTGGTCCTCACAGGGTTAAACATTACTTTTGCCATACGGCTTTAATGAGAGAATGCGACTGTGCCCTCTCCAGTATGACATGGAAATCTTTACAGAGATATCAATTTTATGGCACAGCTGGTATTAGAACGAGGGGAAACTGTGTCATATTCAGTGTTAATGATGAGTTTGTGCAGTAGACGATAACTTGACGGTGATGTAGTCTTAAAGCTGCAAATTAGCAATATCGCACAACGTATAGGCAGTAAAATCTATTCTGTTTCCGACAAACAATGTAAGTTGAACTAATTCCTCGCATGCCCAGAAATGACTTGCTAAGAGTGGATGCAGGAGCTGCACAGGCGCCTTGAGAAATAAAGCAGGTGGGGTGGGGCAAACCTTACACAGTCCTACCTCTTGATCTATACAGGTTCTTAGTCTCACCTCCCTGGTCTATGGGTCAAGACTCGGAGAGAGACACCAGCCATCTTGACTTGCAGAGGAATGCGTGTTATCCATTTTCATCCTTACTCGACGATCAGTTCCAACATTCGTTCTAAGGCTTACCAGGTCTTTAGTGTCCAGTATCATCGTAGATGGGGCAATGAATAGTTGATCTTTGTTTCATGATACATCTCTTAAACTTATTGAAATGCTCTCTTTATACAACAAGTTGTCTGAAAAGCAGATAAAAACGCAGTTGTCACGCTCGTTAATAGATGATAATATGATAGGAGTTATCACCACTCTGATATCAAGTGAGACTAACTGATCTTTTATCTCCTCCTCCTCCTCTCTTCTCATCTTATTTTTCTTTCTACCCCCCCCCCCCCCCTTATTTCTTTCTCTTCCTCCTCATCATTCTCTACTCCTCGATCGTACAACCTCTCTCCGTCAACCTCTCGGGCATTCGTTAATGATGTACTGACATACATATTCCACGAAGCCAGCTTTATCCAAGTCAGCTCTCCAAAGACACATTAATCCGGTCGGAGCCTGTGTTGTGGCAAGAACAATATCCCAGCAACTTATCATAAATCTTTTTCTTAACGTTCATATTCTATCTCAGTTCTTAAACCATATAGCTTCTCTCTCTTTTGCCCACGCTTTTCAACGATTTACACCTTTAGATTGTATCCGACTAAGCCTGGATTTAGTTCAAAATATTTGTGTAGGTTTCGCTGAACCGGGACCTCGGGTCTTTATCCCGCCGGAGTCATGGGCGCGGACACGAGGGTCCTGCGGTTGTAATTTCCTCTATTGTTTCATATCATACGACTTCAACTAACCGTTCTAATTTCGCTCACATGTAAAACAGATGTACGATAGCAGCGGAATCTGTTATCAAGCGTGCATGAAATTGATATTTGTTTTTCCATATCACGGATCAAATTGGGAATGATTGAGTGATTGTCTTGATGGATGTGTCAATATTTTGCCCTGCAAGCTTATTTCCCTTTGTGCTTGGCTAGACGTGGATTACAACGATCTGACCATGTAAATACTTTTCTGTATGAAGAGAATGACAATATTGGGTCAAACGTTTCCTTATTTCTCCACAACCAAACGAGACTTGTTAATCGCAACCTGATAAAAATGCAAATTACCACATGTACCTACAGATTTTGTGAAAGCAGATGTGGGACATATTTGAGGATGGAATCATGAGGATAGAACCCCGAGGTCTGCGATGAACAGATTCGTCGAATAGTCGGGAGGGGAGGGGTGTTTTAGCAATGGTCCTTTAAGAAAACTATATAGCATAAGGCAGCTGGGCGAATCATCAGCAAGACACTGCTATTAAATCTTTTTTTTTCTTATAATTATGCTACGTAACACTGACACTGAAATTTTTTGCATATTACAGAGATTGGCAGATGAAGAAGATAAGTCTAGTTGTTACTGTTTTGAGCAATATTCCCAAAGTAGCTTCGGACCAGTGAAGATGGCGATAATGAATGACAGTGTCTTCTGTGAGAATGCTGTATGACGAGACTCATGCTATTGACGATGGTGACAATTGGCGACGAAGATTATTAGAGCGAAGCTCTTCTATGACGCAAGTGGTGATGACATGCCCAGTGCGGATGGAAAAGAGAGAAAGAGAGTTCGAGTAAAAGTTGTTTTTGTTTTTATTAATTGACAACGCACTTACTAGTATGAATTTATTGTCTTTGATTTCAGCAGTGCCTTTCATGCACGATGATAGTGTGACAACCAGGGGCGTCGACGCCCCTGCATACGAGGGAGCTCTTGCATTTTTAAAATCTTAATGAAAATATCTCGTAAACTTATTTTTGACGGAATTTGGGGAATTGTCAATCCATAAGTGTTGCATAATAAATCTTCAATGGGAAACGGGGGATAAACTGAGGGGAGATATCCCCTCACACACGAAGGAACCTTTGCCTTTCTGGAACTGAATTGGCAGATCTGGTGCACACTTTTAATGCAATATTCGGAAATCTTTCAAACTAAGTCTGTGGGAAAGAACAGAACGGGGGAGGATGTGGGATATGGAGATTTTGCATTGTCAGAACTGAAATTCAACAATTTGGTGCACACTTTGGGCGAAATGTTAGGACAGGGTTTTTTTATCAGAAAACAAGAAAATGTTCCACATCTCGGGACTTATGGGGGGACAAAATGATATGTTTGCCCCCCCCCCCCATTTTCACTGGGGAGCAACTGCCCCCCCCCCCCCCCATCAACGCCCCTTGACTGACAGTGTATCAAGGTCTGTTCCGAGGTCATCATCTGACATGGATGGCACACTAGATGTTCACCGAGACATCGCTTAGTTCTGATTCGTTTTGGCGGATTTTACGGCTCCTTGCAAGCATGCGTGATTAGTGTAGAAGACGACGAAGTTCTGCCCTGGGTTGCCGGTGATAGGCCTACGCGCTCAATAGATTCAAATGCCAGCTAGTACTTGTGTTTACTTCTTTAGTTAAATGAATTATGTGTAAAAATGTGCGGTACGGGAAAAAAAATATGTGTAGGACAGTGTTTTTAAAAGGAAGGTAAAAGTACTGCGGTCCTGGTTTAAAGTAGAACTTCAAAGAAAATTACAACTTTGCGCAAATTGTATGCTGTGTTCATGCCAGAAATTACAAAACGTAAGGGGAAAAAAAATCGTAATAACTTGACCTGGCTTAAACGCTGTTTGCAATTTCATGAAATGTTATTCATGTTTGCTATCTTTGAATGTACACTTTAAAGAGCGATGTGTGCATGTAAAATGCAAACGATTCATTGCGATGTATCTGTTTAAGACTGCTCGAATCGTGCTTCCAAATGAGCCGACGAATTAGGAACAAGTTCGAGGATTCGCTGACCTGGAAATAGAATGTTTTGGCAGACACGAAGCAGAGAGCAAGTGATTTTCGCAGGTAACTCAAAGATATTCTTGTTTGTTCGTTTGTATTTTGTCTGTGTGTCTGTTATACACTTACGTTCACATCTGAGACTTTGTGTCTGCGTGCATTAAGCTTTTCGATAAAGAGAATGTGTATTGTAAGTCAAATAGTGTCAGTGGTCAACGCAGGCTTCTTCTCTGCAAGTGGTTTCATTCAGAAACTCTTTCTTTAGCGTAGATAGAACAAATAGAGAAAGCGTAGTCGGAAATATGTTTGGGAACGCTACGATGAATATGCAAGAAGTCGTTGTAGTATCTCGAACTCCTGTATCTTCAAGTTCAGCTCCTTGCCGCCGACCGGAACCAGCACTTTCGTTTTCCTCCAGCACAGCGGGATGCTGGTTGTCACGAATTCGAGAACACCATAGCATTGGCACAACTTTCCCACCTAATTTCTGGTGAGGTGATCAGAATGACTTTGATGGATTCGTCCAACGATTCTCGGGTTTTAGGCGCTTCCGAAATGGCCGACGGGATCGGATGGAGAAAAGGAAGAGTGAAGGGCTGAGAAGTGGGAGGGAAAAGGCAAGGAGAGAAGTGAGAGAGGGGGCAGGACAAAGGGCGTGAAAATCATAATTTTCAATTTCCCTCTTGTGGTTTGTGTTTTATTTTCACGGTGTCCCCGCTCGGAAATTGGCTGTCGACTTTCTGTCAGTGTCGAACACACTCAGGTGCGCCTCATTAGCTAAAGTTAGTGCCTGGGCGTGGATGAGACGCACGGCTCCGGGGTGCAGGTCCAGCGGTTCGACTGCTGCGTAGATTCTAGGTTCAATTGTTTCATCTATTTCGATGAACGATACTATTCTTTTGCGGATTAAAACGTACCTGAGAAAAAATATATGTCTGGCACTATATTGTTTATCTTTTGTTGTTGTATGCAGGTCATATTATCATCTTGTTTTTATTGGATAGCTGAGAGATTTATGGTTTTTGGCACAAGCTTTCCTGTCATCAAATGATTATTCACTGATCATTATCTGATCCTTAAATGATTACTTGGATTTTCTTTGATATTTGCCTCCTTAGAATAGCTAAATATTGTGAATTCATAGCGCCGAGAAAGATGCAATACAATGATTTCTTTAAAGGACAAGCGAGTTTGGTGCAGGAGCAGAGCATGGTCTAAACAAGTACGTATTTACAAGTGCATTCTTGCGAACCCTCATAAAAATGCTCAGGAAATTTCCGCAGTGTGATGCTGTAAGGATTAAGGAAGTTTTACCGAAATATGACATATGAAACTTCCAGTAATCCCTGTGACTTGATAGACCGTTACAAACGGTTTTAGTCTCCTGTGTGTCCGAGTGTTATTTGTATCTGAAGTGAAAGTGAAAGTGGGGCTGTCACTGGTGGTGAAAATGTCCATCATGGTTATCATAGAAATTATTTCCTCGTGACCATGTCAACGGCGATATTAGTCAAGAAGAAGATACTACAGTCTTCACATAGAATGCAAATGATTTAGAGCAGTGACATCATCGCCAAGAATATTTGGTGATTTTTTTTTTAATGGCGGATCTGGAGGGGGATCTCATTTCTTTATATAGGCCCTAATTTGCATTATATGTAATCATAACGATACGACATCACTTTTTTTGAAAGCAGGTATGTTTTAAGGTTGATAACTTCCTCAAACATTCTCCTGTTGTGATAACTGACTCCATGTACTGTCTGCTTTATTTCAAGATGATACTGCTACTGATTTATGGTGCCCTGGTGATCATATTAATGATGATGATGATAGTGCCATGACGGTAATGAAAATGATAACGATGATAATGATGATAGTATTAAAACTGTACTGTTATTGATGAGAAGTACCGACTTCGTTAAAGTTACAATATTTATGTTTTTTTGTTTATCCGAGATAACGAAGCCATCAATTATTCCAGCTTTAGCATGTTAGTCGTCCTTGAACTAACTTCGAATTGATTTGATGATAAAGCAGCTCACTCATATGTCCATACATATTCCAAACTCTTTTGAAAAACAAACAAAAGGGTAATTGTCTTGTAGCACTTGGGGGTTCAACGTTAGTTATATGCATCAGTCATAACTCTTTCATGAAAAGGTGTGAAAAAAGGGGCAACATAATGCGCTCGTCAGTAACATTTGAAATGCGTGAACTAAAATACTGCATAAACAAGTGATGTGGAATTTACTTCGTGGTCCATTTCAATCATATCAGGCTGATCTCATTTTAATCATGTAATAATTAAACCTTCATAAGCTGACAGGAACTACACCAAAACAGTAAAATTTATAAAACGGTTTTTTTTTTTTCAGTCAACAACTTCGTAAAATGACAAGCCAAGTGAAACGTAATGTGTGTCCCGTTTGTCCGACTTTTCGTTCTCCTCATCAAAAATGCATTTATAGTGAATTTCAAAGGACGGGTTTGGGGTTTGATTGTTTGCTCTTTTTTTTTTTTTTTAGAGGATCAGAAAGTGCATTTTCACCCCTTTTATAATCGTATGAAAGAAGTTATCATTATTTGTTCACAAGAATGATTGTAAAACCACAGTGAATTCAGGTACTCAGTCTTAACAGTCAATCAGTAACTTCAAAATAATATTTTGTGAAAAATTAAGAAAACAATCTTGGGTACGTCCCGATTTTGTAAAAAGGTCTATGTCTGCAGCGATATGTTTTCTTTGATTGCATGTTTAGCTTCTTTCCTACTCTGTTTGCCCATCTGCTTGGCTTTTTTCCGTTTGTTTTTGTTTGTGTGTGTGTGTGTGTGTGTGTGTGTGTGTGTGTGTGTGTGTGTGTGTGTGTGTGTGTGTGTGTGTGTGTGTGTGTTTCGGCAGATTTTGAGGATTGCTCTTCACTCTACTAGTCAATATGGTAAATCAGACTTGGTACCCAATATAGCCGCAGCTTAGCTAATTTCTCTTCAGATAACTTTCGGACACCAGATATGCAGCTGCAGCAAACACAGATTCCATCTCACTCTAAACATGAAGATACTGTTTATATAGTACCTCCATGCTCATAAACATGCAAATTGTAGTCTTCACACAAATCTCGATCACGTATGGCACGAGAACCATTCGTTGAAAGACGGGCAATTTTCCTACAACACGCCCTTTCCCATAGACACCTTAGTGTTCAAGTGTGCTCGGGACTAGACTTCAACGGATTAAAACAGAATGGTAGAATTTGGATCATCACGAACCAAAATAACATATAAAAGAAAGTTACACAATTACAGTCTGTCATAAAGATTACCTGATATAAAAGTATAACGTCAGACTCACTTGTTTCGGGTTTAAAGGTGATAAACCTTACATTGCCATATAAAATAGGAGACATTTTTCTTCATCACTATGCTCTAGACTTTCAAAGTTGTTGGCATTGTAAATTGACAGACAAAAGAAAATTATAACTACTAGTATTTGAGCCACTTAACTTGGAAAGACATCATAGTCACATGTTCTTTGTTGAACGATTATTTCTACCATTGTCAAAGAAGGCACCAGAATTAGTCAAATTTATAGGTATTTATACCAGAGTGAGGTCATGGACATGTGCTAGATATCTAGAACATATTCTACTCACCTGATCTGACTTCAACATTTTTATTCACAATCAAATGAAGACTTGCTCCTTGAAATTTAAAGCCATCTGTACTTTTACTCAACTTGTCTTTGTCCCATTTTTTTTTATCTTAGTTTGTTTTCTCAACATAGGCAGACATATATATCATAAACTCATGAACCATGAGAGTATATATGAAGTATGAATCCTACACCTGCGACGGTGGAGAGACCCCCTATGCAGTAACTGTGTGTGAATCCATTCTGTGATTCAGACCACTTTAGACGGAAAGAGGAAATGAAAGTTATCGCGTTAATGGACAATTGATGCAGCAGGAGCTGCGCTGTCACTTTGATCAAAACAAGTCATTTGATAAAAGACTCTTCGCATCATGCAGTGCGCTATCCCTTCCATGGCTAATGGAATCGCAATGCGACTGGAGTAATTTAGTAACGACTGGTGATTACCAATCTACTTCCAATGACATTGCTCACTCTCTCTATATCTCTTCCAAGTTGCAAGTGAAATGTACAGTGGTACTCATCGACAATAATGTCTGTGACTAATGTCCGATCATCTTTAGTCCGAAGCTTACGGATAATTATGCAAGACTGTACTCGTTACAAAGTAAATTGGCCGTGATTTGTTATCATCAATATGAACGTTTGCGATAAACTGAGTGATTTTACTCTTAGTTTCTGCCTCTTCTTCTGCAGCGATAGTTTTCGGTTTTGTTTTGTTCTGTTTTGATATTGTTATTTGTTTATTTGGTGTTTTGTTTTTTGTTTTTTGTTTTTTTGCTTATTTACGCCTGGAAGGTTGCAGAGAGACTCCATCTCCCCGATTACTGTATGATTTAAAAGTTTTAACATGGAAAATTATGTCTTTGCTCCCTATTGCATCATTCTAAACTTTCAGTCTCTGATTCAAGTCATGATTTTTCCTGGTCCGCTTGTGACTGAAGTCCCTTTCCAATTTCTACCAGTTTGACCAAATTCTGGACCTATTTCGACGCAGTGAACTGACGAACTTCATATTATGGCAGTAATTTGATTTTCTGGCCCGATGTGTCAGTAATAGTTTCAGTCGATCTTTCCCCACATTACCCGTAGTCAAAATTGGAAGCCGACCGTACCCGCAAGTGTTGCATTAGTGTACAAGGTAGATGAGAAATTGGGCATCACATACAGCAATAGGGAGGCATCACGGAGTGAAGTGAAGTTAGATCTCTCATGATAAGCGACGTGGAGTACACCCACTCGCGTGCCGATGTCGAAGATCAAGGCTGTTGTTCCTGGGTAGCAGAAACTAGAGAGATAGGGGGGGGGGGGGGGGGGAAGCGACCAGGGGTAACGGATGAAGTGATGGGTGCAGTAACGGATGATGCAGTTCTGGTTGTCGTCTGTTTTACGTTGTCATGATTATGAACCATTTCTCAAGCACTAATATTAAGTCAGTCCACTAACAAATCAGTTGATATATTTATCCACGTCTTCAGGGTGGATACAGGATCTTTCTCTATATTTGTGCATATTTTACAGTCAAGTATGTGCCTACACGCCATCCCCAGAGCAATTAGTCTTTTGTTACAGTTGATTATGATCATAGACCATTGTTTTCAGGAATTGTATGAATAAGAACATTTACACTTACATGTTTTTGTAGACATTGTAGATGCGCTGAATAGATTTCACACAAATCTCTCTATTTCAAAGGTCAAAGGTAATCGAACTTTGGCTGAAAGTGTAATTTTCCAGCCATAATTTCAGCCAGGAATGTCGTTATTTGACGCTGTAATTTGACAAACAGAACAGAAGTTTTTAAAAAAGCAAAATTTGTATAAAATAATGGTGAAACATTGCCAGTGTGCAAAATATGGTCAGTGCTTACGGTGAGTTGTCAAGATCAATGAACTTCATCGTCATCGGCTTCAAGCCACGAAGTCCTGGTCAGTTTGCTGCAGATATTAACATTTTATCCGCAATAAATTGACAATTCAATTACATTTTACTGCGCATCAGATATTGGAGAAAAATTAGCTGAAACTGGTTAAATTCATTAAATCTACACAAAATCAAAATGACCTACACAAATTTGCCACTGTGTGCCAAGTATCTACTCTAATAAATCTTCGAAAATAAAAAGTTCCTGATTTAAAGATAAGTTACAAATTCATAGCTAGAGAGAGGCTTATTCTTCAAAAAAAAAAACACAAATGCAATTGACCAAAATAGGGTTGAACTAAAGAGGACTTTTTAACGACAAACAACAGAAATGTGGTTTCTGAATGAAGGGTCATTATACAGTAGGATAAACAATGTGAGTATCATAGTATATTATCGTATAGTATGGCTTTCATATCATTATACAGATAATGTAGAGATTAATGGTGTTTACGTAATGATTTCATAATGAAGGTGAAGGATTTTTTTCGAATCTTCCTCCCAACTGGAGACGAGCTAACCATCAGCTTTTACTCATTTAAATCACTCGAGTCTACTGACCTTCCTTCTGTTCATTCCATAGCTACAGTTGTATTTGTTTTTGAAAAAGTAAACACATTTAGGAGTGAAGACATACTATTTCAGAAGCATTTGACGCATACGCCTCACGGTGTTTTAAGTGTAAGCGGTCTTTGACCCCTTTTGCGCACATGTACACATGTATCACCACTCGTTCTGGTTTTCTTATACTCTTACATAATCAGTACACACTCATAGTCACGTTGTTTGAGGAAGTTCGTTGACTTACCTAAGTCTCTCTCCTTTTCTATCTCTCTCTTCCTCTCTCTCTCTGTTTCTTTCTCTTTCTCATTCCAGGTCCCAGCTGTCTGATCCAGGTCACTTCCACAGCGTGCCTGATAGCTCCTCTTCAACCGTACCCATAGGCCTATTTATTTTAAGCCTACATTGCTTTGCTGAAACATCCACAAATTTGACATGATATTCGAACAAAAAAAAAAACACGATAATCTAAACATCTTTGGAAGCACATGTAGAATATTACTGTAGTAGCAGCAGTAGCAGTAGTAGTAGTAATAGTATTGATATAGTAGTATATCATTAGTAGCAGAAATAGTAGTAGTGGTATTCGTGGTAGTAGTAGTAGTAGTAGTAGTAGTAGTAGTAGTAGTAGTAGTAGTAGTAGTAGTATCGTAGTAGGAGAAGGAGGAGTTGTTGTTCTGTTGTTGTTGTGTTGTTGTTGCAGTTGTTTCATAAATAGTATAGTAGAAATATAATTAGCGCGAGAGGTATTGACTGTTTTCTGCTGTTACTGCTACTGGAAGACATTACATTTCATTTGAAATATGCATGGCCTTTACCTCTCCTGCAATAATCGGCATTACGTGACTAAGCTCCAGCGTTTTGGTATTGGTTTTGATATCAATGATTTTAGGAGTTTATCTTTTATCAAGGAGGTATCGTTGACACCTCCTTGTCTTGTCAACAAGACATTAAACTCTATAACACGTTTTGCGTATGTATGTTGCCCAATGTGTCACGTTTGATATCTTAACTCGGAAGACCATTCGGTGTTAATGTCCTGGCGTAAAAACTAGCGAGTCTTATAGTTAGCTTTCGTTTTCCAGGTATTCCAGCCAAGCGTGCATAATACAAACTCACCTGACAAAGGTGAGTGACTCTGTGTCCCACGCATCATCCAATAAAAGGGGAGCTTGCTGAATAAGTTTTCCCTCCGAGCAAACTGCATTGAAACACAGTACCAGACAGTAAATGCTGTTTTATTGACCCAGCGAAAGTGTACCTTTTGTCGCGGTGCGTTTGCGTCCACCCCTTCTATTCAGCAACTTCTTTCTTTGGTCTTTCAGTGGTCAACAAAATTGAATATGGAGTCACTCCCGGGCGTAAAGTTCCATCGGAATGGGATACAAAAAAACAAATAATGCTACACTGAGTATTTGTGTAAACGGTGATATTCACGCTATTTTTAAGACGTCTATTAGACTAAGAGGAGATTTACTGAGAGATTTCGCCATTCAACCGCGTGCAAGATGGGATTCGGCACCCTTTCGTCCCTCAAAAAACTTTTTTTTGGGGGACTCTCTTCTTTGAAAGATGAAAGTACTGACGTCAAGAGCAGCTTACCGAATCGGCTGAAACAATGACGAACACAAAAGAGTGAAAAGAGGCTAACAACCGATTCAGAGTGAGAACAATACCTATTGGAAAAGACAAAGATACTGAAGGGGCGTTTACTTATTCTTACTTTCTTCTTTTGGAAGGATGATAAAAGTTTTGTTCTATAGTAACCTCTATTTGATGTATAAGATAACTAAATCTGATTTGCTTTCACTGTCTTTCTTGTTCTTTGCTAAGTGAGATGACCGCGAGTTTATCAACCTCTTCTATTTTCGCGGTCCCTGGATTTCTTACGTCTGAGGAATACCCAAGGGAAATTAAAAAAGACACTCCGTTCGTGGTCAAAATAGTATGGGATTTATGTGTTTTCCGTCATTTGTGCAATTTTGAATTATGAAGAAGATTATTCGTTTAAACTAAGACAGGAAAAGAGCGAAGTAAAATGTTGGTCACGTATCCTTGCGGTCTTAGTGGTCTAAACTTTGGTATCATTAAATCCCCCTGAGCATTTCAGACTGTCATTATCTATCCACTATTTTCGTGTTATGTTTGTTATAGCTAACCGTATAGGCTTATCGCGATGAATATTTCTTGCCGATTTCACTTTTTCGTTCAAGTTTTGTTTCTTTTATTAAGGTACATTTACATGACATTCGGCATCTGTCATTCTTTGAGATGGGTGTGATTTTTTTTTTTCAAACTTAAAGAACACGGCATATTTGAAATTTTTATTCATAGAAAATAAAATGAAGAATTTCCGTATCTCTCGTCGTCTCATAACAGCAGTTATGAGACGTTCCAATAACGCCATGTCACTCCAAAACTCTATGTCAATGGGTCTAGACTCGTTTCATTTCCATGGCTTCATAACCATACTCCGCTACCCTCAACAACTTTCTCTCTTATACGTATCAAATAAGATAAGTTTAATATCACACACATCACTGGTAAATGATTATACATTTTTTTATCCATATAGATGTGTGTCCTCCAAACCAGACAACAAATAATTTTTTTCTTGCGTCGAGTATGCTTCAACATGTTTCCTTTCCTTTGAATACGAGGTAATTGCGTCCCTTCAGGGAGGTGACCTCACCTCCCTGGTCCCTTGTACATTCTCCTGATGCCGCAGGAAACTAAAAAAGGCAATCTATAGCAATCTAAAAGGAGTATGAGGAAGATTTGACACTGGGTTATGGACGATTTGAAGTTTGTCACGAAAAGTCAGGTGACCAAACTAAATATACACGTATAAACCATGAATCGGTCATTTGTACATTATATCCTTTCAAAGATTTTTAACCCTTTTGAGCAAAGCATCACGATACTTCTTTTTCTCACTCACTAGTATATCACTACTTGTCCATGTCCCCAAAACGTCATGTACCGGTTTATTTCATGATGCATGCAATGGCATGAATGTCGATCACATTCCAGTTAATAAAGTGATATCGCATGTAATATAACATCAATTGTCGGCGTAAACTGCATTTGATTTATCTTTGTGAAAAGAAAATGGTTGGCATGGCAAAGGCTAGAAAAATCCAATGCTTCCGATGAAAATGACCACATCCATATTTTTCCAGAATGATGCCAATATGCAAGACAATGCAGTCAAGCATTATTACATGTCCGATTTTCCGCTGATTGATTTTAAGTCCCTCAGCACTGTTATGCAAAATGAAATCACTATGAGATTTAATGCACTGATAAGTTCCTTCGTGGAAGTTGAAGCAATAAGAGTGGTCATTAGTAGTGTCAGTGACAGAAGGTGTGTTTGTGTCTCTCAGCTGCTTTTAGAGAAATCGCATTTAGAAACCCTATTGGTCAATCGGGATTAGTCTGGCCAAAATGGTGATCGCTGGTCTCTTATCCTTCCACCGTGCAACTTTCTCCTCACAGGAAAGCTTCGTTACAAATCAGTAAACATCACGCAGCGCCATCATTGGAGATAGAGTCGAATATCAGTTTTGTTCTTTTTTTTTATATTAATGCAGAGTTTACGAAGTACGATTACTAATTATCCGGTAACAAGAAAAGAGTGATTTCCCATTTGGACACAAAGTAATGAAAAAGTAGTGATGGTACGGACAATGCACATTTATTTTGATGCGTGTCAGTAACCCTTAATATGAAATTGATGAAGAAAACTTTCAACCTCTCAAAAATTCAATTATGTCAGTGATAAGTCGAAGGAATGTGTGCTTTTAATAAACACACAAAAAAAAAAATGTATAATTCTCTGCACACTTTCTCCAGATCGTTACTCTGTTGTGACATCATGACTTCTTGTTGTCTTCATGTCCAGGGATGACGTCACGTTCACTTTATCAAACTCACAGAGTTCATGTATTAATGCTATTGAGCGGATAATTCCTTTTTCCTCAAAATTAATATGTGTACTGCAGGTACCATGATATTTCTGCATTCACTGAACATTCATGTATCTTGGTAAATTCGGGTCTCTTCTCTTTCAGTGGTAATTTCATTTCCATTCAGTTGATATATGAGTACAACTGTTCTTTCTGTAAAGTTTAACAAACAAAAAAATCTCATAATTTTGAGACAATTTGACAAAACGTTTCCTTCCTAATGCGCTATCATCTTCTTGCTACTCAGTTCTAGGTCTCTTCTTTTTCTGTGGTATTTATTTCATTTCCATTCAGATGATAATAAATGAGTACAACTGTTCTTTCTGTAAAAAATAACCAAAAAAAATCTCTTAATTTTGAGACAATTTGACAAAACATTTCCTTCCTAATGCGCTATTTTTTCTTCACATAAAAGTAGAAATTAAAAGTTTATAATAAAAACACTGAGAGTCTCATTTTAATTGATAATAATTGGAATGAAAATGTAATTGTACTCCAAACAGAATGGAAACCAATTACATTCCTGCACACGTACATACACACATACTCTCTCTTTCTCATTCTCCATGTCCCTCCGTAGGTATGTTTGTATGTCTCACTTTCTATCCTCAGTAACAAGAATCTCGTTGGAAAGGCTTAATCATGCAAAGTAAACGACATAATCATCAGTAAAAGTTAAAAGCTATTCTGTTGATGCTTGTGTTGTATTTTTCTCATTAAACCATAACTGTAGACGGTTTAGTCTGAAAACATTTTTATTATAGCTATTGTTCACATTTTGTGTATTTAACAATACTTAATTATATGGATTCAAATTTTTACAGTGGTTGTTTCGATCCCTAAGTTACATTTTAGAACTTTTTAAGCACTAATGCTTGTTTTGTTTTTTTCTTCTGCAAATGGTAAATTATGCCTTTAATTTCTACAACTTCATCATTAAGACCCGTATTTAACAGTATTGTTAAAGAATGGTATATCTGTATTAATAAGATACGCCTACGAGGTCATCACATGGTACCATATAGTATCAAATGAATATAAGAGCAAGTGACAAATAGTAAATTTCATGCGTTCCCGAGCACAAGACCAGATCACGAACTCCTCTATACCAGGGTGCCGCATGCAGTCAATGGACTGCGCTTAACATTCATAATTATTATATTACCAAATTATAAAATTTATTTTACGTCGCTCAATTCAAAAAGCGGATTGGAATTAAGTTCTGCAAGATGCTTGTTCTCCTTGACTGATATCTCATATTTCAATTTTCATCATGAATATCAGCGATTTTGCGACTCATTCAAGGCAATTCATAATCACTGCTATACTGTCAGATACCAATAGAAATCCCCACAATGAAAGCGATGGGACAAATGAAATGAATCCTGTCGGCCCTGTTATGATCGTCATTATTTTCAGAAAACCTATAAAACACGTATGCCGTTAATTTGTATGCATAGACCGTTCCATCTTTGTCAATACCTGTGCACAATCAACAGACAGATAAACAATTGATATCTTCTAGCCGATAATATCCTTTGTGTATGGTAGTGGGCGACTGACGTCAGACTGGCTGAATTGTTCGTATTGTGTAGCATAGAATTGTGGTGTAACCGAAGCCATTTCTGATGGGAGTATTTAAGGGAATCTTCTTATCAGACTGGGGCTTAATCAACGCTACTACAAAAGAAAATTTGCATCTCGTAATAACAGGCGGAAATAGTGCAACAAAGGCTATTTTCGGAAGTGAAATACACCTTTTCTCCGCACAAAAGGAAGGAAAGGCAACAAAAGAGAAAATGCCCGTAAAGGACGTGTAATCAGGAAGAGTGATCTATAGAAAGAAAGAAAAGGTATTGTCCAATGATAGCTGTGTAACCTCGTGAGATTATAATTCAGGTGCGTCAACTTTTAGTGAGCTTCAGCTTGAGGGCTACAAATGTAAACTACGTCAGGGGGAACCTTGAAAATACGGGGAGTGGTGTATGACACCCATCCCTTTTGTATGTTTATGTGTGTTGTACGTCTGTGCGTTTGTGTGTTTGTGTTTTTGAGCGCATGTGTGTTTACAGCTCGTGATTGGTTTATTGTCATCTAGGCTTGTACCTCGATAGTTCTTTTTACAAGGTAAACCAAAGGAAAATTCACCCCCTTTCCCTTGATCGCTCAGTTCAGTTGTCTGTCTTATTCCTTTTGATAAGTTCATTCGTGTTTTAATGTCTCATTTATTGGTTTCCTTCAATGGAATCTTTCATTTGATGTGGAAATGCTTTATTCCATATTTCAACAAGTTCAAATCCTCAAAGCCCCCTCCCCCCCCCCCCACACACACACACGGTTTTCTTTCTGAGGTAGCGTCGGTTTTCACATGTGGTGCGCGTTGTTCAGCATATATACACAAATCTACAAAATATATATTAAATGTAGAGAGACTTCTACACAAATGACGTATTTCTGTTTCTTTTTTACATAGGCCTACTTTGTTCTCGTTGGTGATATGTGAGTATTCTTTCTTGTCTATACTTTCCAGTATTGGCCCACATTATTTTGTTTGTTGTTTTTCTTCTGCTAGGCCCTACTTTGTTGTTTATTCATTATGTAGACTAATGATTACACATAATTTGATTTAGCAAGGAAAACTGAAAATCAGTGAATAGTAAAATCAACTTACTTTGAAAGTAAGTGATGGAAAAAAAGCAAGGGTTGAGATTCAAGCGTTATGTTTGCTGAAAATCATTGGGAAAACTCTTGAACCTCACTTGGTGAAATGCTCCCCAGGAATTTGATCAGATCGGGCAATTTTTTTTTTTTTCTGGTCACTGCTTTGGATGGTACCGTGCCTCGTGCCTCACTACTTATTAAACGTTTCACTTTGTCAAAACAAATTTACATCGACAACGTGTAAAATTTCAGAAGAGGAATTTCCGAGAAAGTAACCTATGCAATAACTTAAACATTAGATGAAGAATAGCAGGGAAAGTTCCCTGACCGGCAGACCAAAAGACGACAGAGACACACCCACAAAATGTGACCAAAACAACTGGAAAGGAAGTGACATTACTTTAACCAGCATCCCTTGGTAGAGTCGAAGGGGAAAAATGTCGGAAGAACGTGACATAAGTGACATACTACGTTCGAAAGAAAGGCGGAGACAGCGATATTTCTAGAACTTTCAAGTCATGTGACCACCTGTCAAAGAATCTACTGCAGCTGATCACACCCTTCGAAATGAACTATTAATGCTCAAAAATATATTACTCCTTTCCGGTTCTCCGTGACATCATCGATCATTGTCGTTTCAAACTATGTTTTCACTCGTCTTGGTTTTCTGCCCGAAATTTCAAGGACTTGTTGTAGATACTGTTTTTATACCACTAATTGGATGCACTGAGACTTTCTTACGACTCAAAGTGGAAATTTGTTTCGAAACTTAGCGAGGTAAAAAGTAACGAATATTTGATGATGAAAAATACTGACGAACAATTTAATCAGGCTCCAAATGCAAACCGCTCAAGAAGGGACTACACTATTCAAAAGTCTAACAAGTTTGTAAAAGAACATCATAACACAATCTTTACCGCCAGACAAAATGTTGCGCTGTGTCTTTTTTATGACCATGGACCTGTTTGTGACTATGGTGAAACATAATGACACTGCATCACTCTCTCGTTGAAGCACTTCCAAAGAGTATTCATGTGCTTTAGAGGGAAAATTCAACTTCCACTGCATATTGCCAACTTCTGACATTCCGAACGCACTGCAATTTTAAACCCTCTCACGATTGGAAAGATATGATATTGACGTCGGCTTGGCAAGTTCAAGTGCAATAAACGCAAATAATTACATGAATTCAAAACCGTTTTTCTTTAGACGGAAACATGAACTCGAAATAGCCAGAGGTTGTATTGTCAGGTTTCAGAATGATCATAATGCAATTAATTACTGCCATAGTTGCCATCTGACAAGGTTTCAAACCGCAATGTTTACTATTGTTATCGAATTTAATCGACAAACTGCACAGAAAATAGAAATATTTCGGCAACAAGGTCGGTATTTTCACTACAGAAACCAAATATTTGCCCTACCGTTTGCACTTTTCATCGCTTGGATTATCGAACGCACAAAGTCAGAGACAAGTAATAGCCCCGTTTTGTTCAGAAGGGTTTCATTTACTCTTTTCTTGATGAAACCCAAACTTGTCGCAGCGACACTATGTCTGAGCAAAGTTTCGTGAAATAACATGTGGACAATAACACGCCCAGACGATAGAAGCGTGGTCAAAGAGAAGCGAGAATAACTGTCGCTAATAGAGGAGACTTGTCATAATGGTGCACTATTACCGCACATCATTTCGCGTTTATGCCTGATTTGCCAATAGGGAGATCACTAAAAGGCAGGCCTAAACAAGAGTGCACAAAATGTCATCTCTTTTCTCGGGACATTTTGAACCTTGAAATTCGCACGTCGTCCCAATCACTCTATGCCTCTTTTTCTCTCTTTGTCTCTTTCTTTTTTGGCCTTCTTTTCTTCTCTCCTTTTAGCACTAGTACCTTAATAATATGCTTCATAAAGCGTAAATGCTAATCTGGGAGTCAGGATTTGCTTTAAAAGCCATTATGAAGGTTGCATTGAAATTTACAGGGATCAAAATGAAAAATTGCATTCCCTAGTCGTTTCCCTACGTGTCGGAGCGCAGTGGAACTTGTGACTCATGGTCCAAATGAATGAGTACATTTTTATCTATTGTAACGCGTGATTTGTGGGGATCTTTTATGCTCTAATTTCATTTGTTCGTTCGAATAAAGCTGAAAAAGTCACTTGAGTTTATTGCCCCAGGCTTGCTTCCCCTTGCTCTGTCAATGCCTCCTGTCTATACTGGGATACGATATGTCATCATATCTGGTTAATGTATTCGCGCGATGCATCTGTGTAATATCATGTTGTTAGATAAATCACCCTACAGATGATTTGCTCTCATAATTTGGTTTTGGTGTGAGACGTGCTGCGCAAGCTCTTTATCATTGTTGCTCGAATGATCTTATGACTCTTAAGACTCTAGTCTCTGTAGATCATTGATTCGAACTCGCTGTGTTACTAGCTTTTCCCTTGACCACTGGCACTGTTGACCCGGTTGAAACCGTAGAAAAGGGCGCCATGGCAATACTGATATGATAGTCATGACAGGGTCCTGTAGAACCAAGGAGGTACTAAGCTTGCCTAGTACCTCCTTGGTAGAACACAGTGACATAAGTGCTAATACCGAAAGAGCCACTGGGGTTAATGCCACCATTTTTTTTTATCTCGTTATAGTTACCTTCCTCCTCATCATTTAATATTAATAAAATCATCATATTTGCTCCCTTTAACAGTGCAATTGATGGTAAACGATATAATATGTGGGACCATAGACCCTTACGAATTATCCTTTGCTAGAAATGTACCCGCCGACATTGGCTGATTTTCGTTTTGCAAGGCTTCCCATCCATCTCCTGCAAGTGACTATATAGTAGGCATCAATGCAAAATAGGCCCGGAATGAGACCCAGAGAACCTTTATAGCAGAAATTGGCATCGGATAGTATATTAGAACCATAAAAGAGCTTTTGCAGCCCTTCCGACTGCTTCCGATTTCAGCATTTCTTATCTGCAGGAGCTCTTGGTGTTGAATTTAGTGATTCCGCTTTATCAGCTAATTAACGTTTATTCACATGATTATCAGTTAACACAAACCAAACAAACATTTATTTTTAGGTCAGATTCTGTGAATAACATATGCGTCTTGCATATGTCGTATAAATGACAAAAATGTGTCATAAATCAAAGATAGATGCTACCTTTTGCGGCTACACACTGCAAAAAGTCCGGTGTTAAATAGTGAACACCGAGCTGGTGTTAAATTTTCGGTGCTTATTTATGGTGTTAAATTTTCGGTGCTCATTTATGGTGTTAAATTAACACCTCCGGGTGTCATTTCCGAATATAAAACTGTTTTTGAAGAGTTTCTTAGTAACTGCACTCCTTGTTGATTTTTAATTTAAACAAGACGATCAAGAATTTTACATTAAAATACTAGATTTTTGAAAAAAATGTGAAAATAAATTTACACCACAGTAACACCAGCTGGTGTGGTCTCTTATTGAAGCTGGACGGGTGTTAAACCATTGATATTAACACCAGCAATATCAAATCAATACCATGTGGTGTCATTTTTTAATCAACACCAGTACAGTGTCAAAATAACACCAGGTACAGTGTTAAATTAACACCACGAAGTGTCAGGTGAACACTTTTCAACACCATCACAGTGCATTTTCAACACCTGTGGGTGTGGTCCTTTATTAACACTTGATCGGTGTGAAATTTAACACCCATGGTGTTAAATCTAACACCGATGTTTTTACAGTGCATGATGATGATGATGATGTGTTATTATGAGTACGTTTTGAGTTGTCCCTTTGGGCTTAGAGAAAATTAGTTTGTGGCAAAGGCCTGATGTTGATAAAATTCTGTCTTCTTGAACATTCATTTTCTGTTTACTTGCTCTGCTATTCATTTCTCATGCTGTCTACGGTGAGATCCGCAGCGTTTCAAAGGCTTCATGAAATGCCTACGAGTGAGTGCTGAATGCTTCTGAAGTACAACCGTACCTCGAGGTAGTGACACGTCAAGAGACAAAAGTTTACCTGCACAGACAACCCATATACGAATAAAGTAAAGACATTTTTGTTATAGTCTCTCTCTTTTTCTTTCTTTATTTGTAATTTCATGAAATGTAATCTAGTTTTGTCTTTTTTCACAAGGTTTACAGAAAGCAGCGAAAACTTAATCATAGGCCTACCATAGCATCATAATAAGACAACGCAAAATATTAGCTCTTTGGTACTGTTTCATTAAAAAAAAACACACACACACACTTGATGTTGTAACTTCCTATGTCCCATTCTTTGAATTTATCGTTTTAGAGTGTTCAATTTGAGCGTGGAGTAGTGAGTTCCTTACAGATTTTGTTACCGCAACCAGTGAAACTGTATACAGGTTTCATGTAGTTTGAGCGTTTCATTTATGCATTTTCCTGCTGGTTGCCATGGATACCTTAAAATCTTTCTCGAAGTACAGCGAAGGAGGATCCGCAGCATTTCAAACTGACGGATAACGACCAAACAGCATCGACTCGCTTCGCGCGAGTAGTCAGATCATGTTCCGACCACAATTTCTTATGATGGCGCACAGTAGTGGAACTAAAATGGCAAGAGAAATCAAGCATTCTAATACAGAAAACAATGTCTCAGTGTCTCACTGCTTTTGTATGGAAATGCTGCGGTTTTAGACGACCGATTCAACCCGGCCCTGGCCGCTGGCATTTAGGGCTCTGCCTACCGGCTCCAGTGTCGGAAACCAGACGCCACAAATAATAAGCAGTTAGTGTTACTTCTTGTTACGCTATCCCCCATTTTCTTATTAATTTGACGCAACCTATATCACATTTGCATCGGAGCAGTGATTCATAAAGTCGGATTTGTAGGACAAAATTTTGCTTGCCGACAGCAACTAAAAAGGGGGAAGGCAATAATTGTAAAACTATATATTTTCAATGATTCTTTTGCCTGTTTCCATTGTTTGATTTCAGAGACCTCAATGGAAGCAGAAAGAGACGAAATGTAAACATTTCAGCAAATTGTATGCTTTTTTTCCTTTTGTTTCTCTTTTGCGGTAAAGCCTGAGTCTTGCTCAGTCTTGATGGCGATTTCTAAATTGATGAATGATCATGTATAAAGTAGGTCACAGTAGTGAAGAAGGTGACACGTCGGTAGTAGAAACGGTGTGTGATCAGTGATGACGGAAGAACGGGTATTGAGAGAGGCAGGGACATGTGTTTGACTGAGTGATACTAAAATTTTTTTTATATCGTACTATCCGCTAAATTTTTTTTTATATCGTACTATCCGCTAGATTTGTTAATTTGCTGTTTTTAATTAGAAATAAGAGTGGGAACGAATTCAATAGTATATGGTGATGATATGTGTACACACACACAAAAAAAAATGATGATAAGTTTGCAAAAACACACTAAAGATATGTAAGAGCAAGGAGTCGTGACACGGTACTGAATAGGAAAAGGAATTATGCTATTATTAGTATCACCTGAATTGTGTAGCTTGTCTAGTAAATGCGCATGTTGTTCACATAGATTGAATTTACAGAGTACGGAGATGTCAATGTCCTACGTTAGTGTGCGTCAGAAGCTATATTACATTCTTTTCACACCCTTAACAGAGAGAACAAGAAGATAGTGTAATGACATTTCAAGCAAAAAGTAGATGGCAATTTTGTGCATGCGTGTTCAAAAAAAAATATAAAACGACCTATATAGCCGGCTTTTTCGGCCAACTTTTAGACAACTCACCAACATCCAAATTGAACTCATATTTCGCTTAATTTCGTTTCGTTGCGTTCATATAACCCGCTGTATATTTCTTGTTTGAATACATTCTCCTTGAGAGAGCAATCAGTTTGAATTTGTTTGTTTGTTTGTTTGTTTGCAAGCTTGTATTTGTTGGTACAAGTATATCCGTTTATGTTTGATTTCTTTCTGTGTTTCCTGATTTCTTTTTTATGTGCTCCGTTTTATCACTGTCGAAATTTGTTGTTTTAGCTTAAAGAACTGCTGAAAATACGGAACCTATAACGATTGCTATTGACGTCACCATTATTCAGTTAATTCTGAAGGTATTTTTGTATCTCGAAGTTTATAATATTTTGATTGTACACCGGGAATTATAGACTTTGAAGTCGATAGGGAGAATCGTCGTAATTACCGCATGGCGGCCCATCAGTACCTGTTGGCTGAACGGTGGAGGTATGGAGGATGGGAGTCTTCTGCAATAGTCTGACACTAGTAGTATGACCCCTATTTCATTCTAAAGTACGATTCTAGTTCATCGCTCCGTTTAATGAGATATTTCATAATCCTTGTGCCTTGCCAAAAAGCTCATTCTCGGCCGGTTTTCTCATCAATGGCAAAAGCACAAAGAAGGCCATTCATTAGTCCATCATTTAAACTCGTCGAACTTCTCGTCGTGTTCGCGAATATTGCTAAACTATACAGTAGCCTCCCCGTCGCGTTGATATAATGAACTTGATGTAATGCCCGCATGACCCCGATCATACGGTGTTCTCTGGTCACAAGCTGACTGCCAAACAGTACGAATCTATAGCGACAAGCGCTTTAAAACAACTTTGAAGTTACCATCGGTAAATTTGTTAACAATCAAAGCCTCTCTCAGAATCTACATTCTTTCAATTTCGAAGACTTACTTTTTTTTCAGCTGGGTTCGTTTATATAATGCAAACTTTATTTCTTTGTCTGATGTCTACATCTATCTTAAACCCACTCTCCTGCTATCCCTGTCTCTCTATCTGTGTCTATCTATCTTACTATCTCTCTCTATCTACCTAGCTAGATAGCTAGCTAGCTATCTCTGTGTATCTTACTTTCTTTGTGTCTATAATCTTTCTATCAATCTACCTATACCTATATCTACGTATATCCTTGTATAAATCTATAGGTATATACCTACATATAATTCATCTTTATATACATTTACCTATCCATCTACCTATCTGTCTATATCCATCTATTTATGTCTGTTTCTGTATTTCCCATTTTCGATATATTTTTTTTCAATCGCAATAAAAAATGCAATTCTTTCTCTGATTTACACATGTCATGTCCTGTCGTATTTGATAGAGAAGGCAAGAGAAGGGGTGAGAAAAACAGAGAATTTTCAAAATGTTTACTTTGTAGAACGGCAGAAAAATCTTATTGGACAAGATTATCAGCACTTTGGATTATTTAAAAAAAATCATAGTTTTTGTCTCAGAGAGTAGAATTCATTGGAATACCACTTTTGACTTTTTTAAAGTCTTTGTTAAAGTCCTTGGTTTAGAAGTATCGCATGGGTCCAGCTTTATATCCTTTTTCTCTTGTTAGCTGTCACTTAAAACAATTCTTTCATATTATGCACTCATTCAAACACAAAACAACCCCTCCCTTCGCCTCCTTGCTTTGTCTCCTCTATGATACACTTTCGGTTGAGATGGGGCTTCAGGTTTTTAACGTTTGTTGATGACGTGTTTTTTTTATATATATATATAATGCGAAACTTCTTATGAAAGTAAATTATTCAAGTAAATTATTGTTTGAGTCACGTGATATGCGTTTCAGGCCAAGTGACGCTACCATCTCATAGCACCACCAACTTCCTTTGAGTCGGAGCTAGATATGCTCGTCCGTACGATGTATTTTAAGTTAAGCGTGATACGGTTTTACCTTTGCGATATATTAGCGAAGGAATGTTGACTTCTACAGATTTTGCAAACACGTCCATTTATGATCTTGTCACATAATCAACGATCTGACTGTCATTGTTAGCCTAAGACTCGTAACTATCAGAAGGAAACAAGCCAATAAAATATAGTGGCTGAAAAATAAAATCTCTTGTAGTTGGCATTTACATTCAACAATGTCAAAGTAGCTTGTAACAAATGAATTGCATGTCATTTAACTAAAATAAAGCACAATTTCAAACAAGATCTACTCGTATCAAAGACATACTTATTCCCACATTATTATTTTTTTTTCCTTCTTAGTGTAGTGACGATGCCAGTGTAGTTTGAACTTGAATTCGGCACATTCAATATAAACGTATATCATGCAGTCTACCATAGAAATTTGAAGGGGTACAAAATGGAGATAATAGTAATTGTTAAGAATGATAAGTTTTGTGTCGAGCTCCCTTCCCCCCCCCCCCCCCCCCCAAGAAGTGAGTCATGATCATCGCTGCTCCCCGCGACTTTCTCCGTTCATTGACCACCGCGTATCACCAGAGGTAACCCGCTGCGCAGCAAATTGAAACACTTCACCGCCACCCACCACGGTGTTGGGAGAAAACGGGACAAAAAAAACTCAACATGAACGATAGCATCACGCAGATATGAGGGCTTGGTCATTAATGAACGACAAACCACCAAATTTTAAGCATGTAGTTAACACAGCAGGTGCCAAACAAACCAACGTTATAAGTTACCATAAATTTTGAAGCTGTGTGTACTCGGAAGATAATTCTCGTAATCTACATCTCTTCCGGTTTGGCATTCCGTAATGCTGAGTTTTAGTCATTTTACCCCAAAGCATTAGTCACGCTAGGTATGTAATTTTCTTTTGTCTGTTACTGTCAAAAGGAATTCATTAGAGTTTATGATTTAAGTTATTCAGAATCAATAAAAGAGACACTCTAAGACCAATCGAGTGATGTTTTAGGTCACCATTTTAGATGACTGGTTAGCTTCTCTTTATTTCCATAATGGTTAAGACGCCGACTTATCCTAATGGCACGTTATGAAATGAGTTATGTATGAATTACTCGTTTATGTGTGTGTACAGTGGTTCTAATCTAAGCAATATCAAAGGGCAATAAGGTGGTTTAAAGCAGAATGGCAGTAGTTTTATGCTAAAATGAAATCCTAAAGTAAGAGAGTAGTATTACGAAGTGCACAATTTTTTTTTTTTTTTTGTGCACGAACCAATGGAACAGTTGTGTTCCGTATGAATTATGTAAATTATTAGGGCCTAAGTTTGGATAATGACGTAACCGATCTGGTTTGACCGATGCACATCAATTTATCACATAAGTAAAATGGTGCGATAAAAAGCAGAATCCCCCAGTTTGATGTTTCTCACAAGTGTTGTCTCTGTAGCCTTATCGTGCTGTAAGATTAGTAAAAGTATACGACTAATATACTGATCGATAAAGTATGACATTGTTGTCAAACAAAATTGGCCCTCCGTTTTTTATTTTGTTTTTTAATTCTTGTATTACATACTTGTGACTCGCCAAAATTCGGAATAGATGTGACAAGGCCATCGAAACTCACAATCTTTATACAAGGACATGGCATTCAATTAATTATCAATATGCAGCTGATGAATGTGCATGATCTCTGCATGCTAACACCAATGTGTATCCATTTATCTGAAGGCAACTTCATAACTTGGTCGCTGCCTGTGATAGGAAAAGGCTGTTTGATGCTGTATGATTTGAGGTTTTCACCAAAAAAAGTCAAGATATAACATACGAATTAACATCGTATTACGTATTTAAATGAGCTCTTTAACCACGTGGCAATATTGATTTCTGACAATTAAATATGAAAAACGGAAGTGGCGACAAGTTGATAGTCTGCTGAAAGAGTTATGAAATATTCTCAGTAAAATCATGGCAACAATTGTTATCAGTGAAAGGATTATGGTGTCGCACATAAAATTGATCAAAGGTTCACATGATTATCTGAGGCATTTCATTCTCTGGATTTGGTGTCGCAACGAGGCTAAATTGACATTGCGCGTAAAGTCTGCCCACATTAAACGGAATGCTCGCATGTCCACTCTTTTGGTATTGATCAAATTATACCAGTTTTTGCGCAGGGAATGCTGGGTGGTTTTTCTGGTTAAATCGAAAGTAAAATCGCACTGTGAGATCACGACCAGACGTGGGCACCGACAAACGGAACAAGGATGAGAATTCAGGTGGGCTAGATTTTGGTAATGAGAGGACCGAACTATATTAGGAACCTTAGGATTCTATAAAAAGAACTGATTTAATGAGCTCCCGGGTTGGTAATACGACGTTGCTAATGAGAGGGAAAAATAGAGGGTAGGTTGGACGCTGTCGGTCACCAACGATCCTGCTGCGGATATTCCAGCAAAGCAGCAAGCTACTGTCAGAACCCATCTGGACCGGCTGATTCGTGTTGGACAGTGGCATAAATGTCGCTCTCTTGTCATAAACTTGAACCAATTAATAAATCAGCATCGGTGTCGAGCCGACGTGCTCTATGGGAACCGACATCATAAAACGAAGGTAAAGCTCATTGGTGTCGCGGGGTCGCAGAGTATACAGGTGGTCCTTGAAGGCTCAGGTGGATGGTGACCGGGACGCGACCACAAGACTGTGGTTGCCATGGAAACACCCGATAGGCGCTGGAAGAGCAACTTGTTTACACTTTTACCTCTCACTGCCATGTGTAAGGTGTAGAGCATATTGGTTTACATTAAGGACTGTCCTGTCCATCTTTTCTTCTTCGTATTCCTTTTCTCTACCTTATTCTGCAACAATGTGTTACACTAGTTTCTCTTTAGGTTATCCTCATTGTTAACATTCTTCCCAAACCGTTTTACATAAATTTCAATTTCATAATGGTACGGTTGATTAGAAAACTTTTGGCTGTTTGGAATTTTTAACTATCAAAGAAAAATGGCAAGTAATTCATGTCTTTTTCAAAGTATGCTCATGTTCATATATTTGTCTTTACAAGGACTCCCTCCTTTCTTCTCTTTCTCTCGTATCCCGCCCTCATTTTTTTCGTCACTCTTCCTTCTCTCTCCAGTCTCTCTCAGTATGCTAGTATCGCTTCCTTTCTTCTTGTCCCTCCTTCATCTGTGACGTCCCTATCCTGTACCAATATATGTGTGTGTTTATCGCTATGTTCTTTGCAATTTTACCATCCTCTTAATGTCAATTGTGTATGTACTATTGTCAAATGTAACATTATTCAATTCAGTCCCCGACTGATAGAAATAAAACCATCATTGAATTGAATTGAATTCAATTCAATTCAATTCAATTCAATTCAATTCAATTGAACCGAATCGAATTGAACTGAAAGACGTCAGGTATAATCCAACAGCCTGGTGAACAAACATCTCATTTCGAAATACATTGGGTACATAACGCAAAGAAACAGAATAATTGTTCGTTCTCGTTTTTCTTTGCTTTCATCCTCTTTACTAGTTTTCATCTCGCGTTTTGATCGATTGTCTTTGTTCAGTGCAATGTAGCATAGTTATTACCCAATCCTAAAGACAATGGTCCAATGTCGATAACATTGTAGCCAGTTATCTCCCAACCCCGTTTCCGTTGTTTTAAGATCACGTGACATGTCAACACACTCGTCCTTCTTTATTACACAATAGGTGTTACTCTATATTCAGTTACATTGCGATCTCCTCAGCCTGAAGTGGCGTTCTTGCCTTCTCTGCAGTGTTCTTAATTTCTGGTTCATGCATCACAAAACGAGCTAACGATATTGAATTCGATTTTATTTTTCTCTCACTCTCTTTTTTATGCCTCCGCCACGAAGTGGTGCCGGAGGCATTATGTTTTCTGGTTGTCCATCCGTCCGTCCGTCCGTCCGTCCTTCCGTCCGTCCTTCCGTCCGTAATGAATTTTGTGGACAGCGTAACTAAAAAACCTTTGAGGTATCCTAATGAAACTTGGCATGTATGTGTATTAGGGGGTGAAGTTGTGCCTAGATCAACTTTTGGATGCACATGCTCAAGGTCAAAGGTCAAAAGGTCAAGGTCAAATACGTAAAATTTCACTATTTCCCCCATATCTATGCAATGCCTGAAGATATTTTCTTGAAACTTAGTGTATTACATGTATTACCCAATTAAGATTCTCTGGTGAAAGTTTGGGGTCATGAGGTCAAAGGTCAAAAGGTCAGGTAAAATGTTAAAACTTCACTTTTTTCTCCGTACCTTGGAAATTGTTCAAGGTATCTTCATGGAACATAGTATATACATGTATACATGTACTGACTGGCAGTTATTATTTAGAGAATTTAGGGTTCATGGGGTCAAAGGTCAGGGGTCAAAGGTCAACGGCAACACTTCAAAATTTCCCTATTTCCTTCATACTAGTATTTATGCACTGCCAGCAGGATTATTATTTTTTTTAACACTTGGTGTATGCATGTATAACCTAAAAGAGATTCTCTGGAAACTTTTCTTTTTTTTTCTTCTTTTTTTTTTGTTTGCCCCAAAGGTCAAAAGGTCAAAGATCAAGGGAAAGTGCTGAACTAACTTTTTCCTCCATATCTCGGAAGTGGCTCAAGTTATCTTGATACTTACTACATATTTATGCATGTTCTGCCTGACAGTGATTATCCCATGAATTTTAGGGTCAAAGGCCAGATGAAAATGGTTACAATGTACTTTTCAGTACAGAAATTGCACTTTTTCTCCATGTATACCTTAAAAATTACTCAATGCATAAACTTATGAATGGGTCAAAGTCAAGTCCTTAAATCCCCAAATACATACTCTCCTATTCATCCAATTAAATCTAGGTCAAGGAAGGTGAACATTCAACACATTTGTGACAAACTTGTCATTTTAGTATTTTCCAGTTTTGTGAAAATGTAATCACACATTGTCCACATGTACTATAGCCCTATTAGCAGAATCATGCATTATGGCGGAGGCATACCAGTCGCCTTGGCGACATTTCTAGGTTTTTTTTTTTTTCATGTGTCATGGTGCATTAAAATGCACAACAGTGAGCCCCTGCACATAAATGCCCCCTTCCAAAACGATGCTACCATCTTCACTGGCAATACAGTGGAAACTCAGTGCGAGATCCTTAGGACTAAACCAGTTTGTTCTTTATATCAGATATTTTTTGTGTATCAGTAGCCAATTAAACAATACGAAACAAAGGAAATAAATTCATTGGGACCGGAGAAATTAGTTTGTCATATCAGGTACTTTGTTATATCATATCTCTTTATGTCGAGTTTCCACTGTAGGCCTACATGTATTTGTTTCTCTGCTATTTTCACACGTATTGCTTCCTTTTCTTCCACCCCACCCCTCTCCCTCCACACACACACACACACACACACACACACACACACACACACACACACACACACACACACATACACACACACGCACTTTCTCTCTCCCATCGTTCTCACCAGTTTATTCAAGGCAACAACCACCATGACTTACGGGTTCATGCCCCTTGTGACAAATGTTTCGAGTTACTACCTACGAGGGGTAGGGTCAAGGCAAATCAGGTGCTTAACGTTCCCATGGACACTTCACCCGTTACCAATCAACATTATAATACCTGTCTGATTGACACAAAAGAAATTAGTAAGCCTTTGGCCTGAAGAGATGTCACTGGCCTCCGCGCCTCTATACTGGTACAGATAGGGGAACAAGCTGAACTTATTTGGGCGTTAGGTCCCAGATTCGAATCCCAGGGGGATATTTGGACGCTAAATTTTGTGTAACGTAAAGCAAAATAAAGCTGTTCTTGGAGGAATCAAAATGCTGAGGAGTGAGGTCCAGAGAGGGCCCCATTTCCAAGCACAAGCAAGGAGCGGAGAGGATCCCACTTTACTTCTCATGCAAAGCAGGGTAAATCTTATCTTTTTTTAAAAACATCTCAGAAGCTTAAATAACATAATCACTATAATGTTGAGATAATAATCGGCACAGTAAAACAGAGGATAAAATCAAAGTCTTCAAGATAATCGTAACAACGACAAGAAAGCGCGGTGAGAAGACTTATGCCTCGTGATTACAAAACACCGCAGTGTTAAAACTTTCCTGAAAGAAATATTTTCTTCGCGAACACACACTTTGATTACCTTGAACTTTGTTCTACCATATCCTCTAAGTAAAGCTTTATGGTACTTCTTTACTCTATTTTAGGGGGGGGGGGATCAAACTTGGATTCTTTTCGTGAACTGAGTCAACCGCGAGTAAAACCTGATGATATGATCTCTTTTCTCCTCCCTCTCCTTCACATTAGAGTCGTTTCTTCCGAAGTGAATCGAAGGACTTTACTTCATCCTTGGTTCTCGTCATGTGGTTCCCTTCCGCGAGGGACGTTCCGAGGGTAAATCACAACTCTGCAGGGACCAATTACGACAAGACTGGCCAGACAGCATTCAGTCTGGTCCGACGCTACCGTGAATGAACTTGAAACAGTTTTGTCTATTTGTTTACGATGCGTATGCCGCCAGACCTTCAAAAAATGAGGGGGATGTCACCGCTTGAAGAGACAAAACTGCTTCCCCTCTTACAAATTTATTGAAATAGGAAGGGACCTGTCAGCTAGCCTGGTGGCGGAAATAAAATGTATGGCATTAAATATTACACGGCGATGAGAGAGAAAACAAGATTAGTGTTTTGAGTAAGCAAACAGGTCTCTCAAATTGACGACGGAATATGGGGGAAATTAGTCAACTAAAACAAACACGATGAATTGGCCGCAGAGGTGGCCGAAAGGTAGAAGGTTCAAGAAATGAGGATGGAGCTACTTTATCGACTTTGGCTGATAATGGTCATAAACACACTTTGCGGATTTCATCTAAAATAAACATAGTTTTTTTTTTCCTCCCCACGTCAGTATCTCTTGAGAAAGTACATAGGCTAATTGGTACTTGTGGCGTAGAAGAGCGGATCTTCGTTGGGTGAAGGAACTCACAGACGACTCAAAGCAACACTCCACGAAAAAAAGGTTGACGTTTTCACCAGATATATGTTTTTCAGCATCATATACTTTGAACATTTCCGCAGCAACAAGACTGGCAGCAGCAGTTCGAGTGAAGAATGTAATTTCATGTATCATGAGTTAGTTATCATTCATTTTTTCTCTTTATCGAGATACTGATATGATACTCTTCGGAAAAAGAGCCAGCATAATTATTCACAGACACATTCCAAAAGAATGTCCTGTCTACCACTCTTTCTCGTTTTCATCAGGCAGGATGCTTGGCCTTTTCATTTAATCAGCTTTCTTATAGATATAAAACATCATATGATCCTAGATTTCTAAATGAATTTAGCTGTAATACAAACAATTAATATCTCTTTATGATTTTTTTTCTGTAAAACATATGACTCGAATAGAAGAGACGTACTCTCTAAAAAAAATCGAGTGAAAATATTCACTCTTGAAGGAGTGAATACAAAAAAGAGTGAATTTATAGTGAAATTGGAGTGAATTTCGAGTGAAAATGTTCATTTTCACTCGTTTTGGAGTGACCTCAGGGATCACTCGAAGATTTTGGAGTGATCCTTGAGGTCACTCCAAAAAGAGTGAAAATAACATTTTCACTAAAAATTCACTCCAATTTCACTCTAAATTCACTCTTTTTTGTATTCACTCCTTCAAGAGTGAATATTTTCACTCGATTTTTTTTTAGAGAGTAGAATTGATATACTTGTATGATTAAACCTACTCTGTTTATGATGATGTGCGTGTAGACGTTTTTAATTGTGGGTGTGCAATGCACATGCGTTATCATTTGTATGTTTTGTTTGTGTATTTCGCGTGTATCTGTATGTATATAATATGTGTCAACATGCGCTTTAACACCAGATTGATATCTCTCGTATGACGTCTACATTGGCGGCACTCTGCTAGATAGAGAGTTAAAAGTCCTCGATTTCATTGCGTTACACGAATACATTTTACGAAACAAAGTTTTTAGAGACGATTAAACAGGACCTAGGATTTTAGATTTCTGTATAATCACCCTCTCTCACTCTCAGTTCCCAACATTGTCGGGCTTTGTTATTATTGTTGCGTTGCTGTCGTTTTTGCTGTTATTTTTTTCAGAGCTCATTAACAAAAAAATATCAAACGTTGGCAAAAAAAAAAGCACTCTCTTTTTCTGTTTCTTTCTTTTTTGGGGGTAGTCATTTTGTAATTCATCTTTTTTCACTGATGCTCATTTTGACGACTAATCCTTTAAACGTGCGATTTGTCGGCGATATTAGCCACAATCTGATGCCGGGTGTTCCTTGTGTCAATAAACACATCAGAAGTGGATGTCGTCTGCCGCCGTGTCTGACCCCGGACAAACGCGTGACCTTGACCTCTCCTCTTGGGGGTCAAGAGTGTGAGATCACGTCCGGTCAAGTGGGCGGGGCGTTTTTAGAATTGGAGAGAAAACGACGTTCTCTCATCGACCACATCCATTATTACGTTGCTATACATTATCATCCGCTGGGATGGATGTTCTTCTAAATTTCTGGATTTTGTCTTTGTCACCATGAGCCTATGACAGACAATTTTATCTGGAATAGACTCCTGCCCCCCCCCCCCCCCCCCCCCCCGTCTTCGAACAATCGATCACGTTTGTTCATCATATAATATCATGGTGCTTACATTTTATTGTTTCAAACGAAAATGTACGAACAGTAGAACATGGAAGCTTCATTTTAAAATTCTGGTGTTAAAGTAATGGATTAAGAGTCTCTGATTGATGTCCTCATACGATATTTCGCAAAGATGACAATGATTGAATGGTATCAGCTTTATTGTAATCACCATGGCTCATGAATGCAGTATTATAATAATGTACAGTGTTGATGAATGAGGAAGAAAAATTACAAACAGTCGAAAAAAAAATGAAAATGATCTTTTAAAGTTCCAATCACGGTGAAGGAAGACTTGGTAAGTCGCTTGTTCTCTTTCATATGTTTTCGCGCGCAAGTAGTTCATTTATTAATGGGGGGGGGGGGGGGTCACGGCCCACGTGCGACATAGAACAATTTGTCACAACGTTGGTCAAACGTGCCCTGAACATCAACACCTCATGGATTTTCGGCAAACGACTTGCTCGCCGACATGGCTGATGTCACGCCCAACCGCCGCTCCGTGACAGTACATAGTCGGCACGGATCAGCTCTCTCACAGTTTGTGAGTCAGGAAAGAGAGGAGGGCTCAACATTTTCCCCTGACTATTTCAAGTCACAGAATGAACACAAAAAGAGTGGAGGTGATCACTGACGTTGAGGTTGATCACTTTACAAAACCCACTGCCCTCCTAAAAGATTCTGCGCCTTCTCCAGGAATAACGATGGAAGCACCTACCTAAAATGAAATGAAATAAACTGAAATTGAATGAATGAATCGTTGAGAACCAAACTTCGGCGCTCTTTTTGCCGTTTCCTGCGTAGCGGGACAAAATTCCAGCATGTTGTAGCTCCATGATTCGAGGGAACCTCTGTGATGAGTGCTTACAGGGGAAATCCAGTCCAAATTTAAGTTAGTCTGATAAGAAAGGGTTAAAATGTTCGAGTTTCAACGGTAAGATTTTGCTCGAAATCGGGTGAAAAATAAGGAAGTTATGACATTTCGAAGCTCCGCTGATTTTTCAGGAAACAGTTCTAGAAACAGTCAATATGAATATGCAAATGGTAAAGTGAGCATGTCGTACCCTCACAACTTGCCATATAGCTTGTACCAAAAAAAAATGAAATTTCCAGTTTTTCATTCAAACGTTCCCGAAGCTCTAATCCTGGTATATCTGACTGATCACTATTCTGAAGTCATTCACAACCAGGAATAACAGCATGTTTCAGACTTCAATGATAGAAACATTAAATTTTCGCCGATTTTTTTTGTACACGATCAATGGAAAATTGTGAGGGTATGACACGGTTAGCTCACTCATTTGCATATTCATATCCACTGTACAAGAACCGTTTTGCAGAAATTAGCAAAACTTCAAAATGTCATAGCTTCCTTATTTTTCATCCGATTTCAGTCAAATTTTTGCCGTTGAAACTTTTTTAAAAAAAATCAGACTAACTTATATTATTTCGACTGGATTTCCCCTTTAAAGAGGAAGTTCTCCTGGGAATCCTCCCAAAAATAAATATGCTCTAAAAGAAAGAGAAAAAATCACTACAGAATGTTCCAAAAATGACAATCGGATAGAAATTAGGAAGATATGTCATTTGAAATTCCACAGTTCTTCTGAAAAAATTTCTGGACCAGTCCTTATGAACATTCAAATGAGCGAGTTGATGATGTCATGCCCTCACAGTTTCTCATATATGTTATATATGAAATTTCGAAAAAAAAATGTTATTTTTTAGCTAATACAGGTAAAAGCATGTTCCCATACCAAAATGTATCAGAGTTTACATTTGTGCTCTTTTATTTTGGGTGGTTTTATGGGCAAATTGTTTTCTTTATTCAGCTAAAATATGAGATTTTTGTTATTCTGCAAATGAGACGAATAAAAAATTGTGACAGCATAACATCATCAACTTGCTGATATTGAATATTCATAACGACTGGTCAAGAAGTGTTTTCCGGGGGAAAAAGAAATTTCAAAATGTCATAACTTCCCTATTTCTTGTTTTATCATTTTTATCGATTTTGATTATTTTTGCACTGTTCTCCGCTGGTTGTAAAATAATATAGGGCCTACTTTACAATAATAGCTCCAGACGGTACCGTTTCAAGACAGGACTCAATGCATTTGCTCATCGCATTCTGAAAGTGACAAATCCAATCCATCTTCAGGAAGACACACACAGCGGAGTATTTTCACTCAAACAAGCCAGATGAGTTTTCATCTCAATTAGCATTCTAAATTTTGTGACTTCAAAAAGAAATTTGACCTTTTAGATCAAATTAAAATCTTTCAAATGATTTTGCAGGGATGACTTTCTAAAGGTGAGTATTATTTTTGAATTAGCGACACTAAAATAATTATAAACGCTCTCTTTTTTATTTGCAAATTAATGTGGAGTCGTGAGGCGATGGCATCACCATCACCTGTTGCTGTTTTGATCAATTAATTTCAGTCAACCTGAAGAGAACATGGAATTTTGGTGCCCGAAAAAGAAATGTAGTGGCCCGAAATAAACGGATACATAACAAAATAAAAAAGTTCCCGATGGGGCCACCAAAAGTTAACCTTTTTTGGTAATTTCGTGGCCCAACATCACTTTTTAGTAGCACCGGGCGAGCCCTGATAGCTGTCAAAGTTCTCTGGAACTTGTAACTATTTTCTATCACTTTCTTATATTCTTCTTGCACTATTTTTGGAGCATGGATATCCATGATTTGATGAGTAATGCGTCCCATCATCATTATATCAGTATTCAAATCCACTTCTGCATTACACTTTTCTATAAAATCGGATTTGTAAAGCATAAGTGAGCGCAGCCCAACTATCTCCTTTTTTCTCACCTTCCCTGTAATTTTTTTGCACCTACGGAATAACTGATTCAGTTCACGGATTCCATCAAGCTATATTACTCCTCCTGTACCCGCTGGTCATATGATCTTGTACCACGTGACCTTTGGCCTGACCCACGGGTCAATCGCATCTATCAGCATGACCCTCACGAACATCATACTTCGTTTAATTCGCGCATGACCGACTCCGTGTCTGACATTAGGTTGCTAAGCAGCCGAAAAGAAGCGAGAAAATTGATTTGCTGACGAGGGTAAGAGAAGAACTTGAACAGACAGGTGAAATCAGACAGAATTGTTAGCATGCTTAGTCACAAAATTTTATCAGTGACTCAATGACTATAATATCGAAGAGCGCAGTGAAGGTTAGTATCAGATGTACACAAGATGATAATAGAGGTTATTGTATAATCAACATGATGACATCAAACATAATTATCATCATGCAGTTGCCCGCTCTCGCCGCAGCTCCAGCACATTTCGGCGAACTTTTTGGCCTATCGATTCCTCACCTTTTTTTCAGTTCCTCACAGACTATCCAACCACATATCAAGTTACTTATCAATGCTAATTATCGGAAAGTTTTGTAATAGATGATGAAGAAAAAAAGACAATCAAAATTAATCGTCCTTACCACCACCACTCCGCTTAAATCTAACCTGGGATCTTTCTTCCTCATAGTTTAAACCGTTTTCCCTGGGCGTCATCTACCTGGAAGCACATTACTGGCCAGACGATGAAAACTCACATCAGTAACCATGGTAACCTCGGCAATATTTCCCATGGCCTGGAAATAAAAAAAGTTGCCAGAAGGCAAATAGCGGTCGTCATTTCCCTGCCATGCTCTCGCGCAATCCAGGAGATTATCAAAGTCGTTTCCGAGCAAATTAGGCACGAGCAATAACGGCTAACGATGCCGATGATGTTAGGAGCAGCTCGAAATGGGATGCTCGGCGTAAGAACCCTAGCTCCGATGCCCTAATCGTTAATGACCCACGAAAAATCACAGATCATTTTTCTGGAGGGAAAGAACTGGAGAAACGGTCACTGCTGATGGGGGACTTCTTTTTAATGACCCCCAGTTGGGGAAATTGTACGATCCAATGAAAATTCGACTTGAATTTTTTCAGAGAGTAATATGATATCATCAGTTCATACAGCTGTGGCTGATGAGCTGTCAATATTCGGCGAGAAATGCAATTTCATAGTTCAGACTATGGGTTTTTAGACTCGATATCATTGCATAAAATTACTTCATCATGCTTGGTGTTCTGTCATTTGGATTTGTATGCTCGCAAGTGGGTGTCAACTTTCTATCTATGCATGAAATGAGACGTCAATGCAAGATTTTTTTTCATCATTGTCCGCTGATAGATTGCTTTATAACCATGATCACAATCACTCCGAACTCAGTTTCTTCATTCAGGCTTCATCATACCTTCTTCACTCTGTCTGAACTTTTCGTCATATTTCAGCTCTTTTTCGTTTCTCTGTGGAAAACCATCGCCCTTATCAATATCATCCCATTCAGATAACAAACTTTAAGAAGCACACCAATCGGGCATCAATATTGCAGGAGGAATTCTTCTGTGAATCGTGTATGTTCGTCAAGCAATTGCATGGTTTCCCCTCATTGTTCACTTCAACCCACCTCCCTGCTTCAACTCAGATTTGCACTGGAAAGACGAACTGTCATGACTCAAACGCTAGATGGAGTTGAACTGTTCCGGCCGACGAGGTCAAGTCGAATGGGCCACTGGCGTTGTATCTCATGGTGTTGTATTTGTTCAAGCTGATAGAATTGGTCTTACCACCGTTGGTTTGTCGAGGTCCCCCCCCCTTTTTTTTTAAACTCTCGTCAGAAAAGACTTCATTTGTCAAAATGAGATAACGAATTTTCAACAACAACAACGAAGATATTAATAGAGGAATACATGCGCAAGCAATACATACGTAAACTAACCCTCGAACTGCAAATGGATGATACAAGAATCAATGTGAATTCTGTTGGTTTCATGTCAACTTGTAGCGAAATATCATCACTTCTTCTTGATAAAGATTGCAGTCAGCTCAACACAATGTAGGTCACCACAATCAGACTGAGAGGATCTCAATGGCTGCAAGTGTGAACATCACAAGGCATAGTTTCAAATGTTGATTGTGAGGGAGAAGAACTATTTTGTGTTTTCTTCACTAACCCACACCCAAAAATATCTAGCACGTTGATATAGTATATTGTACTATATATAACGAGAAAAATCATAATTGATTGACTGAATAGATAAATGGATGGATCAGAAATAAATGAATTCGAGAGAAAAGAAATCATTCATCAAATCATGAGTCAAAGCGAGAAAAAAAAAAGAAATGGGGGAAAACATTGTCATCAATGTACGATTATAATGTCAAGCAATCCGTTCCAAACTGCGAGGAATTTTATAGAAAAAGACTACTTCCTGACCTCTCAGCAGCTGCGACATCTTAATCTATTTACTCAGCGAATCCATCACCAATGAACATTATCATATCATTTCATATCGCTCCCTTGAATTCCATGTCCCCGCTAGAGAGGCATGGAGACGCTAAGACATGATTGGCTGTCTGTGTGCTCTCAGACGCCAAGATGAAAGTTCGAATTATACGAAGTGAAAATAAGATATATCGCAGTTATTTAGTCTGTAATAAATCTCCAACTGCTTGGGTCATTTCACTCATTCACAGTAACATAATATTCTGGTGACACAACATTTGCTCCTGCGACAATTGCTCCGGTCTTATTTTCTCTAGGGACTTATCTAGGATTAGGGTTAGGGTTGTGATAGGGTGTAAGGTTTAGTTTGATGTGAGGATTAGGATTAGGGTTAGGGTTATGTTTGTGGGTAAGTTTTACATTTGAGTTTGTGTGCAGCAGATACTTCACGAGAGCAATTTTTGTATAGGAGCAAATGTATTGAAACCAATGATCTACATACATGTAATATCTACTCTTTAGTCTGCGCATGTGAAAAAGGGGCTCACAGAAGAGTAATCTGTTTCACTGGGTCTGTATCTGTGACGCCCGCTACCTCGTATCGTTTAACCTGTCGAGTTTGAAGGTAAAAACAGCGGGAGACACTGAGACTGGTTTCCCATTATTTGCACCTTTGAGTTGCCTCGTTAGAACGACAACGTGTAAAGCAGCTGTGAGGTTGGATTTACAGCAATTGTCTGACTTAAATCAGATGGAAATCATTGCTTGTAAAAATTTCAAGAATAACCTACTTTTGGGGAACAAATCAGAAGTAATGATTTGAGTCTGGCAAATGACTCGAACGTTTGCCTCACGCTTTCCGTCAGGGACTAAGTTATTATTTAGGAAATTGAATTTATTTTTTTTTCTTTTAGCCAGTACAGGCATGCAAAATTTGAAAAAAAAGTGATAAATAAAGACGTGTTTTTATACATAGGTCAGAAGTTAGTAGATTGCACAAGCAATTCTCGTCCCGCCTGAATTCAAAGGATTTCTTCCAGCGGCAATCACAAAAGAAAGAACCCTAATTACTTGATAACTGAAACAGTCGGTCTCTACCTCAAATGAAAATGTTTGCCGAAATACAAGGTCGATCTCTCGTTTAATTACGTCCTGAGAAAAGCTTCTTGCGACCCAGAACAAAATTGCTGATATCACAAATAATACACACACCATGGTATAGGTATTAGAAATGGGCGTTTTAAATGCATGCATGTGCGTTCCCCTTTTCCAGTAAAGCCAGTGAAATGAAAGCAACAAATCAGTTGGAACAAGCTAGACTTGAGGAGAAATAGGACAAATTTTATGCTAAGATTATGAAGTTTACATGATTGTTCCTCATTAGGAAGTGATAGTCTGGTCAAAGCATAAATAAAATATTCGTATTGATCTACAGTTTACGATATTCGAAGATGAACAACATGAACAAAAGGAAGGTATAATGCACAATATATGATTTTCCTTGATTCAAGTGAAGAAATTTCCTTTCGTTTCGGTGATTGATAAAAGCGACATACTTCTATCTATCGTTGAAATTATAGTGTTATCAGAAAGAGGGAATAATCATGTCTCGACGTTAGCTACCCGCATGAGACCTATTGTTGGCTTATCAACATATAGCATCCCTGCCTACGTGTCCAGGACGTTTCTCCAAAAATTAATTGGGTTTTCCTTTCATGTGTAACTGCGGCTGACGTTGCCTTCATTGCTTTCGAGATTTTTTTTTTTTTTTTTTTTTTTTTTTTTTTGGGGGGCGGGAATTAATTTCCCTTTCAACTAAATGCAATTAAAAGATCTCAGAAGTGGAAGGGCACACATTTCTTGCCAAATTGCGTTTATTAATTATTATCGCATTAAAAATAATGTTATTTTGGTCTGTTATTTAGATGCTCTACACCGTGGATCGTGGCGACTGTGCACTATATAGTGTGTGAAGACGTGTTTCTTGATAATCTTGTAGGAAGAAATTATTTCCGAGGTATTTCTTTAAGAAGAACCAACTGCCTTCATGTCTGTACTAATATCTCTCAACATGGCGGAGGTCTTCTGCGCATTTCGCCAACCACTATTTGCCACAAAATGACCGGGATTTTTCCCTCTATTAGACCCAAGTGAATACGCCATTAAAATCAACTTCTTATTTTCATAAGACTTATTTAGGAGAAGTTGATATGTAATTGCTCCTTTGGGATCATATCAACTAATAAAAAACGTTTATATTTGTTGATACGAGTTCCTACTTGATTTTTTTTTCTTGTAACGGAGACAGTTTGAGCACGTGTTTGAGGACACGCGGTCAATGACCTTATTCACGTCCATTTATGAGTTTTGACGTTACCGTTTCCAAGGCAACGCCCAATTTTCACTAAATATGTAACTGACGAATACGAAAATAGATTTAATGGTGAAAACATTCCATCGCTTTTAGGGGCAAGGTGCTGATCAATGTTTGTTTTCGCAAATGGTATTAAACTGACGTCAAATCCAGAAGCAGCCCTAATTAGCCAACAAACGTGAAAGCAAAACGGGCCTAATGTATTTCCAACATGTCTTGGTCTTCTATAGCACTAACAGGTGCATCAACTCGACATTGCACACAAGTAGGCCTATATGTTATATTCGTTAACATGTCTTCTTGTCCCTCATGTGAAGAGGCAAGGATCTGTTTTCACTTCAATTTCTTGGTAGGGACATCCAGAGATGTTTATCTGCTTCTTTGGGTTAAAAAAAAAAAAAAATTCCAACATCAAGGAATGGCATTCAGCTATCAATATTGTTGTGTGAGCCTTCGAAATATACAAAAAAGAGAGAACATATTGGCTGGGCTCAAACCACATTGCAGAGTTGAACTCGTCATGTTGCTCTTTCGTGGGTACTAAGACCCCAGTTCATGATATAGTGCTGTGAGTAAGACAGCAAATAAATAGATTACACAACATACTATGCACAGTGTTACAAAAAGAATGCGAAAAACAACAACTTCATTGACGGTCCCTACAAGGCTCTGATTAGAAAGGAATTCATTTTGTTGATAAACATAATACAAGAGTACAAGAATACATCATTGTAAAAATGGGACGAAAGTTTGCCAGCAAATATACTGAGTTGAGTTTTCATGTATAGCAAATCTTCGGAGGCGGGTGATTAAATTTTATATACATAGGCGAAATGTTCGCTAACTTCCATTTCTACACTTTTCGGCTAAATGCAAATTGTGAATGACTTCTGAGCATTGTTTTACTCCTATCTTGATACTGTGGCCTAATATGCCACATCTCCACACTATAAAGTACAGTGATAATGTTGTCTTCCGTTTTTCTCATTATTTGGGGGACATTATTGTGATGATCTTGAACACAACGGTTCAAAGTCAAACAGCTTTCCAACAATCAAGGCATTTTAAATGGCACGAACTTACGTATCTTTTTGATACTTACAGAGTGACAAAACCGTATAACCGAGACAACTTAATGATTAATGTTGAATGCTGAAAGTCATCCGTATATACTCTCCGGTGTAATTGACGCGTTCATGGGAGACTCAGAGGTTGAAAGGCGTTCTTCTAACTTCCGTCCGCCTTGCTCTTCAACAACGGAGGACAGAGTCGAACTTCAAATGGTCTTTTTCCGAGGGTTTGAACTCTAGCCCTCCTGAGAGAGCTTCCAGTCTTCATGTACTATACATCATTCACGAATAAACTCTACCCCGCCCCATCCCCTCCGTCATGTACGTCAGTGGTCTCTCAAAAGACTGCTGTTGCCTTTTAATCAAATAGGAGAAGAACAAACACAAATATCAACCAACCATGTTTTTGTTTTATTTTATGTTTTGTTTTGGGGTGTTGTTGTTGTTGTTGTTTTTTTTTTTGGTCAAAAGTCTATAGCAACTACAACCCCTTTTCCCAAACAAATCATCAGTGGTAGGTAATTACTACACAGCATGAGTTTGATAAGAAAGGGATCCAAATGTAGTGAAGTTTTTCTTTTCCTCTCAATCTCGTACCAAGAATAGAAGAAATTTAGTTAACGGTACTGTTTACCATTGGAAGCAGTGGTTTTCTCAGATGTATATGCGAATCATCAGAAGACTTATGAGGCAATGACGTCACCACCTCACTGTAACTTTGTCATGTATGATATGTGGCTCTGACTTTTATCGCTGTTTCTCGAAACAGATGCAAATCTTTAAAGCCCTATAACATTTTCACTTCATGTCAAATTTTGACAAAAACTTTAAGGGGTCTGTATGCTTGGGTTTACTATATCATAGAGCTTTACCAGACACGTAATGGAATTGCACTTTAAGTCCACTGGCGCCAGAAGACTCTCTCGGTCCCACCTGTCCGCCGAAAACAGACAAACAGCGGGAGGAGTAGGCCTAGTGACGTCCGCCAATATTTACCTTTCATTTTTCTCTGCCTTTGCCGATCCTACGAGAGGTGAGTGGTTTGGGCAAGGCGCGGTTCCATCCACACCTCGCTAACCTACAAAGGCCCTGCCGCCGTGGCGCCCCGAAGAGACAGGGAGCACGAGAGCACGGGAGAAACTGAGAGAGGTGAAGGTATCAGGATGAGGAGATGAAAGACGCTAAACAGCTGAGTCTACTGGGCGAAAGGAAGGAAAAGGATTATCCCGGAGTTTCCTTCAACTTGTGCCTATTTATATTCTGATATGTAGCTCAGCAAAATGTTCATATAAAGAGATAACTAACGTCTTGTAACCAAAACGACGAATGTGGTGGTTACTGCGCTCAAGATGCTTTGCTACTTAAGTCATTACGTCCCAGTATAATGCTTTGTCGATATATTTGACTTAAGCAAACTAATTGTTTATACTCAGAAGGGAGTTATACAGCCAAAACATATCCGCAGTAAAATGTCAATGCATGATATCCTACCAAGGAGGTATGATCCTACTCTGACCGCACCAAAGGGAAAAAATGAAATGAAGTTTTAGTACAATCTTTCTCATCGTCATCATTATGATCACCGTCGTCATCCACATCCTTGTCATCGTCAGTACGATCAACCAATTATCACCAGAGGCAGTATCCTTATCAACATCATGCTCGTGATTACTTGTCTCATATCTCCTCCTCGATCTCCTCCTCATCATCACCACCATCATCATCATCATCATCATCATCATCTTTATCATCTTTCATAGCAATTACAAAAAACTATGTCACGTGTCTCACGGCTCTTCTAAAATTAACACCAACGTTCTTCATACTCATAATATTTTCTTTATATCAACTCAATTGCTGGTATCATCACTACAACTAACAACACTGGAAAGAAATTTAAGACGATCCTCTTTGTTCATATTCAGTCCGCATTGTCGCCGATTACTGCATCTCAGCAATCATTCTCGAAATCGGGTGCCTTTTAAGATTAACAAAAGTCCACAACAGAACAAAAACCAAAAGCATACTAAGGTACACACGTCAGTTTGTTAAACTTTCTGCTACTTACACACAGTATTGACGACTCTCATTATAGACCGTGCAGGCAAGCTGAAATTCTTGGCTGCGATTTGGTAAGAAGTATCGGAAATGAAACGAGTTTGATTGAAGGGAACTAGGGACGTCCCCCACATTCCACGGCACTCGACAGACCTCAGTGTTACCTTACCAGGACACTCGGGAAAGCACTGGAATCTACTCTTCCATTAATGTTATTCCGATGTTGATTTCAATGAAAGCAACAAAATACTACGAAATGAGATGAAATGACGAAAGATCCCTCCCCCCCCCCCCCCCGGAAAATTACAATTTTGCATTTTTATCATTACATCTTCGGGTTAGCACAACTCCAAAGTAGCATCGTGTGTACAAGTCTTGCTTCTCACAAGGAGCGCTAGATTGTTTTTGGTTTTAGATTTGAATTTGTTTTGAGTATATATAATCAAAGAGAAATTAAATAAATGTGGAGTGTATGTGAACGTAATAATTATATAGCAATTACGCTATAGACGATGTGATGTAATGTGAAACAACTAAATAGTTCGAAAGAGCGCTATAAAAATGTAATTATTGTATTGTATTTTATTGAATCGTATTGTATAGACTTGGACTCGTAGGTATATAGGGAGACCTTGTACAGATTATGATCACTCTCATAATTCCGAGGCTAAATTGGCCCCACCATGGAGCTTCAACGCATGAAGATGTACTGTAACTCCTTCGTCCAACCAGTGAGGTGGGAACTCTGTGGTCCGTCCGTGACAACCAGAGAGGTGCTGTCCTCCATGCTAGAAGATGTAATGGCCAAGTTTTGTCAGCATTCTTTTTATGTCATGACGCGGCCCAAGTTCACCCAGCGGATCTCGGAGATCGACCTCGGGGTTACGGGCGGAGCAGTGGAGATATATCACGGCGGACTTTCCGGCGCCTTCAAACCAATCGCTCCCGATGACATCACCATTTATCATTCAGCTCCTCCTCTCCCATTGGCGGGGAAAAATCCCGCAGAAGACAAGAGACATCAAGACACCACGCGTAGAATTCATACCTCATCGAAGAAAAAAAAAAGACGTGAATTCTGGGAGGATTTATTCGATAGCTTTGAGAAGTAATTGCCTGTTTTCTTCCGATTTGGAAGGGAATTGCGTTCCTTAAGGGGCCATCACAATATTTGAGTTGTTGCGGATTCGTGAGAAGTTGATGTTTGCAACCAAGTCGCTATAAAACATGTTCTGAGAGTGATTTTTCTTTCATCACCATTTACTCCTTTAACAGAAATGATTATTATTATTCCCACGTTTCGCGAAAATGACAAATGATTAGACCCAAGACTATGTAACCACAGCAACAGCATAAGACTGAATTGATGAGGTTTACTGGGACAGTAAGAAATTGCAGAAACTAAGGGATATTTCCTCGCTATTTGATGACAAAAACAAAAAGAAAAAGGAAACAATATAAGGGTGATTTTTTTTTTGTAATCTATAACTCTATATGCCTAGTCGGAATAGTGACAACCAGTCCAGTGATTTTAGAGTGTTTCGTTTCATCAACAGTATAAACAACATGAAAACGCTCTGACAATATTTACGAAAATCGTTAAGCTCTTGTACCTGGAAAGTAGCAGGCTATTTATTCCAGATTTACAGTACAAAATTCAAAATTTCAAACACCTAATTTCCTTCCCATCCAAGTCTGTGGAAGCAAAAATGACATTGTGATAGCATGCTTTGACGCCTATACCACTAATTACTGAAATGCCCGCTTCAAGATGTCCTGATAGCCAAATCACCTGAAGTGGTGAATCACAAAAATATCACGATTACAGACATAAGATTTGCAAGCAAACCATTACTTCTTTGTATAACTGTAGGTGTATTATCAATGGAGTGGCTTTCCACTTTTTGTGAACTCACTTATCTTGCTTCGACATGAACAGAAGCCGATGCGCAAATTGATTAAAAAAAAAAGCAGCTCTTGATGACGATCATTTTAAGTATAAAGAATTGAAAACAGCTATTTCTGGTTATCGCTAATAGCAACTGCAGCATCAGTAAATAGAAACACATCAAAACAATCACCTTTTGTTGAAAAGTGTTTTATCGAAAAGGGGAAACTCCATCTTTATCAGTGTTCGGTGGCACTGGCAAGGCTCTTCAGAAGGGGCTGCTCCGACCTGAAGCCGTGGTAACGCAACCCCGGGAACTCCCTCCTTTGACGTCATTGCGCTCGCTAATCCGAGATTCAACGCTATCGTTTACTGTGTGTGACCAGTGGAGCGGAGTGTAATACAGGAGGACTCGCATGGCTGTGTTTCGCTTTTATGTATTGAAAAAGCGCGATATCGCTTTAAACAACCATTGGTTTCATTCAAAAGAAGTTACATATAAAAAACGAAGTCATTGTTTGGGTCAGAAGTGAGTCATCGCTAAGTAAGCACACTTCTAAGAGAGGGGAGCTTGCCTACGTTCAGGGTTGCAGGGGTTATCGACTGCTAATAAATAGATAGCGACACAGAACAACCCCTGGCAAATATCCTGAGCCTATTGATCGAGTATAATGGCGATACAACGATTCTACTGCCTGTTGTAGCGCACGCAGTTCATCGTATGGTTTAAGATCAGAAACTTTAAAAAAAAAACCGTGATGTTGATATGAAGACACACATAGTAAGTTACGATTTCAAACGAGAAATGGCACTGATATGTGATATTGAAGGGGCAAATAGTTATCAAACTTGTAACACTGACTTCATCAAGTATAACTCAAATATCTTCTCAGTAACAATTACGACTCCGTTTTGAATATTTATTATGTTAAAGGTGTGCAAGAAACGATAGCCAGTAAGACATAATTGAGTTTTCAGCTTGACGAACTAGCAGAATCTTTGCTCACGTGGAAATCTTATAGATAGAATGACTTTTGATAACGATCTTATCGGATTTATCCCTTCGTTCATATGCCAAGATGTGATGTCACTAGTTGATATACCGTCTGCTAAGTACAGCTTATTTTAGACACCTGTGATGGAGCGAATAACGTACGGGGTTTGGCATTATTATTATTATTATTATTTTAATATAAGGGGAAACATTTCTTGAAGAACATAGGGGTTAGCGTTATTCAGCCGTAGCTGGCGCTATAATAATATTACCAGAGCGGAAAGAACGGTGTTCCACAGTGTGTTCACTATGTATTCATTATAGTCGACTATTTGAAAACCCTCGAATTCAACAGTGTGAAGATGATTTCACACTGTGGTGTGATTTTTCACAGAGAGTTCACATAATAATGTTCTGTTTCACACTATGAATTGATGATTCACAATATGTTCACAATGTAAAAACGCTTGAATCACTGTGAAGACATCTCAAACTGTGTTCACAATGTGTTCACACTGTTTTTACACTGTATTTCAAACTGTGGGACACTATTTTCTTTTCAGGAAGATTTCAACTCTGAGACATATATCGAGGATAGATGGAGGAAATAAATACAAGTACAAATAAAGAAATGAATAGACAAGTAAAGTCAGTGATCTATGCTAATAGGATGGAAACTTATCTTTGAATATCAGCTTTATGTCCGCATATTGAGCAGCAGGGGGTAGTTAGAGTCCGCTTTAGCCACTATACGATAATGTGTTTGAATAATCCTGCGCAGAATAAATGTAGTTCCTTTATGCCTATACCCTCAGAATGTGATGTAGACCAGAATATTAACCACAGCTAATTACTAGTAGTTCTTACTCCTGTATAGTATGAATGCAATATCACTTTCTGCCTTATCTATTTTTAGAGTCTTTTGAGATTTCCTGTAAGTGAATTTTCAGTATTAAAGGGGATGGCTACTAACCGATCAGTGGGAATCAGTAGGAATACTGAGGGATGATTGTTCCAATCCTTGTGGGATTCATTTAAGAGTACATTACATATCTACTGTTGTGTGAAAAGTATTTGCTTCAGAACGGTCTCATATTCAAGTAATGTGCAGATTAATGCCCCGTCACTGACCAGGGACGCTAACCTGGAAACATTAAACTGCACATTACTTGAATATGAGACCATTCTGAAGCAAAAAAAATTTTCACACAACAATAGATATATGATGTACTCCTAAATGAATCCCACAAGGATTGCAGCAATCACCCTCCAGCATTCCCACTGATTCCCACTGTTCAGTTACTAGCCTTCCCCTTTAAGTGAGCTAGTGAAAATAGAGATTCCTAAGTCAAGACTTGATAACATAAACATTAATATTGATTAACTGTATGAGTATTATTGATGGCGGGTCAAATCATTTCATATGTGAGGTTTTCTAGGCTGAAGAAAACCTTACAGTTAAAAGAACTAGCAACCTTGCATTGTTGTTTAATAGGTCATACAGTCAATTTTCCATTGTCAGCCGTATTTTTTTGTACAATTCACACACGGTAATGGTAATACGTTTTGGTATAGTATGTTGCACGTCTATGAGTGCAATGCTCACACCTTTAGAAAGATTTATCAAACTAAACCAGTTAAAGACACAACACAAAGAAAACATCTCAACATAGGCATTGCAAACTTCGACGTTGTGCAGGCATGTGGTTCAGCGTCGTTTTGATCAAATTTCCAGAGTTGAAAAACCACCTGAACGACTTTGAACTTTCCTTTATTAGTCAAAAATATTTTTCTCTATCTTTCTCTTTTCCGGATGTAATGGCCATCAAGAGTTTCCTGCAAATATTTTCAAAATGAAGAAAGCATTGGAAGCGCCTGGGAATGTCATCCTGCCTCTCAAAAATATCTGGAGCAAGGGGATTATGTTTAAGAGGATGTTTCCTCTAGGAATACAAACAGATAAATAGAGGAACATTATCAGCCCCAGCGGGCATACGACAGAACCTCTCCGGATTAAGACGGGTGCGCAGGGTAGGATTTGGGGCTCATGTAAGTTCGTGTGTGGTTACAAGTCACCTGGAGACTATGGGCAGTGAAGGCAGTGGGGACGATGCAGGAACTGTCAACAAGAAAAGAAAGTTTTAAGACCCGCAAAAAATAACCAGTTTTCAGCAAATACATTGGGCTACTTTTCCTGGCATTATCTTGAATCGTAAAAAAAAAAAATAGCAAAGCCCAGTCAGTCTTTTACCATACATTATTTTGACAAGGAGGTAATGAGATATGCCACAAAATCAACGTTGATATTATGTATAACTCTAGATTCATATTCGGCTTAAAATCAACCTCATTTTAAGAAATAAATCAATTTGATTGAATGACATCTAAATAAAATGTATGTTCAGAAAGAGTGCATTTAATCAAAAACAACAGCGGCCAAACAGGTAGAAGCGTTTAAAATCTTAAACGCTTAAAATCAACCTCATTTTAAGAAATAAATCAATTTGATCGAATGACATCTAAATAAAATGTATGTTCAGAAAGAGTGCATTTAATCAAAAACAACAGCGGCCAAACAGGTAGAAGCGTTTAAATCACTGATTATGTCTCAGCCACAAAGCTGAATACGGAAATTAGCGTGTGACACGGAGTGTGATAGTTTTGCCTTGAAAAGTGTCTCCACTTTTTTTTTTTAGCGCGAAATGCTTGAAAAATGCAATAATATTTTGACTGGTATGTTTCTCTTTGTCAGACCAGATAAGATGAAAATGATCATTCCAGTATCTTAAGAGAGTGTATAAAGAGACCACGTCACGACGCATCATCCTAAAACAAGTTTGTATACCGATGGTTTACGTCATAAACCTACATAATAATATACATGCATTTCAATATCTCAAACTGGTTTTCCGCTCGGCTTTTGAAGGAACTTCACTTCATGTGAGGTTGATGAATTTTCTCCCATACGGCTTTGTCAAGTTATTGACATGATTTGTTTCAAGGATTGCATTCCAAGAAATGTCTTAAATGTATTTCATTCTTGAAAGACCTTTCATCCTTGGCGATGTCCAAGCTAGTACGCTTCCTTGTATCGGTTCCTTGTCCTGACAGATAATAGCAGACTTTTTCTATGGTCTACAGGCCTTTCCAGATAGTCACTAATCAGTCAATCGAACAGAAGTGAGTGAGCGGGAAAGAGAGAGAAAGAAAAAAACAAAAACTGAAAGTGGCATGAAAACGTTTCATCCTGCCGGTGAAGCGAATTTCGTCGCCAGAGAAAGGTATACAAGCGAGTGCAGATGGAAGAACAACCAAATTCTAAAATGTGTGATTCTCACACGTTGAGGGCAGCAAACAGTAAATTTGCTGGTTTTGTACGTAGGAAGAAGACGAAGAGCGATGCCAAATTTGATCAGCATCACTCGAGCAATTTGATTGGGTGAAAGTCATGCAATGTATTCTTTCCACTCATTCTTTCTCTATTGTACAAGCCGAGGCTGGGGATTTCCCGGAGGTCAAATTTATTATGACGTAAAAGAAAGGGCGCATCCTAAAAGAAAGCGGTACGCTCCGCGTGTGTACTACGCGCAGAACATTTTGTGATGCGCGTATACTAACAAGAAAATATAAAAGCTATGATAAAAACACGCATTTTAGATAGGTCTGCTCCAGTGATTGACAACATATCGCAAGAAGTTTACTCTAGATTGTTATCCACAGTGGTTTCTTCTCATAATGTTTAAATCAGTGCGACGTGCGGTGGTTCAGGGGGTTGAGAAGACATGGCACACCTTTGCATCACACGGAGAAGGGCGAGGAGACCAGCAGTGGGACAGCGAGACAAATCGCTATAAAAGGGAAATCCTCATAGCCGCCAAGGACCTCGCCGTCGGGACGGACACCGAGACCATGTGCGAGGCCATCAAGAAGATTGGCCATTTGGCTTACAGCGGTGGGTGTCTGGAGAGTTTGGGGAATTAAGACCTTTTTTGGGAGAGTTTGGGGAATTAAGACCTTCTTTTTCTTTTTTCTTTTTTTTTTGTTGCAATGTTGAATGGCAGCTAAGGTGAGAATAATAGTGTGAGTTGTGTGAGTGTTTTAAAGCCTACGTGGTGATTGGTAGTGTGACGGGATGTGTTTGTGTGGGACCTGATTGAAGACCCATGAATGTCGAGTAGTCATGGCAGCAATTATGGGGTCCTTATTTATTTAGCTGAGGGTTTGAATGATTGGTGTCAAAGAAAGTGTTGGCTGTATACACTGGATGAGAACTTCTGACGTCCAGTTGCATGCCTACCCTTGCTTATCATTTGCACTGCAAAGAAAGTGCCCGTCTGATTTCGTTCAAGTCGACCTAGGCCTACCTTGTTAAGTGGCTCGTAAATATGGTAACAAGTTGATCAATACAAGCCGATGACAAGACGTTTGTTAGAACATTAGATGTCAGATAGTCGCCAGCACACAATTCATCTCCTCAAATGTTGGTCTGGTAACCTCAATGGCGGATCCAGGCGGGGCACATCGGGTGCCCCCTATTTGTTAAAAAAAAAATAATAATAATAAAAAGAAACATGGAAGAGGGTGCGTGCACCCCCCCCCCCCCTCCCTTGCGGACTTCCTGGACCTCGTTGATGTTGTTGTTGTTGTTGTTGTTGTTTCTGCCGTTTTAAGCTCACGATCTTGCGATATCCAACAATTTTAAAACAACAAAATCGTTATGATCGTTTCACTCATTCTTCATGGCCTTTTCACTCATTCCTTTTCTCGCTCCGTTTCTTTCTATCTTTCTTTTTTTTTTAATAGGGGGTCCGGATGCTGCGCGCTGCGCAGGTACATTCCTCGAGACTCTGGTGGGCATGCTTATGGAGCGCGAGACGCCCATGCCGGTACGAACTCAGGTAGTTCAATCGCTGAGCGAGATCTACCGCGGACATCGCGACCATACCAAGCAGTTTCGTTCACTGGGCGTCATCTCCATCATTGCCGACATCATCAGGATGTACAACGATTCGGCGCTCCTGCGCTGGTGTTGCTACACACTTTTTACCATGTGCGCCGGGTCGCTCCGCAACGTGGCGCTCGTGGAAGCCGAAGAGCTCAAGGAGAATTTATCCGTGCTGGCGCAGTTGTCGTGGAAGGGCTGGCCCCGCAACTACGCGCAAGGGCTCTTGCTGATAATAGGATACGCGCGGGAAGAAGATTTCGAAGGGGCCGGCGCAGACGACGATGATGCTGAAGACACGAGTAGCTATCCCATGGCGCTTCAGGCGATTATTAGAAAGGGACGACGGACGGGTGAAACAAGCTTCTTTAAGAGAAACTCAGTGCTCTCTTGACCATGTGTGACGACATACAGTGAAGGTTATGATACCTTCAGTATCTCGATACCCGTTCAGACAACTGGCTCGAAATGACCTATACCTCATCGCATCATTGTTGAATCTAAGTGACTTGTCCTCGTTTGTATTAAAGCTACCTGACCTTTTTCGACACTGACGTAATGATATGGATCATGAAGAAGAATAGAGGCAAACATTATGATTCTTCATGGGGGGGGGGGGGGGGGGGGGAGGTCATTAACAAATCTGGCCGTTAATACTCTTATCTCTCAAACACCCTAATTTACTTCAACGCTTGCCCCCGATCCCCACGTACACCAAAAGCAGACGCTTTAAATTAATGATAAAAACGTGACGTATACTATAGACGTTAGTTAACCAACTTGTGTCCGATCGACGAGTCAGCGTGATTAACCGTCAAGGTTGGTTGCTCTTGGGATCTTGTTCCATTGCAAAGTTCACTTACCGGTACGTCTTTTAAAACTGATCGACGCATCATTAAATTTATGAGTTTCTGAGTTTATATTTAAAGCTTATGCGAACTGAAAAGGAGTCTTCTATGATATGGAGAACGTAGAAAAGAAAGGCACAAAATGAGTTGGAGGGGGTTGAAGGAGTCTAGAGTGTGTTATTGGCTCTTTCAGCTCACGAATTTGGAGATTTGCATGTTTTCCTACAGTAATTTTATTACTATAATTATTACATACTTTGTTGGCAACAGAATATTAAAGGTTTTGTGATCCAGATTTCGGGTAAGTCCGGGGGCAAGATGCCCAAAGACTTGCCCCAAATCGTAATACTTGCCATACTTGTTACCGATTCGATTTGGCCATATTTGTAATTGAGACTGTGAATAAACTGCAGTGTAATATACAGTGAACATCAAGGCTGAGCAAATGTTATGCCGGTTTTATGTCCAAAATGTAAACAGTGCATGTTATAGTCCTGCTGTTTTTAACTTGTCAACAAACAATGAACTGCCTATACCACAATGTCCTTATTCCGTGAAGTCAAACATCAAAGGCGTTATGTAAGTAGTCTTCATACAATGTTCATGTGATTTTGACGCAGAAAATAGACGAGAATAACACTTTTTTCGTCTAGTGACGGGTATTTTCCGGAATGAATACACAGATACTAGAAAAAACGAACTAAGCGTAATTTCTGTGTACGGTTGACACGTACACACACACACGCAACCATGCAACATCACCATAAAACAGACGGGTGCACACACACGCCATAGCATTAACACAAATATCTCAACGCTGCAAACCTGCGATGTGAATTAGAAAAGAATTTATTTCTCTTTTTTTCTGATTATGTACATCTGTTTGATTACTGGCAATGTCACTTCAACTATAATTTCATAACTATAGATAATATTATGTTGAAAATAATTAAAAATAATTATACTTATTGTCCAAGGCAATGGACAAAACCGTGGAAAGCTATCAAGCTCTTCGAGCAAAAAGAGACTACATATCAAACGAGGGCAAAAGTACGGGAGATGAAAGGACGAGAACGATTTAGTACATAAGCCATGCGTCAGGAAGAAAAAAAAAAGGAGAAGCAAAAACAGAAACACTGAAATGTTTCAGAAACATTTCCACATGATTTGTAAGACCCACGGTAACCAACTTGTCAGAGCGAACTGAGAGCAATGGCAGCTTGTGTAAATGATGTCTTTATAATGCTATTTCACTTACTACTAAGCAAATTAACATTCGCTACAGCTAGAGAGAGACCAGCTGAACACTTTCTATCATCTACCGGATACAGTTTCGTAGCCTCATTTTGTAGCATGGTTCGCCCGAAGCTCAAATTCAAATGGTTAGTTTTAAACATGGCAGTAAGACTGGTAATCACAAACAATGGGTGCACGGTTTAAATTGGACAAAGATTACAAGAGTAAATGTCCTATCGCGACCACTTTCTCAAAATGTGTGTGCCATTGTATACACCATATGGTTGAGGCTGTGATGGATTTTACAATCATCATCCGAAGATATAGACAGACAGACAGGTAGATAGATAGATAGATAGATAGATAGATAGATAGATAGATAGATAGACAGATAGATAGATAGATAGATGGATGGATAGACAGATAGATAGATAGATAGACAGAAAGATAGATAGATGGATGGATAGACAGATAGATAGATAGATAGATGGATAGATAGATAGATAGATAGAGTGATTCATTGCGAAAAGTGAGAACAGAGAGAGAGAGAAAAAGGGAGAGAGAGGGAAGGAGGAGATGACCATTAATTTTCATCTGGTAATGGTAATCATTTACGCTGAAATTCTGCCCATGGTGACATGTGGTGGATCCTATGAAAATATTTATTCCTCAGACTAGTGAAATTACCTTATGGTTGTATGAGGGTAATATCTACTAGTCGGGGCTGGAAAGATGTAATTTATAAGAATTATCAAATGTTACTGCCAATAAAAATTAACTCACTCCTGAATAAAAAAAAAAACCTCAAAACTTTGCTTTTTTGTTTTTGTTTTATTTTTACCAAGTAGTCAGTGTTTTATCCTATGTCAAGTGAGACAAGACCTCGCTCTCTTCCACTTTTTTCATCTATATGCTTGACTCCCAAGCTTTCATCTTCAATCCACTTCAAAGTATTAAAGTCATTAAAAGCTGCATAATACTGTATACAATCGGGACATTTTTTTTTCTACAACAGAAAATAAACATCCAACATCAGTCTAAGAATTCAACTCAAAATCATGTTCTTCCTCACATGAGGTATAAAGCTGCATTCAGTCTAGTGCATGTCATACCTAAAAAGAAATTTATGCTGACAAAAAAATAAAAATGGAAAGCATAAACACATGTGATCAGCAAAATTTTAACAAAAATAAGGCATTTTACCAAATTTAGTACTTTCTTCTTAACAGAGAGAAATATTTCATATACAATCATACCAGACTACCAAACTAACTTCATTCTATAAAACTGAAGCAGAAAATACTCTCTAGATGTTATCTACAAGTGTGCTAATGAGAAGTATAAAGAAGAAGAATGAGGGGTAGATATCACAATGATTGGTATTGCATAAACTCCTTCATACACTTTACATTTTGAATTGATTTTCATTCTTAACCAAGAACATTTGTTTGTATTCATTTGCTAAATACAAGATAGAAGGGAGTCCTTGTGGCCAGGATTTATACATTTTCTTGGGTTCAACGGTGGCCCTGAAAAACCCTTAATATATGCTAACAAGTCATGTCTTTGGCCTGTTAATGGCCCAACTTTCAGGGTCAAGGTGGAACTACTAAACTTACATTCTTGTTCACTATGAAAAATGCACGAAGTATACACAAAGCCTAGTACACTGGAATGAGTATTAGTAGCAGAAAAGAGAGATAATTAAACAGCATGGACATAAAGACATAGATACTGAAGATGATGGTTACTGCCTACACACAGGGACAGATGCGTTGTTAGGGGGAAAGTATTAGCATATACTCTCTTGTGCAAAGTTAATTCTATTACTGTTCATCTGTACAAGCATCTAGTTCTATCAAATTAACCTTTCCTCAGAAATGATGTTGTTCTCAGATTAGGGAACTAAGAAACTGGGACTAGCTAAAACAAGATCCTAAGATATTTAGACATTCTTCATCATCTTTGAAAAAAAAAAAAAAAAATCTCTAGTTGCTGTCCTTGTTTCATCTTCTCCTATTGCCGAGTCAACCCTGCTGACTGCGCTGCATCAAATATACATGGATGATGCACATTAGCACTGTGCAACAGTAAAGCCCGCCGCACACTACACGATTTTGCCCCGATTCACCAGTCTTAAGACCTTAAGACTAGAAGTGTGACGTCACAGTCTTGCCATTTTCTAGTCGTACGACTGGGTCTTAGCGCCAGTCGTAGAGATTTGACATGTTGAATTTCTACCGACTGGTCGTGGGCTTTCAGCCATTCACAATGCAGTAAAATGCAAGCGCACGCATGTGCGCAGTGCGCGCGCTTTACAGTCGGGTCGTATAGTGTGCGGTGTCCGGTTGTACGACTGGTCTTAAGACACAGCTTGGCTTAAGACTTTAAAACCAGTCTTATCGTGTAGTGTGCGGTGGCCTTAAGTTTATAATGCACAGTGGTGTCATGCATGCATGGAGGAAACACTCCTAAGAGTCTACTTTCATATTCCATGTTAGAGGAAAACGGGACTCCTACATGACTTGAACATTGATCCACGAGTCACAGACTTTTGAATGAGATAGAATGATGGCAGACGTCTTTAAGTACATTGATGGACAGAAAATCTGTATCAAAGTGATAGACTAGAAGATAATCTAGTGATAGAAAAGAAGATTGTCACACAAATCATCACAGGATCTGAGAGATGTGTGTTATGTGAACATGCTTCAACATCATAAACAAACATACACTGTAATATCACTAATTTACAAAAAAAAAATATAAGAGCTGAAGAGTCCTTATCACCTATACTGATATATAAGTACTTTAATAAAGCGCATTCCATGCACACGAAATTTTAATGGCAATTTTGATGGTTGTTTAACCCTAATCAGGCTGGGGGGGGGAGGGGGCGGAATCCGCCCCCCCTCAACGTTTCGCGCAATATCTTCACAACGCGATAAGCTCACGCCACGATGTTTCATGACTTTTTTCTTTCAAGTATCGCGCAACTTTTTGAGACCAAAATTGTTGCGCTCCGCGCGTACCGTTTTGATGCGACACCTGTTCGAAAAAAATTTGTCAACCCCAAAATTGCTCCAAAACGTGATTTTGTGTACAAATCCAATGCAAATTGTGTTTTTTCAATTAATTCACATAAAAATTCATATCTTCACTTAGAATGGCCGAAATTAATTCATTTTAGCATAATAATGCTTCGAAAAATGTCTGTGACAAATTTTGGCCAAAAATCAAACAAAAACAAAAGGTCAAAAAACAAAGAAATACATAAGAAATTCAAAAAACAATAAAATACATAAGAAATTAATTTCGATACAGATTTTTTTTAATCCTATGTCTCAGAAGAATGATACAAGAAACATTTAAAAAAAGAAATTAGCTTAATTGGAGCATTAATAAGTGATTTAGAGCCGAAAACTGATTTTATGCATAAATTACAATAATTAATTAATATAAAATATAAGAAACATTTTTCGGAAAAAAGCAACCATACATTTTGATAGAATACGTTGCGGGCGTCGCATGTGCCGATTTTCGGCGCGATCGCGCGTTCCATAAGCGAGATCTGAAGGGGGGGCGGAATCCGCCCCCCCCCCCCCCCCCAGATATAGCATAGCCAAAAAAGCCCAGCCTGATTAGGGTTAAATGTTATTATCCAAATGAAAATGATGATACTATTATTCTACACAGTTGTACTCAGAACAGCAAATTCCAACATCTACAGGACCTCTGATGCTTGTACTGATTGCCTCAAGTGTATGTAACTGAATGCACTGCCTGCTGTTACTAAGTCCCAGTAAAGTCTGTAAAAGGCTGTTTGCAATTTAGAAATACTACAGTACAATGTAC